>NC_054470.1:88731069-89045355 GCF_017639515.1 Carcharodon carcharias
ATTGTGGTGGGCAGGGGCACTACATTTGGAGTTATGGTATTACGATCTCAGCTGATGTTAATACTGGACAAGCCTGATCCCAGAGTGAAACCTTACCTGATAGATCTTAACTTTGTTTTTTTCAGAAACCGTAGAGACCCATTACTGAACATATTCACAGAGGTCTGCCAGTGTACTATTAACATAGAATAAAATGTTTATTAAGCAAGAAAAATGAACAATATTACACTAGCCAAAAGTTGAAAAGATTTCAATACCAGCACCAGAAAATTATCCTAACTCACACTTTTGCTTTTACCCTTACATACACAAAACCCCAGCGAAGATTTGCCACTATCTATACACCACAACTTCTTGCTTGGGCTGGCACAATTGCATACGGTTTTTTGGTGGATTCCTGAGCTTTTCCCTCAGCTGGCATCTCTCCCTGAGACACCAAAAATAACCCCTCAATCTAAACTCCCTATTACTTTAACTTAAGATCAAACACGTGTTCCTGAAATTCAGTTCCCCAGTAGACTTGCAGGATTTCATAGTAGGGAGATTAGAACTTCTACCTTCTGGTAGATAAGATGGTTAAGAAGGCTTATGGGATACTTGCCTTTATTAGCCAAGGCATGGAATATAAGAGCAGGGAGTTTATGCTAGAATTGTATAAAATGCTGGTTAGGCCACAGGTAGAGGATTGTGTACATTCCTGGAATCAGCATTATAGGAAGGATGTGATTGCACTAGAGAGAGTTCAGAGGAGATTTACCAGGATGTTGCCTGGGCTAGAGAGTTTTAGTTATGAGGAGAGATTGGATAGACTGGGGTTATTTTCCTTGGAGCAGAGGAGATTGAGGGAGAATGTGATTGAGGTGTATAAAATTATGAGGGGCATAGAGAGGGTAGACAGGAAGGAACTTTTCCCCTTAGTGGAGGGATCAATAACCAGGGGGCATAGATTTAAGGTAAGCAGCAGGAGGATTAGAAGGGATGTGAGTAAGAAAGTTTTCACCCAGAGGGTGGTGGGAATCTGGAACTCACTGCTTGAAAGGGTGGTAGAGGCAGAAATCCTCATAACATTTAAGAAGTATTTGGATGTGCACTTGCGATGCCATGGCATACAAGGTCTAGTGCTGGAAAATAGGATTAGAATAAAAAAGTGGCTTGACTTGAATAACAGCCTCATGCGATTCCTGAAGATTCACAAATACAAATCCTTCGCCCAGCTTATCTCGAGACTGACGATCGTTAGAATAATGATAGAATAGCTAGGTACTTGTTTGACTGGTACAGACTCGATGGAGCCGAAGGGCCTTTTTCTGTGCTGTGGACCTCTATGACTCAATGCCTTCACTGTCTGGTAGACATGACTGAGTTGCCCTTCTGTCTTTCCCTGTGTCTCTGTGTGTCCCTCTACCTAGACAAATGGCACAGTTTTTTTTTCTACTTTGTTTTTTCCCCCAAAACCACTGAACTACTAACCCCTTTGTAACCCTTCTCTTCACTTAAAGGATTGTAAACTTCGTTAAAAATTCATGTATACAAACAGGGCCTCCAGACATCCCGGCACCAAGCTCACAAAAAAAAAATTCTAAATGAAACTAGGACTATGTTTCACTTTCTTAACACACAAATATAAATTAAACTTAAAATTATACATTGTTCCTAACAGTGGAAAAGTCAGTTTCCTGCTGGTGGGAAATTAGTTTGGAATTCTGTTCTCCCAACTTTGATGGTGAGTTAAAGGCAGGCTGAGTTTCCCATTGATCTGTTGGGGAATTACATTTGCATTCATTTGCATCTCATGAATTCCCATTAAAAGGCCAACTTGCTGGAATTGCATTCCCCCTCCAAATTAAGTGTCAGGCAGCAATAATTAGAACAGCCTGTTTCCCGATTGTATATAGGTGTTGTGCACCTGGCTAGTTTCACTTCATCCATGACTTTGAGGCCTATAGATGTTGAATTCTCCTTGTTGGGGACCTCGCATAACTTCATCCGAGTGCTGTTAGCAAACACTGCTCCAAAGATGGACAAGGGAGGCAGATGAAGGCTGGAAGGATGGGGGGGATTGTGGGGTGGGGGCGGTTGGGGGCAGTTGGGGAAGGTAGGGTGGAAGGGCGGAGTGAAGGCTGGCTTATGGGGTAAGAATGGAGAGAGGGCCTGGGGAAGGAGGGATGGAGTGGGATGCGTTACGGTGGCAGGTCCAGGATGAGAGTCTGTTAGATGAAAGTATCGTCAGGTGGGTAACAGAGGGAGACAAAACAGTTAATTCGGATAACAGGAGGGGGCAGGTCAGGGTGGGCATGGGGATGGTAACGGGTGTCAGCTCTGATGTGAGGAAAGGAATGTAGAGGTGAATTATGATAGAGTCCAGGTTAACTGGGGGAGGTTCAAGCATGACGGGGGAGAGGAATGGTATATTGGGTGGGTATCTGCTGAAGTTAGTGGGTTACAGGGGAAGGTAGAAGATGGTGGAGCGAGTTTGAAATGTGACGTGACTATTTTTCCGAAGTGACCTTAACCATGCAGTTGGTCAGTCAGTGAGATCCATCAAGATGGGAGGAGGGTCTTCCCGAGTGGGTGGAGTTCAAAGTCAGCATAAGTGGCTGACTAAAGGGACACCCTAATAATTAAGAACATAAGAATATAAAAAATAGGAACACGAGTAGACCATTTGGCCTCTCGAGCCTGCTCCGGTCATTGCTGATCATCTTATGTTTCAATTTCCACATTCCCATCTAACCCAGATAACCTTTGATTGCCTTGCCTAACAAGAATTAAGAGGCAACTGGATGTCAAAGATGTACACTTGTGTACAGTGTCTGCGTGAGGCTCCTTGCACTTGGCTCACATGACCCTGGTCAAAGAACAATGTCTCCATACACATTCATTTATGAATGGGAGGAAGACCCATCTCTGGTCCTCCAGGATGTCCTTTACCTGGAAGGGGTGAGGTGGGGATGCCATGTCTAGTTGGAGGCCAGATGAAGGGCGTAGCACTTATATGCTGGTTTTGAGATGGAATGAAACACGTAAAGGGCATGCTCACTTAATGTATCATTTCAATTCGTTCCCCCATCCACTGAGACATTGATGATGCAGGCTTCAGGCAACAGCCTTGATAATGGCTCTCAACCAGATGAGGGGAAGGAGGGCCCCTCGCCATTTGGCATAGGTCCATGAGGAGCAAGGGCCTTAGCAGCAAGAGGCAGCAGGGCCTATTTAAGGTCAAGAAACTGGAGAAGAGGGACCACTGCAAGGGAGAGCATTGGCCCAACCATGGATGTATCACTGGTGGCACTCTTATCTAGAGATGAATGAAAGACAATGCTGGAGGGCCCCTTGTATGCCCCAGGATGTGGTTGCTCACACCTGCGAGCTTGTTCAGTTGGAGCTGTGGCCGCAAAGACTCTGGAGGAGTATTGCGGAGCTCCTGGGCTGCAATAAATGAGTGTGTCCGGGTTCCATTTAAATATGGCACCAGGACCTTTGACCCTAAGAGATAACAGCAGCGCAAGTGACTTCCATCTGCACTGCCATGAGATTCGCCAAGCTCTTTGCTGATGCATAATTAATGAGCTGAAAAGCAAAAGATCGTGCGTGTTCAACCAACCCCACCCACCCCCCACCACTCAAAGGGAATCATGCCGACTTTCCTGCCCACTCAATCTCCAGAATAGAAAATTCAGCACCCTTAATAACTACTTACTATAATTATGTCAAATGTTTACTCAGGAATTAATTGTTTTTTTTGAAGGATCTTTCAAATTTGTTATGGACTTCTTTCAGTTTGCAGCTCAGAAACACCCAATTATTCTGTTTTATTGACCCTTTTCCATCATTCAGATATTCCTGTGAACTTGGGGGTAGATGCATACAATGGGCAGGATTTTCCCTGCAAGATTCAGGACCCCTACTCCAGGGTCGAAGGGGTCAGAAGCCTGTCCCTGAGAGGAGAAGTCACATGGCTGTGATTTTTCCCAAATTAGCCATTTAGTGATCAGAGAACAGACATGCCGTCCAACTGAGGATGCCAGAGGAGGGCTTCTAGGAGGCCCTGCAGCCAAGAAGATGCCTAGGCTGTTTTTCCAGGTAAGTGAGAAAGAGGGCACCTCCATTTTCAGATACCCTCCACCTAGTCTTTTAAACTGTTAAAAAAAAATAGAAAAAGCAGCTGAGCTACCATTATTGTAGGACATGTCAGACAGGTGGGAGGGCCTCAAAGCCTTTCTGTAGTGCAGGTCCCCAGGGTGGAAGTTTCCATTTAAGAAACTAAGTGAGGTGGTGACTGGTTTCGGCGGTGCCCACCCCGCTGGCCAGAATAGCAGGATCTCGTGCCTGATACTGCCCTTGGACGGTCATTAATGATGCACAGGCGAGTATTGGGCTGAATCACCTGGCAGGTTAGGAGCTGATTCGTCCGCCCGCCGTCAGCTGGTCTGGGTGTCATATGCCAGCCCAACACATAATCTCACTCTCTCCAGCCACCTGTCTTCCAGACAATTGCAGAGATGCCTTGTAGCCAGAAGAAGAAAGCCGAGAGCCTCAAGAAGAAGACAGCACTCCTGTTCACCCACCAGGCCCTCCAGGCCTTGATCAGAGGAGTGCAGCAGCCTCACCTCTCCAGCCTTGGTAGTCTGCCGCAGAGCAGGTCAGCACGGTGGGCAACTGCGCCTGAAATGCTATTTTGTGTAGGAAGAGGATGAATGACCTCCTGCTCTGCCAGGGTAAGTCATCCTTCAACTCCCTCCAATATTAAGCTCTAATCATGGCATCATTCACTTAAACAGCTACCCTCTTCATGGACCTCACATAACCATTAGTGGGGGACAGATATCAACACTCATTCTCTCATCAAGACTTTCACATCACCACCATCCCATCTATCATGTTGCTCACACTCCATCCTCTGGCCCTTCTAGGGAGGGCTCACCACACACAGGGCACATGCATCTCACCCAAACTCATCACATGCCTTTCTTTCTTCTTCATACAGGCCAAGTTGGCACAGAACAGGTGCAAGAGATCGCAGACCAGGGTAGAGACGGCCAACATCATTGCCTTCACTGAGGTTGAGGAGGCGGCAACCGAGCTGGCTGGGGAGGACAGGAAACACTCCTGTGGGGAAGGGGAGATTGGCTTCTCCCAGCAACCCAGTATGGATCACAGCTCCATCACCTCATCAAATCCTGATAATCACAGTGAGCCATGTGCAGTCTTATACAGCTCATGCTCATTCAATGAAACCCTATTTTCTAGGCACCAGCAGATTGAGGCCCCAAAGCCAGTCAAGTACCAGTGTGAGCCCCCAGACCACGCCTGAAGAATAAGCTCTGGAAGAACCGTCAGTGCTCACACACACCCCCCACCAACTCAGAGACACACACGTCGGTGGGTCACAGTTGTAAATCAGGCTGGGGCTCACTTTCTGGAGAACACCTCACTGACATGTCCCTGCAGCAGTCGAAGGCAGGGAGAGCCCAGGCCTCCGGCACTTGTAGGGCTGGTGGAGACCAGCCACCCGCTCTGTCTGAGTCAGGTGATAAGCCTCTGGAAGCGGCTGCCAACTCAATGCTGGAGATGCAGTGACAAGTGGCGGAACTTCAGGCAGAGATTCGACAGTCACTCAACAGACTGGAGCAAATGATGGAGGAGTCCATATGCGTTCTGTCTGATGTCATGGCTCCGACATGCGAGTGCCCCGAGGTCACCAACCAACATGGAGACCTTGGTCCTGCAGATCTTGCCGGATATGCATTCAGCCCTGCACTCCATGGCCACACACCCTGGTGGCCACCATCAAGATGTAGGTGACATGGGGACGAGGCACCTTGACCTCCCCCTGGGTGTACCATCTCCTGCAGGAGCCACAAAATCTCAGGCACCTGGGTGTAACTCAGGATGTAAGAGTCCTGGCAACTCCCAGGATGCTGCCGAAGGAGTCTTGGTGAGTTCCTGCAGTGCATCTTGTAAACGGTACACACTACTGCCATTGTTTGTCAGTGATGGATGGACTGAATGTTTTTGGGGTGCCAAACAAGCGGGCTGCTTTGTCCTGGATGGTGTCAAGCTTCATGAGTATTGTTGGAGCTGCACTTATCCAGGCAAGTGGAGTGTATTCCTTCACACTCCTGACTTGTGCCTAATAGGTGGTGGACAGGCTTTGGAGAGTCAGGAGGTGAGTTACTCACTGCAGGATTCCTAGCCTCTGACCTGCTCTTGGAGCCACAGTATTTATATTCATATATACATACAAACATACAAGTTAGGAGGAGGAGTAGACCACTCTGCCCATCGAGTCTGCTCCGCCATTCAATAAGATCATGGCTGATCTTATTCCTGCCTACTCCGATAACCTTTTACCCCTTTGTTAAAAATATTCAAAGATTCTGCTTCCACCACCTTTTGAGGAAGAGAGTTCAAAAGACACTCAACCCTCTGAGAGAAAAAATGTCTCCTTATCTCTGTCTTAAATGAGCGACCCCTTATTTTTAAACAGTGAACCCTAGTTCTAGATTCTCCCACAAGAGGAAACATACTCTCCACATCCACCCTGTCAAGATCCTTTCAGGATCTTAAAGGTTTCAATTAAGCTGCCTCTTACTCTTCTAAATTCCAGTGGATACAAGCCTAACCTGTCCAGCTTTAAGATAACCTGCCTATTCCTGGCATTAGTGTAGTAAATCTTCTCTGAACTGCTTCTAACCCATTTACATTTTTCTTTAAATAAGGAGACCAGTACTGTACAGAATACTCCAGATGTGGCCTCATCAATGCCCTGTACTACTGATGCATAAACTTCCTACTTTTGTAATCAATTCCCCTCACAATAAATGATAACACTCTTTTTGCTTTCCTAATTAGCTGCTGTACCTGCATAATAACCTTTCGTGATTTGTGCACTGGAAGATCCAGATCCCTCTGAATCTCAGAGCTCTGCAATCTGTCACCATTTAGATAATAAGCTTTTTTATTCTTCCTGCCAAAATTTGCCCACATTATGCTCCATTTGCCAGATCTTTGTCCACTCACTTAACCTATCTATGTCTCTTTGTATCCTCCTTACATCCTCTTCACAATTTGCTTTCCTACATATCTTTGTGTCATCAGCAAATTTAACAACCATTCCTTCGGTCCCTTCATCCAAGTCATTTATATAAATTGCAAAAAGTTGAGGCCCCAGTGCTGAATACTGTGGCACACCACTCGTCACATCCTATCAGCCAGAAAAAGACCCATTTATGCCAACTTCCTGCTTCCTGTTAGCTAGCCAGTCTTCTATCCATGCCAATATGTTACCCCCTACACCTTAAGCATTTATTTTCTGCAATAACCTTTGATGTGGCACTTTATCAAATGCCTTTTGGAACTCTTAAGTACAGTGCATCCACTGGTTCCCCTTTATCCCCAGCACATGTGACTCCTTCAAAGAACTCCAATAAATTAGTTGAACATGATTTCCCTTCTACAAAACCATCTGCCCGATTGCCTTGAATTTTTCTAAGTGCCCTGCGATAACATTTTTAATAATAGCTTCTAACATTTTCCCTATGACAGATATTGGGCTAACTGGCCTATAGTTTCCTGCTTTCTGCCTCGCTCCTTTTTTAAATAAAGGGGTTATATTTTGCTATTTTCCAACCTAGTAGTACCTTCCCCAAATCTGGGAAATTTTGGAAAATTAAAACCTGTGCATCAACTATCTCACTAGCCAGTTCTTTCAAAACCTTAGGGTGAAGTCCATGCAGAACTGGGGATTTGTCAGCCCTCAGTCTCAATGATTTGCTCAATATCACTTCCCTGGTGACTGTAATTTTCCTGAGTTCCTCCATCCCTTCCATTTCCTTATTTAAGGCTTTTCCTGGGATATTACTTGTGTCCCGTATAACCGACCTGCCATAAACCCACCATCAGGAGAATTGCAAGCTGTTTTTATGCCGGCGAATTTCCGACTTTTTGTCTGCTGCTGGATTCTCCACTCCTGCCTGCCACAGGCAGGATGGGAAAATTCCACCCCTCAGCCTGCCACCAAGATGCTGCATGCCGGCAGCTGGGATGTTCCTTGATGCCTGGAGCTCAATGGGAAATTTCCAGTCTGATAATCGTCCTTCATAAACCTTTAAACATCCTTAATTGGCTGTCTGCCACTTTCAGGCGCTGGTGATTGATGGCGCCAGACAGGCTGCATGTTGGCCGGTAGCATATAATCCCACACCCATGTGCCTCCGTGCTTTTTCCCACTGAAACCTAAAAGTTCATTCTTATGTCGTATTATTGTATTATCATGCCTTGAGTATAAAAATACTTCATCCTTAATATGTTCTTCCATTTGTGTCTTAACAATACTAGATGCAAGAGATGCCTGCGTATCCCTGCTGTTTAGTGTTGTTAAAGGCTTGGGATGAGGGGATTTGAGCTTTGAAAGGTCAAACTTTAAAAGTAATTGATATACTTGGGAAATCAGTCTCCAGAGCAAAGGAACAATATTTTTGAAATTTATCTCTTTATGCTTATAACGCCAATCCACTTAAGTGGCAGCTAGGCTTGCTGTGAAATCACACCCTCTGTAGCTGAGATGAGAGTCCCAGTTACACCATTCCTTGTGCAGAATTTGATGAAAGTTCTGCTTGTTACAGACCTACGCGAAAGCCCTCCAGAGCAATATCAGGACTACTGGCTCTAAAATTTTGATAACATGAATTCTGCTCAGATACAGAGATAGCCAGCAAGTATCTATAAATATCCAATCTTGTCCTAAATTATTAAATTCCAGTGTTGCCACTGCTGTTTCTTTCTCCCCCAGAAAATACACTAAGTTTATTTCAGTTATAACCTGTAGAAGGTTATTAAAAGAACTTAAGTCAAAAGTTAGAAACATTGTAACTTTTAGTTTCAGACATTTAGACATAATACTGAGAGACACATTTTGTAAGACGAACATGCTAAGGATAGTATGATATTGAACATCTGACATGAATATTCACTTCTCTTTTCTGTAGTGCTGTGTATAATTTTGGTCTCTGTACCTAAGGAAGGAAAACAATCTCCCTAACTTAATTCTGTCTAACTTCCAACTCCCTTTCCAATCAGTTTTACTCACCATAAAATCTCTTATGCTGTTGACCTGCTAGATCACTCCTTTGCCTTCAATGTGATTGATCATTGTTTGTTATACTTTTGACAATAATGTGTCACTCTCCTTGGCACATCGCCCATCTTCATGCCCTCAAGCTAGAAAGGCATATACACACCTATCAAATTAGCCTATTCATATCACTTACCTGATTTGAATTGGTCATTTCAAGCTTTGCAGTGCTTTGCTCTCCTCCCGCAGAATCAACAACTGCTCCACGATCATCTCAACTCCATAACTAATCTTTTCCTCAAATGCTTTCATCTGCTGTCATTTTCCACACCTCCAGTACTATTTATAAAGTTTGTCCCCCTTTGCTTTGTTCCTCTATGATGGTAGTAACCTTCACAGCCTTTACTAGTCCCTTCTCCTTATCTGCTCTAATTCCTCCCATCTTTCAGCCATTTCAACCCTAAAACTTGTCACTTTGTTGTTTCTCCTCTCCTTTCCAAACTCATGCCTTCCATGAGACCTAACTCCCTTGATTTCCTCCTTACTCCACTCTTGATCTCTCAACTACAACACCTGGCCCCCCAAGGAAGCTGGCATTGTTAATAGTTCCGTTTCCCCTAGCTTTGCCCTTCAAAACTAATGTTTTTATCCATCATCACCCCGCCCCCCACCCCCACCCCCCTCCCAGCCACCCCATACTCAAAAAATCCACACTTGGCTTATCTACCCTCTCAAACTATCACTCTGCCTCTAACTTTGGTTTCCTCTTTAAGGCTCTTGATCATGTAGTCCTGAGCTCCATGCCCATCTCTACTGAAACTCAGTATTCAAATCTAATCAGTTTGATCTCTGCCCTTCTTGCCTTGAAATTACCTGAGCCAAAGTCAGAAACTATACATTCTGTTACTGTGATTTAGGTACATTTTTCCCCTTTGTCCTGCTTGAGTATTCTGTAGCATTTATTATCATTTATCATGCCATCCTCCTCCACTACATCTCCTCTGTTGTCTTTGTATGATCTGACTTATCTCTATTCGTTAAGAGGAAATAGCTCATCACCACTCATAGATTCTTTTCCCTCATGCACGCCATAACTCCAAGGTTGTCCAAGGAACTGTTCTACCTCCTTCTCTTCCTTTTCCCTTTTTTATTTACCTGTCCACGACTTTAACCCCTCGACTCTTTCTATACTACTGAACTTCCTTCAGCCTGAATTTGATAAATTGAAGCTATTGTTTGCAATGCCTGGTTACTCTCCTCCCTTGTTAATAATGCCAGCTCCATCGGGCTCATTAAAACCATGTGTTGGGTTCAACCCTAAACTAAGCAGCCTACCAAACATCCTTTCCATCACCAAGGTTACTTACTTCCAGCTCATGAATATTGCCTGCCTCTGCCTGTCTTAGTTACTGAACACCTTGTCCACCCTTTCTTCACCTGAATTATTCCAATGGTCTTATTGCTGCCTTCCCAATATCTTCCCTCCATAATCTGTCAAGATGCCTGTAGTTGCAGTGGGGCTATCATGATCAGAACCTTTATGGCTGCTGCTTGAGACTGCTAGCTAGATGGCTCAAGCACTTTCAATCATCCTAGTAAGCGTTCTCCTGCAAGCTCTCAACAGGCACCGCACTCATGATGTGCCCAGCAAACAGAGTTGGAAGAAGTTGAAGTTGGAGATTGGGAATTCATCCTGCTACTCTAAGAAACCCTACCATAGTTCCATTGTAACTAAACCTCCAGAAATCCTGTGCATCATAGTAGTAACTACACTGCGTCTGGGGTTTGCCAATCACCCAGACGTAGTGCAAATGAAAATCTAGCCCTATGAGAGGTGAAAAATTGCAGTTTATCTGTTCAGTTTTAATTTATTATTTCTCAGAATGTGGGTGTCGCTGGCTAGGCCAGCATTTATTGCCCAACCCAAATTGCCCTCGAGAAGATGGTGGTGAGCTGCCTAATTGAACCCCCCCCCTCCTCCCGCCCGCACCCCCCCCAAACAGTGCTGTTAGGGAGGGATTTCCAGGATTTTGAACCAGTGACAATGAAGGAATGGCAATATAGTTCCAAATCAGGATGGTTTGTGGCTTGGAGGGGTACTTGTAGGTGGTGGTGTTCCGGTGTATCTATTTTCCTTGTTCTTCTAAGTAGCAGAGGTCACGGACTTGGAAGGCGCTGTCAAAGGAGCCTTGGTGAGATGCTGCAGTGCGTCTCGTAGATCGTACACACTGCTGTCAATGTGCATCAGTGGGGAGGAGGGAGTGGATGTTGGTGGGTGAAGTGCCAATCAAGCGGGCTGCTTTGTCCTGAGTGGTGTCAAGTGTTGTTGGAGCTGCACTCATTCAGGAAATTGGAGAGTATTCCTCACACTCCTACCTTGTGCCTTGTAGATGGTAGACAGGCCTTGGGGAATCAGGAGGTGAGTTACTCTCCACAGAATTCCCAGCCTCTGACCTGCTCTTGTAGCCACAGTATTTATAAGACTGGCCCAACTCAGTTTCTAGTCAATGGTAACCCCCAGGTTGTTAGTGGGGGATTCAGCAATGGTAGTGCCTTTGAAATAAAGGGGCGATGGTTGGATTCTCTCTTGTTTGAGATGGTCATTGCCTGGCACTTCTGAGGCACAAATGTTACTTGCCATTTATCAGCCCACGCCTGAATGTTGTCCAGGTCTTGCTGCATATGGGCACGGACTGCCTCAGTATCTGAGGAGTCGTAAATGATGCTAAACATTGTGCAATCAATAGCAAACATCCTCATTTCTGATCTTATGTGGGAGGGAAGGTCAGTGATGACACATCTGAAGATGGTTGGATACTACCCTGAGGAACTCCTGCAATGATGTCCTGGGATTGAAATGATTTACCTCCAACAACCACAGCCGAAGATCTTCCTTTGTGATAGGCATGACTCCAACCAATGGAGAATTTACCCCTGATTCCCATTGACTCCACTGGTTTTAAAACAAGTTATACCATTAAGTAAAAAGTCTGAATTTATGGCTTTATTTGAGCTGAGGTATTGTACAATTTCCTTGGTCAACTTGACTAGTACTGTTTACTGTAAAGAGGAACTATCTGCACCAGCAGTAAAAGAAAAAACATGTGGTTTAAATTAAAAGGAAATTGGGTAACAGAATAAAATCACTTCGTTATTTTTATCACCATCTGCCACGTAATGATTATTTAAGTTCCAGTGACAGATGGGTTGTTGAACTAATTTAATGCAGTGCTTGGCTTGTAATAACAGCAAAATTTCAGCTCAGTGGAATGAATAGAGGACTAATCACAGATCACATATGCTTAACCAGTCTGCTTCACCCATCCGAAGCTTACAATTTCATAGACCTCATAAACACGCGGTTCCGTGGATTGCAGGAAGTAAGCAAAGGTAATCTCTAAACATGAGTGTGCATTGTTATTGTCAAGAGACACTGAAAGCTTTACATTGTGGAGTATTACACTTTCATAGTTAACATTTTGAGTGTGCTGCTGGTCAAGTTGCTGTTCATGTTTTCCATTTGTTTTATCATGGACTAATTGATAATTGTCTCCATGTTGCAAGCACTTAGTGGAACATAAGCATTTTAAGAATTGTATATTTATAAACTTTTCCATATCTGCTTGCATTCATAATGTTTTTATTTTAGTTTTTCTTCAAACAAACTTTAATTGTTTTTGTTGTTAAGAGTCTTTAGAGTTTAGATTTATTGATGGCATGAAAACTTAATGAAAATACTTTCTATGAACACTATTTGAAGTGATACTCTGGATTTAATGATTGCATCTTCCTTGCCAGAACAGATTCTCTGCAATTGAACATAATGGTTTCAGACATGAGCTTTGTTTTGTTTGTGCCTATTAAATCTACTGCTGAGGTGTTTATTCGATGCCCTCTTATCCCTATGATTTTTTTTTTAGTTATAGTATAAAGACAAACAGCACAAAAGCCATTTGGCCCATTGTGCCTGTGCCAACTCTTTGGTAGATCTGTCCAATTAGTGCCCTGCCTTTTCCCCACAGCCCTGCAGTTTTTTAATTTATCATTTTCAAGTACTATATCCAGTTCCCTTTTGAAAATTACTATTGAATCTATTTCCACCACTCTTTCAGGCAGTAAATTCTAGATTGTAATTACTCTGCATATATTTTGCCATATTAGTTAAATCTGTGTCCTCTGATTTCTAACCTTCCAACCAGTGGAAATTTATTTACTTTATCAAAGCTCTTCATAATTTTAACACTTTTGTTGCATCTTCCCTTAGCCTTCTCTGCTCTAGAAAGAATAGTTTCCCTAATCTCTGAAATTACTCATTATTTGCTCAATTAATAATTTTAAATCTGAGGTCAATGGATTATTGTTAGATGTATGTATAGAAGGATATGGAGCCAAGGCAGGTGGAAGGGGTTAAGATACAGATCATGGGACCATTAAACAGATTTGAGGGGCTGAATGGCCTACTGTGAATCACAGTATATAAGTCAATCTCTGAAAACTTGAAAAATCCTCCCAAGAATGGGGGTCAAGTAAAAATGTGAACTGCCAGTGTTGGTGTAGATGATCACCATTTTGAAACATGAAAAAGCAATAACACCGGTAATTCAGATTAAACCAATATGATCATTTTACTGAATGAATTAATTCTATGAGGATACCTTTAACCATAATCAAAATGTTCCAAGAACAGTCAAAATCATTATATTCGGCATCCAATGTTCATCAAATTCATTCTGAGTCAGTGTGGCTATGCCATCAATGTAAGAATACCACTCTATGTCAGATTTGGTATTTTCAGTTTCAGAATTATCCTGCACAACAAATCATCCTCCTCCCCATCTGTTGAAATGGATGTCCCACACCTTTTGACAGTTTGTGCATTAATAGTGTCCGATGATTTGACGGCGAAACCACTCAAAACATCAAGTGGGGCAGCATGCCTATTTCCACTTTGTGAAGGTTTTCTTCACTGTCAACTATCCACCTATTCCATTTGGCGCAAACTTAAATATCTTGATCCTTAAATATCTTGTTGAGGCAAATATCCAAAGGTTAAACTATGGACATTATAACCCCCAGAATAACTGAAATTTGTGCGTTATTGCTTCACATCTGTCTTGATCTCATCAGTTATATGGGATCTGAACATATTCCACACTAATAGCTGCATTTTGTGCCTAGGCCACTGGGATGCCTGTTCCACATATTATCCATAACTTCACTCCATTCTCATCCTTCCAACCATTGTCATGGAGATGCACAAATACTCTCGCTGATGTTAAACTTGATGTTTGGCATGGTTTTACATTTAAAAATTACCACAGGCTTTAATTTCGTTCTGTTAGCAATGCAGGCTGGTACCACCATGAATGTTGTCTTGTCATATACTACATGCTAGTACAAAAGCATGTACTTGCGCTGCTTTTGAACTTTCCATTCTATAGTTCGGTTGTTGTACATATCAAAATTCATATACATTTCGTCCATGTTGGCAATGTGGCATAATAGGTACTTGTGTTTTTGCTGCTGTCTGATGATATACATCACTTGAAACCAGTAAGTTTGGCATTGAGGTTTCTTTGGAAGTTTAAGGAATCTTGGTCTTCTGCTGCAACATAAGACATTTTAATTCCATAAAGCAGCTACAGCAATCAGCTGTTGCTCTGAAATCCTTGCTGGACTCAAGGTGCATATATATGCTTTGCACTTCTGGTGACAATATAGCTATTCTGACGATTTTTAAGGGCCCATTAGGATACATGCTCCTCAAGATCAGGGCAATGGCTGGTCGCTGTTCTGATGGCACTTTTGGTCTTGAGCATCTTCTTCCATTCTCACACCTCAGTTTTTCACTAATACCAAATTCCCTCACTGCAGCACAGTTATTTGTTAGAATTTTTAGCATTAAACCAGCCTCCTACTTCATTCTTTGCTGGAGGACCCGTATTTGTTCATCGTTTGCCACATGCAGCCTGCTCTGTCTGGGCAGGTCTTCAATTCCTGCGTATCTTATTGGCAACATGGCCTGCATTGCCTGCTTGATCTCATGAACTGATTTAAAGGTAAGTAAAACATACATTTCTAATGTGAAAAATTGAGACTGACTCCAAAAGCAAGTGTAACATTTCTTAGGGAAGAATTTCCTCCTCATCGGGCGGGCTGGGCACAGGTGGGCGCGCAGCTGATTGCCAGTTGCGATCGGCTGCACACCGCCATTTTATGTGGGCTGGGCCAATTAAGGCCCGCCCAGCATGACGCGCACCTGGAAGCACTGAGCACTCCCTGTGCGGGCAGGGGAAGGAGGGAGGCCTGCGCTGGAGATTACCTTGCTTATGAAAAATTGAAATAAAGGAAAAAAAAATTCAGACATGCCCCCTCATGTGACAGTGTCACATGAGCTGGGACATGTCAATGAATTTTAATAAACATTTTTATTACATTCATAAACCCTTCTTGAAACCTCATCCTGTCTGTGGATGAGGTTCCATGAAAAATGCGAAGGCCATCTGGGCTCTTCGCCTGCTTGTCAATATTAAGGTTGGATGGGCAGCCCTGTTAATTATTTCAATTACTATTTAAATGGCCTTAATAGGCCTTTGACAGTTCGGTGGGCATGCAGTCGACTCCGGTGTGTGCCTGCCAAACTGAAGATTGGAATGACATGTGGTGACGTCATTTTACGCTTTGCTGAGCGGGGCCCAACCCTACACGCCAACTAGAAGATTCCGGCCTTAGCAGAAAAGGTGGGGTTGGTTGGGGGTGGACTTGTACACTGAATTTAGGCCTAAATATGGTTTTTAGCACCAAAAATGCTGTTGTCATTATAAACCAGTTCAACTTATTTTTGAAATCTTTCATTGGATGTGGATGTCGCTGGCAAGGCCAGCATTTGTTACCCATCCCTAATTGCTTGTGGTAAACCACCTTACTGAACTATTGCATCCATGTGGTGTAGGTAGACTTGTAGTGCTGATGGAAAGAGAGTTCCAGGATTTTGATCCAGCGATAGTGAAGGAATGGCAATATAGTTCAAAGTCAGGATGATGTGTGGCTTGACTGGGAACTTACAGGTGGTGGTGTTCCTGTACGCCTGCTGAACTTGTCCTTCTAGGTGGTAGATTAGGAAGGTGTCCGGAGGAGCCTTGGTGAGTTCCTGCAGTGCATCTTGTATATAGCACACACTACTGCTATTGTTTGTCGGTGGCGGAGGGAATAAATGTTTAGGCTGGTGGATGGGATACCAATCAAGTAGGCTGCTTTGTCCTGAATGGTATCAAGCTGCATGAGTGCTGCTGGAGCCATACTCATCCAGGTAAAGTGAAGAGGATTCCATCATACTTCCCATTTGTGCCATGTAGATGGTTGACAGGCTTTGGCGAGTCAGGAGGTGAGTTACTTGCCTCAGAATTCTCAGTTTCTGACCTGCTTTTATAGCCACAGTATTTATATGTCTGGTCCAGTTTAGTTTCTGGTCAATGGTAACCCACCCAGGATATTGATAATAGGGGATTCAGCAACAGTAATGCCATTGAAGGTCATAGGGAGATCGTTAGATTCTCTGTGGTTGGAGATGGTAATTGCCTGGCTGTTATGCGGCACAAATGTCACTTGCCACTCATCAGCCCAATTCTGAAGGTTGTCCAGGTCTTGCTGCATATGGACATGGCGTGCTTCCGTATCTGAGCAGTTAACAATGATGTTGAAGTGTGCAATCATCAACAAATATCCCCACTTTTGACCTCATAATGGTAGTAAGATAATTGATGAAGCAGCTGAAGATGTTTGGCCTAGGATCCTTCCTTGAATAACTCCTTCAGCAGTGTCCTGGGACTGAGATGACTAACATCACCCTTGGTGCTCAGCATGATTCCAACCAGTAGACAGTTTTGCCCCTGATTCACACTATCTTCAGTTTTGCTAGAGCTGCTGATGCCACACTTGGTCAAATGCTGCCTTGATGTCAGGGGCAGTCACTCTCACCTCTGGAATTCAGCTGTCTTGTTCATGTTTAGACCAAAGCTAATGAGGTCAGGAGCTGAGTGGCCATGGCAGAACCCATACCAAGCATCAATGAGCAGGTTATTGCTGGGTAAGTGCCACTTGGTAGTACTATCAACAGAACCTTCCATCACTTTGCTGATGATTAAAGAGGTCGATGGGGCGTAATTGGCCGGATCAGATTTGTTCTGTTTTTTGTGGACAGGACAAACCTTGGAAATTTTCCAAATGGTTGGATAGATGCTAGGGTTGTAGCTGTATTAGGGGCATGGCTACTTTCTGAAGCAAAAGTCTGCAGTACTATTGCCAGGATGTTGTCAGGGCCCTTGGACTTTATAATCCTGTTTCTATGTTCCTATTCCTGGTATGAATCTAGCAAATCAGTAAAATATTTCATTAAATAATTACTTGTAAATAATCTACAAACTGATTCAACTGTTATGATCAGCTGTGCACATTGTAATCTCTATTTATAAATCAGTATCAGTTCTATGTGTCTCCATCACTGCTGTTCTATATTAATTAATGTCAGAAAATGTGCAGCTATTTGATATGTTAGTATAACAATTTTCACATAATCAGGAACTAAAGTTGTGGCTGTCGAATAATGGTGTTGTATGCATTGTACTGCATTTTTGAACGATCTCATAGCCAATACCTTGGCATCATTTTTACCCACTTGATAATTACAAAGAATGTCAGTATTTGGTCTCTTAAAAATTAGTCCTGCAGGACTGAGAACTTGATGTATTTTACATGGATAGCTCAGAAACTTCATTAACTGGTTGGTGCAAAATCCATGAGATCTGTAGATTAGTGGACAAAACTCTGGTGTCAGACTATCACAGAAAAGGAACTTTAGTTCAGATTTTAGCAGGTTTCAATTGTTTAATTATGCAAAAATGTTCATATATCTTTGAAAAACTGTGGATTTTACTTGTGGATTTTTTGTATTATTTTTGCTGCAGTTAGTATTTTTAGAATTATACCCCTGTGGCAAACACCTACAAATGAACTTTTCAGTTTAATATTATTTCTTTAACTGTATGTCACTTTTGGGTAGGTTTTTCACTGATCTTCTCCCACTGTCAGTCTGTTTATCTAGAGATTGGGATAACATGTGTGCACAATCAAAATCACGCTCTGATTTCACAATTGTGCAGCCCTGGCAAGCAAAACTGAGTGCTTGAAAGTAGAAAATGGTCCCTGTGTTTGAAAATCCACTTGTTAGACTATTCATGAGGTTTGACTTCAACAGGAAGATATGGATACATTTCTTGAGAAATTACTGTTTGCAGTCTCCATTTTTCAGTAGAGTGCTCATTTAAAAAAAAATATTTGTATGGCATTTTCTCACTATTTTAAATAATTTGATAAAAAAAAATCCATATTTCTGTTTTAGCACTGAGCTACCAGAGAGGGAGGAGGGTGAAGGCGAAGAGAGTGAACTGCAGAATTCATCTTACAATAACTGGAGACAAGCTCGGCGGTATGTGAATATAAAAACAAAAAACTGCGGATGCTGGAAATCCAAAACAAAAACAGAATTACCTGGAAAAACTCAGCAGGTCTGGCAGCATCGGCGGGGAAGAAAAGAGTTGACGTTTCGAGTCTTCATGACCCTTCAGCAGAACTGTTCTGCTGAAGGGTCATGAGGACTCGAAACGTCAACTCTTTTCTTCCCCGCCGATGCTGCCAGACCTGCTGAGTTTTTCCAGGTAATTCTAGTTTTGGTATGTGAATATGTTGTCTATCTGGCATGGCATAATAAAGGTATGAGAAACATTTGTGTCTTTCCTCACTGATGGCTCAGTTGATATGGTGTTACTGCCAGAAGATATCTCAAGTTTGATCAACTTCTGTCAGAGTAGCAACACTGTAGTTAGCTTTAGTGCAACTGGAAAAGAGGTGGAAAAAACTAAATTGGCGCCTATTGACTCCTCTAAAAAGAATATGAATAATATTGGACGAAGACAGAATCAGTGTCTTCTATGATGACCTTCTGTTGGAATATCCTGTTGTTGTTTTTACTGTCCACCCACTGATGTGAAAAATAACTTTGAAATAGAAAACATCTCGGCTACCAGTTCTAAAACTGTATCCCACAGAAGTCTGCACCTTTATGGCAGAAAGGCAAAGTTGGAGGAGGAGGTGAAAAAATCGAAATCTTTTCAGGCCGCAAAATGGCACAGCTCATGAGATCCTTTGACTGAGTGTTTGTCTATCTTTGGTTGCATGCTGGGGTGCTGGGGAATGGTGGAGAGCAGGGTGATGGTGGTGGGTGCAGGCTACATTTTCCTGCTCCTGAAAGGTGAGATCCAAGACTCTCAAATATTGCACCTCAAGTCTCATTCTAATGGAGCTGGCATGTCATCATAGATGGCTAACGAAGAGTATTACCAGCTCAGGCCGCTGATAGCTGCATAGCACCCCTTATATAAATGGGTCAGAGAGTCGAGACCAGGGTAGGGTTGAGGATTGCTGGGCCAGGCGCAGGGGAGACAGTGGCTAGAGTCAGAAGGTCGATGGTTAGGCTAGGAGTGTAGACGATCAGAGGTCAGTGTTGGGACATATGATGTGATTGGAAGGGGAGGGAAACTGCAGCAATTGATTCCTCTGATGTGAGGTACTCCTCCTGGCTCCTCATTTAGGTAAAAGTTAGCAAACTATTGCTAGGTGCAGTTTCTCTGTGGCAAACCAAACTTGGAATGGGGACCCCAGGTAGGTATTCAAACCCTTATTTGCATATGTAAAGGAATGAACACATGTTTCAGGCTTCGCTAAAGGGCACATATTTGTTGTCCTTAACTGGATCGAACTGTGCTCATGTTTCTTCCCAATACATTGAGTACTTATTAGTTCCAGTCACACCTGAAAAATAGGTGCTGCGCAAATCAATTCTAATGCTTCAATTGAACCTGTCTCCTCCACATTCTTAGCTAGTGCATTTCAGAGGTGAGGTGAGAGTGTCTGCCCTTGACATCAAGGCAGCATTTGACTGAGTGTGGCATCAAGGAGTCCTAGCAAAACTAGAGTCAATGGGAATCGGGAGAAAAATTCCCCACTGGCTGGAGTCATACCTAGCACAAAGGAAGATGGTTGTAGTTGTTGGAGGTCGATTATCTCAGGTCCAGGACATCACTGCAGGAGTTCCTCAGGGTAGTGTCCGAGGCCCAATCATCTTCAGCTGCTTTATCAATGTCCTTCCATCATTAGGTCAGAAGTGGGGATGTTCGCTGATTGCACAATGTTCAGCACCATTCACGACTTCTCAGATACTGAAGATGCCCATGTCCAAATGCAGCAAGATCTGGACAATATCTAGGCTAGGGCAAACAAGTGGCAAGTAACATCTGTGGCACACAAGTGCCAGGCAAAGATAATCTCCAACAAGACAGAACCTAACCATCGCTCATTGATCTTCAATAGCATACATTCATTCACAGAATCACAGTGCAGAAGAGGCCCCTCAGCCCATTGAGTCTGCACCGACATGTGAGAAACACCTGACCTATCTACCTAATCCCATTTACCAGCACTCGGCCCATAGCCTTGAATGTTATGATGTGCCAAGTGCTCATCCAGGTACTTTTTAAAGGATGTGAGGCAACCTGCCTCCACCACCCTCCCAAGCAGTGCATTCCAGACCATCACCACCCTCTGGGTAAAAAAGTTTTTCCTCACATCCCCCCTAAACCTCCTGCCCCTCACTTTGAACTATGCCCCCAGTGACCCTTCAATTAAGGGGATCCAGCTGCTCCCTATCCACCCTGTCCATGCCCCTCATTCCTTGAATATTAGCCATTGCCTATCCACTGTCATGCCTCTTAATGGAGTTCCCTAATCTATCTTAGCTAACTCATGCCTCATACCTTCGTAGTTTCCTTTGTTAAGATTTAGGACCTTAGATACAGATCAGACTACTTTACTTTCCATCCTCATGAAGGATTCTATCATGTTGTGGTTATTGTTCACTAAAAAACCCCGCATAAGAAGACTATTAATTAACCCCTTCTCATTATACAATACCAAATCCAGGATAGTCTGTTCCCTTGTCGTATCCTTAAAATACTGGTCTAAAAAACCATCTCGTACACACTCCAGGAATTCATCTGCCACAGTACTATTGCTAACTTGGCTTGCCCAGTCTATATGTAGATTAAAGTCACCATGATTATTGTAGCACACTTGTTGCATGCATCTCTAATTTCATGTTTAATGCCATCCCCTATCTTACGACTACTGTTTGGAGGCTTATAGACAACTCCCACAAACGTTTTTCACCCCTTGTTGCTTCTTAGCTCCAGCCAGACTGATTCTACATGTAAATATTCTAAGCCAATATCCTCTCTCACTATTGCACGGATTTCATCCTTAACTAACAGCGCCATCCCACCTCCTTTTCTTTTTTGTCTGTCCTTCTTAAATATCGAGTACCCTTGGATATTCAGTTCCCAGCCTTGGTCACCCTGCAGCCATGTCTCCGTAATCGCAATCATATTGTAACCCATTACATCTATTTGCGCTGTTAATTCATCTATCTTATTGTGAATGCTCCATGCATTCAGTGCCTTTAGACTTGTCTTTTAACATTTTTACACATTTTTTGTACTATGGCCCTATTTGTCGCTAGCCCTTCTTTCCTCTGTCTTCCATTTTTGCTTATTATTTTTCTGTCTTTCATTCCTAGATTTGTTTCTCTCTCTTGTGCCTCTCCACTCATGTTCCCATCCCCCTACTAGTTTAAATCCTCCCTCACTAGCAAGTACCCCTGTGAGGATATTAATCCCAGTCCTGCTGAGGTGAAAGCCATCCAGCTTGTACATGTCCCATCTTCCCCAAAATCGATCCCACTGCCTCAGGAATCTAATATAAATATGTTGCTACAAGAGCAAGCTAGAGGCTAGGAATCCTGTGGCGAGTAACCCACCTCCTGACTCCCCAAAGCCTGTCCACCATCTACAAGGCACGTCAGGAGTGTGATGGAATACTCTCCACTTGCCTGGATGAGCCCAGCTCCAACAATACTCAAGAAGCTTGACACCATCCAGGATAAAGCAGCCAACTTGGCACGCCTTCCACAAATGTTCACTCCCTCCACCACTGACGAACAGTGGCAATAGTGTGTACCATCTACAAGATGCACTGGAGAAACTCACCAAGGCTTCTTAGACAGCACCTTCCAAACCCATGACCACTACCATCCAGAAGGACCAGGGCAGCAGATCCATCACCACATGGAAGTTCCCCTCCAAGCCATTCACCATCCTGACTTGGAAATATATTGCTGTTCCTCCACTGTCGCTGGGTAAAAATCCTCAAATTCCTTCCCCAACAGCTCGGTGGGTGTACCTACGCCACATGGTCTGCAGCGGTTCAAGAGGGCAGCTCACCACCACCTTCTCAAGGACAACTAGGGATGGGAAATAAATGCTGGTCTGGTCAGTGACACCCACATCCTGTAAATAATTTAAAAAAACACAGTGGCAAAGCATTTTTTCTCGTATCACTTTTGTTTTTTTGGCAATTATTTTAAATCCATGCCCTCTTATTCTCTATCCTTTCATGAGTGGGAAATTTTTCCCTGTCTACACTGTCCAGACCCCTCTTGACCACCTCTCTCAAATCTCCTCTCATCTCTCTTTTTGCTAAGAGAAACAATGCCAACTTCTCTGATCTATCTTCATAACTAGCTGGGGGAATGGGAACATGAGTGGAGAGACACAAGAGAAATAAATAAATCTAGGAATGAAAGACAGAAAAATAGAAAGCAAAAATGGAAGGCAGGGGAAAGAAGGGCTAGTGGCAAATAGGGCCATAGTACAAAAAAATGTGTAACGATGTTAAAAGACAAGTCTAAAGGCACTTTATCTGAATGCATGGAGCATTCACAATAAGATAGATGAATTAACAGCGCAAATAGATGTAATGGGTTACAATATGATTGCGATTACGGAGACATGGCTGCAGGGTGACCAAGACTGGGAACTGAATATCCACAGGTACTCGATATTTAAGAAGGATAGGCAAAAAAGAAAAGGAGGTGGGGTGGCGCTGTTAGTTAAGAATGAAATCCGCGCAGTAGTGAGAGAGGATATTGGCTTAGAATATTTACATGTAGAATCAGTCTGGCTGGAGCTAAGAAGCAACAAGGGGTGGAAAACGTTAGTGGGAGTTGTCTATAATCCTCCAAAGGTAGGAGATGGCAATAAACATGAAATTAGAGATGCATGCAACAAGTGTGCTACAATAATCATGGGTGACTTTAATCTACGTATAGACTGGGCAAGCCAAATTAGCAATAGTACTGTGGCGGATGAATTCCTGGGGTGTGTACGAGATGGTTTTTTAGACCAGTATGTCAAGGGAACAGACTATCCTGGATTTGGAATTGTACAATGAGAAGGGGTTAATTAGTACTCTTGTGTGGGGATTTTTAGTGAATGGTAACCATAACATGATAGGATTTTTCATTAGAATGGAAATTAAAGTAGTCTGATCTGAATCTAAGGTCCTAAATCTAGGATGAATGGAACCATTCTCGTGAATCTTTCTGCATTTTCTCCAATGCCTTTACGTCCTTCCTAAAGTGCGGTGCCCAGAACTGTATGCAATACTCCATCTGAGGCTGACTAGTGTTTTATGCAATTTCAACATAACCTCCTTGCTCTTGTAAATAAAGCCTAGGATACTGAATGCTTTCTTAAATGCTTTCTCAACCTGTCCTGCCGCCTTCAATGGCTTATGCACATATACACCCAGGTCCCTCTGCTTCTGCACCCACTTTGGAATTGTACCTTTTATTTTATATTGTGTCTCTGTGTTCTTCCCACTAAAATGGATCACTTCACATTGCTCCACGTTGAACTTCACCTGCCACCTGTCTGCCCATTCTGCCAACTTCTCTACATCCTTTTGAAGTTCACACTATCTTCCTGACAATTCCATGTTTTGTGAGATCTGCAAAGGATGGGGATAATTGGTGGCATAGGTACAGAGTTTGTGATAGAGGACAAAGACAATGGTCTTCTCAATGTTTATCTGGTAGGAATTATGACTCATCCACCTCTGGATATTAGACACAGCAGTCTGACATAACAGGCAGTGAAGAAGCTGGAAGAGGCCCTGTTGAGGTGGGGCCATCATTAGTGCACATGTGTAAACTGACTTCATGACTGCAGAAGATGTTGTTAAAGGCAGAATGTAGATGAGGAAGAAGAGAGCACCAAGTGTAGATACTTGGAGGTAATGGTGTGAGGACAGAGGAGAAACCATTGCTGGAAATGCTCTGTCCATAATTGATCGATAAAAGTGGAACCAAACAAGTGCAATGCCAACAAAATGGAGAATGAAAATGTTTTGGAGTGAGGCATTGCAATGACTATGTGAAAGACTGCAGAGGGCAAGTAGGTCTCATCCTAAAACTTTGAAATTCTACCATGTATAGCAAATCCAGGTTATTAATGTATATCAAGAAGGGCAGTGGCCTTAATACAATGGGAGAGTTTGGGACACAAAACTGTATACTTGCCTCCAGTCTGAAAAACAAAGTTATTGCTCTGTCCTTCCTGTCCTTTAGCCATTTTTAAATTCATACCATCACTGCTCTTTAATCCCATGGGTTCCAATTTTGTGAATAGGTTAAGAGATAGACTGACATTTTTGCAACCTAACATGGTTCTCAACGGTGTGTTGAGTAAGGGATATCACTGAACGGGTGCAAGACATCTGCGAGAGGAAGACTAAAAGCCAACAATTATGATCCATGCTGGAGCCAAGAGGTAGGAAAAGGGTTGAAATCCTACAGGCAGAGCTTCAGGAGCTTGGAATAAGGTTAAAGCAAGATAGTGCATGTTTGTGATGACATTGTTATTTTCTTGGATAATAAGAAATACTGATCCATGTGACTTGCCGACCCTTGACCTGAAAGCAGTACCAACAGGAAGAAAGCTAAGATACAGACACTGTGGCCAGCCGCAAAGGAGAGCTGCAGATAGAGGAACTGGAAGTGAAGGCGGTCAATGCACAGATGCAGACACGAAGAGAAAGCAAGCAGCAACAGAAAGAGGAACACAGAGAGTTCTTGAGAGGAAAAGAAGCAATACTTTCAGGAAGAGGTCAGTTTTTTTTTTGTTGGCAAAAAAGGAGACAGGGACTATGCGAGCTGGCTAAAATGGTCTAGAACCTGGAGAGCTGTGTGAATAATTGAAGACGCTAAAGAGCCGAGTGTTTTCCCAGAAGTGACCAAACCATGAACCAGGGTGTTATTGGTTGGTCGGTTGAAAGGTAACTCTGAAAAGCTGCATCATCAGGACTGTTGTGACAGAAGGAGTGTAGGTTCGTAGAAGTGTTCTTTGCTGATCATAACGGTAACGGGGAAACTCGAAGGTGAAGGCTGTTGTTGGGTAGGAACCTGACTTTCCCTGTGTGAATAAAGGTCAACGTATTGTGGAACTGTGTAGCTGAGTAGTATCACATTTGTGCGGAGAGTAATGTGGGTACTTGTGGCTGTGTGAGCCACCCTTTGTTTTATCAATTATTTGAAGTGAAATTTATGTTTTTATTTGAAGTATCATTATTTTATTAATTCATGTTTAATTAGTGTTGGTTCTGATTTGTGTTAAAGTAAAAGCTACAAAAATAGTCATTTCCATCACAGGAAATCACTACAGGAGTTCCTTGAGGTAGCATATGAACAGCTACTTCATCAATGAACTTTCCTGCGTCATAAGGTCAGAAGTGGCAATGTTCACTGATTTGCACAATGTTCAGCACTATTCAGGACTCCTCAGGTACTGAAACAGTCCATGCCCATATGCAGCAAGACCTGGACAATATTCAGGCTCGGGCTGATAAGTGGCAAGTAACATTGTCGTCTCAAAACTGCCAGGCAATGGCCATCTCCAACAAGACAGAATCCAACCATCTCCCCTTGACATTCAATGGCGTTACCATCACTGAATCCCCCACTATCAACATCCTATGGGTTACCATTGGCCAGAAATTGAACTGGACCAGGCATATAAATACTGTGACTATAAGTGCACATCAGAGGCTGGGAATTTTGCAGAGAATAACTCACCTCCTCACTCCCTAAAGCCTGTCCACCATCTACAAGGCACAAGTCAGGACTGTGATGGAGTACTCTCCACTTGCTTGGTTGAGTACAGCTCCAAACCACTCAAGAAGCTCAACACCATCCAGGACAAGACATGATTGGCACCCCACCCACTACTTTCAACATTCACTCTCTCCACCAGTGTGCCCCATCTACAAGATGCACTTCAGCAACTTACCAAGACTCCTTCAACAGCACCTTCCAAACCTGCGACCTCTGCCACTTAGAAGGACAAGGGCAGCAGATTCATGGGAACACCACCACCTGCAAGTTCCACTCCAAACCACATACCATCTTGACTTGGAACTATATCGCCGTTCCTTCACTGTCGCTGAGTCAAAATTCTGGAACTCCCTAACAGCACTGTGTGTGTAACTACACCACATGGATCGCAGCGGTTCAAGAAGGTGACTCTCCACCACCTTCTCAAGGGCAACCAAGGATGGGCAATAAAAATACTGGCCTAGCCCACGTCCCGTGAAATCATTTTTAAAAAGTGCTGTCATATTGGTTTTGTTCATTTGGGAGTCATTCAGTAAATTTGGTTATTTTGGTTTAAGGTTTCCCCACAGGGATCATAACAACATGAAATTATAGCTGAAGAAGTGATGAGGAGGAAGTGTTCCATGATGCACTGGGACAGGTGGGACATGTACAAGCCAGACAGGTTGCACCTGAACAGTGCTATGTCCAGTGCTAGTCTGGGGAGATTAACTAGTGCTATAGGAGAGGGTTTAAAATAATTTGGAAGGGTGGGGGGCACCAGGAAGAGACAAGGTGCTTAGAAAACTAGAACATAGCATTAAAGCTTCCACAGCAGCACCTCTGATAAGTCTTCCTTTTTCCTCAACCAAGGATTTAACTCCCAACCATGGTTCT
Source organism: Carcharodon carcharias (assembly GCF_017639515.1). NCBI lineage: Eukaryota > Metazoa > Chordata > Chondrichthyes > Lamniformes > Lamnidae > Carcharodon > Carcharodon carcharias. Next base: position 88,758,138 of record NC_054470.1, read on the forward strand.
CAGTGTCCTCACCATGTCTGCCCCATTTTCCACAGTTCTGCTCTCACCACTTCCTCTCCTTCCCAGAACCACAATAAGGTTCCCCTTAACCTTGATTTATCAACTCAAGCCTTGGAATGGGACTTGAATGCAGAACCTTGTGATTCATAAGCTAGTGTGTTACCAAATGAGTCACAGCTGACACCCTATCCCTTTCCCCTTTTTTGAACAGGATAAAGAATTCTGATGAACATTATCTCTGTTTTTTCTCTCCATAGGTGCTACTTGACCTGCTGAGTATTTCCAGCAATTTCTGTTTTTATTTCAGATTTGAAACATCTGCAGTATTTTGCTTTTCTATTAGAGTCTCAGTATTGATGTCCCTAGATTAGTTCTGAATTTTGCTGTGAACACAAACTGCCTTTTCCATATCCTGGGCTAGATTTTCAATTGTGGGCAGGTTTGACAGCGGGTGATGGCGCAATTTGAAAATCATGTTCTTATGGAGAGCACAACTGGATCACAAAGTCTCCAGAATGCGATGTAATTTTCAGAGTGGAGGGGAGCCAGCAACCAGCACACCTCTGATTAACAGGTTGTTGAACCCATAGATGAGCCCATTAGCAGGTCTCAGAGGAGCTGTTTGGAATTTTCAATTGGGAGGTACAAGGAACACGCGGTCTCTGGGATAGATCAGGGTGCAGTTGTCATGAACACTGTAGGAGCCATGAGGGCTAAAGGACGCACAAGTCAACATACGTAGGAATTGGGGAATAATGCTCAGTTGCTGAACCAGTGGCACAAAGTTACTGTTGCTGATGCTGAGAGGCTTGCATTTGTGATCTTTGAATAGTGGCACACTTGAGAGGAATGTGAGGCAGCTGGCATCACTTGGGCAGTAGAGGTTGGCTAAGGAAGCCCGCCATGAGGGAGAAATGAGAACAGACTACTCTGACATTGAACAGAGTAGTGAGAGGAGCTTCAGCGGAAGCATCCTCCTAGTCAGGAGGAAGCCAGAAGAGCACAGCGAGGGGCTGCAAAGAGTAGAAGACACTATCCAAGACATTAGGTGTACTGCCTAAGAATCAGCTACTTGCAAATGACAGAGCGCCAGTGTTGTAGGAGACTGCACCTATCCAGGCAGATGGTCTTAGACATTTGTGCCCTGCTCCACAATGACCTAATGCCTATCAGCCCCATGGAGATCCCCTACCTGCAGCCGCCAAGGTCATTGTCACACTTAACTCTTATGCATCTGAGTCATTCCAAGGATAAGCTGCAGAGCTGTTTGGCATCTTGCAGTCGGCAGTTCATTATTCCATCAGGCAGCTCACGAATGTCTTATTCCGGCGGCAGGGCATTATATTGTCATAAAACTATGCCCCTTTGTTTTTGAAAATATAATTTAAACTTTCAACTGACTAGAAATTTTGCAATTTGAAATGAGATAGAACAAACTGCTTAAAAATGCAAAGCCACCTTCCAAGGTGAACATGAAAAAACAAAAGTCGCACTCTCTTTTGGAACAAGTTTGGAAGCCAACGTTAGTGTAAACCTGCCAGCAAACCGAGATCTCGCAATAATTGCAACATTTTCTACATCTGACCGCATCCACAAAACTAGCTAATCCAAATTAGGCACAACATTTGAAAATCTGTGCCTTAAGGACAATCAAAAGACACTTAACCATATATTACTTTAAACTTTTTTTATTGGACTCTAACTTTCCTTATTTCTTAAAACTGTGTGTGAGAGACATTTTTTTCTCAGGTTTAGTGGTTAATAAATTTGCTGTTTCTTTAACCCATGAAAACTTGTTTGACTGGCTTCTTATTATTCACAGCTTAAATAATTAAATACATTTGGATTCAGAAAAGGTATATCCTCTTGAAAAATAAACTTAAACCTTTGTTGTAACCAACCGAAGAGGCTGCCTCCAATCTCCTCCCCACCTGGTCAGAACAACATCCATTTTGAGTCACATGGGCCAGCGTAGATACAGACGATATTGGGGTTTGCAGTCATCGATGGATTCCATCAGGTTCAAGGGTTCATTGATTGTAGCCACATAGCCAGCAAGTCATTAACAAACCAGCCAGCCAGATTCCTGAATAGAAAAGGAGTCCATTCATCGAATGCCCATCTGATCTGTCACCATAGAAAGTGCATCTTGCAAGTCTGCGTTCAGTTCCCAGGCAGCTGTCATTATTCCTTCATCCCGCCAAAGTCCAGGTGCCGCACCTCCAGGCCAACATCATTACTCTGTGGGTGGTTGCTTGGAATAAGGATTATCTTCTGAGGAGGTGGTCCAGTGCCAGACAAGGATGCAGACAGGTGCTACAATCAGTGCCATCTCCTAACAGGCACCTGCATTGAGCAGACCATTGGCATCTTGAAAGAGCTTCCAATAGCTTGTCAAGAACAATTAGGATGAGCAACAATTGCTGTCCTATCTATGCATGTTAACGTGCTGTACCTGCACCCACTCAGAGTGGTGCTGCATATGGTTCTCCAAGAGGGTGGGCCACTGTCTCAATAGGGGTGCTCATGTGCTCAAATCCTTGAGTCATTACAGAGCAGGTGCACTGCATGGACCCCTCTATTGTCTGTGCCCGTGGCTCTGCAGTGCTTCGGGAATCTCCGGTATTCAGGAACTTGTCTGCCTTTTATACTCCAGGAAGACCTTCCTTGTTTGTGACACCTGAGGTCTAGCCTCTTTGCCCACCAGAGCATGGTTGGGTCTGTCCTCCATCCTCCATGGGGGAATGCCCACAACTGACTCTGCCTCACTCTCCTTCACTTGCGCACTCCTGGTGTGATGCTTACCCAGTGTTCCCCAATCTAAGTTAGATTTAGGTCCAACCAAAGTGAGTGTGTCTGCGCTGGTAGATGATGCGGATGTAAGATTTGACCGTGTAGGCTCTGTGGAATCTCCACCCATCGAGGAGGCAGTTGACGACTGTGGTGGGACACTGAGTTTCCCCTATGCTGGAGGTCCTGTGGCAAACACAAGAAGGTAGTGATGAGAACTTGAGCTGCTCAGCAGGTTCCTCAGCACAATCAACCCATAAATGACAGTGGTCAAAGAGCATGGGACTTCCCTTAATGCCCTTCACCTGAAGATAGAACAATCAAATGACCTTGCTCTTCTGGGCCTCCCATCTCACCATCGCCCACAGCATACTGCAATACCAGCACAGCTATATCCAGCGCCACCGCTCGTATTGGTGTCAGGTTGTTCAGGTTCAACACACCACCACCAGTTCAGGGCATCTCACATTTTTTGTGATCTTTCTTTTTCTGCAGGATGTGGGGGAGAATGATTTATGAGTAAGCTGCCCTCCATCACCTATTCCAGCATAAAATTCACATGAGCTGTTGTGCTCCCCTTCTCAATTGCATCTCATATGTGAATGTGGTTGACCTCTCAGGGAGTCAACTGTCCACTTGCTCTGACAATGTGAGTGGTAACCGTGGACACTTGGTCTGCTCAGCTAGTGTGTATGCTGCTGCTTATAGAGTTAGAGGCCATTTGTTGCTTGTTTGTAGATCTTAGGCAACTGAATTTTTTACAACACTGGACCCATATCCTCATAATCTCTCACTTGCTGCTGACCTTTGTAGCCACTTCCATCCAGACTCTTTTGGCATCTCTGGCACATTTCTTCTACCTGACACACAAAACAATATCTATTGCCTCAGTCTATGCTTCAAGAGAGGCCTCATAGAACCTAGGGGCCGCCATTGGATACCTGCCCATGCCAACACTGGCCTTCTGTAAACCCTACTGAACCATGCCTTCAGCGAACAACAGGCCCAGTCATAGCTGTCACTCACCTTTTCAAAGCACCCTCAATGGATCTGAAAACTGCTAATGTGAAGCCCCTGTTCAAGAAAGGAGAGAGATAAAAAGTTGGAAAGTATAGGCTAGTCAGCCTATCATCTGTCGCTGGGAAAATGCTAGAGTCCGTTATTAAAGAAGAAATAGCAGGATATTTAGAAAAGTTTAACGCAATCAAACAGAATCAACATGGTTTTGTGATAGGGAATTTGCTAGAGCTCTTTGAGAATATAACAAGCAGAGTTGATAAAGGGGAACCGGTAATTGTAGTATATTTGGATTTCCAGAAGGCATTTGATAAGGTGCCACATAAAAGGTTATTGCACAAGATAGGAGATCATGATATTGGGGTAATGTATTAGTATGGATTGAGGATTGGTTAACACATAGAACACAGAGAATTGGAATTAATGGGTCTTTTTCAGGTTGGAAAGGACTAACTAGTGAAGTGCCACAAGGATCAGTCCTCAGGCCTCAATGATTTACCATCTATATTAGTAACTTGGAGGAGGGGACAGAGTATAATGTATCCAAATTTGCTGCTGATACCAAAATAGTGTTGTGATGAGAACACAAGGAATCTGCGAGGGAAGATAGATAGGTTGAGTTAGTGAGCAAAAACTTAGCAGATGGACTTTAATGTAGGAAAGTGTAAGGTCATGCATTTTGGTAGGAAAAATCAAAAGACAAACTATTATTTAAATGGAGAAAGACTCCAAAAAAATACAGCACAGAGGAATATAGGTGTTCTTGTGCATGAAACACAAAATGTTAGCATGCAGGTGCAGCAAGTAATTAAGCAGGCAAATGGAATTTTGGCTGGTATTGCAATGGAGTTGGAGTTTAAAAATAGGGAGAGGTCTTGTTACAACTGTACAGGGTGTTGGTGAGGCCGCACCTGGAGTACTGTGCACAGTTTTGGTCCCTGTATTTAAGAAAGGATATATTGGCATTGGAGGCAGTTCAAAAGAGTTTCACTAGGTTGATTCCTGGGATGAAGGAGTTGACTTATCAAGAACGGCTAAACAAGTTAGGCCTTTATTCATTAGAGTTTAGAAGAATGAGGGGTGATCTTATTGAAAGGTACAAGATTCTGAGGGGGCTTGACAGGGTAGATGTTGAGAAAATGTTTCCACTAGTGGGGGAATCTCGAACTAGGGGACATAAGGAACACTCATTTAAAACTGAGGTGCAAAGGAATTTCTTCTCTTAGAGGGTAGTGAATGTCTGTAATTCTCTGCCCCAGAAAGTTGCGGAGGCTAGATCACTGAAAGTATTTAAAGAGGAGCTAGATAGATTTTTGAAACATCAGGGTGTTGAAGGCTATGAGGAGCTGGCACAACAGAAGCGTTGAGCCCTGGGGCAGTTCAGCCGTGATCTTATTGAATAGCGGGGCAGGCTTGTGGGGCCAAATGGCCTACTCCTGCTTCTATTTCTTATGTTCTTATGCTGTTAGTTCCTATATCCAGCCTCCAAGCTGTTCGCTCCAAACTCACCCCCAGGCCGATTAGACGCTTTATATTTCAAAATCGGGTCGTGACACTGATGCTGACTGTTTAAAAATTTTACTGTACCTACTGGTGATGACAGGCAAGGCAACATTAGTGAGCACTGGATCAGTAGGTACATGTTTAATCCTCTATGTTTTTACTTAAAAATCTTTGTGCAATTGTACAAATCTCTCTACTATCTTAGCTGTACAATCTCCTTCAGACCTGGGTGCCTCCATGGTACTTTCAATGTTCTGCTATTGGCTTTCTTTGCATCACCTTCCCCTCCATTCCTCCAATGGTGGCAGGGCCTTCAGCAGTCCAGATCTTACACTTTGAACTCTGTCTGTACAGTAACTGGCCTTGTTAGCACTCTCTATCTTTCAAAAGCTTCATCATCAACTTTCTCAAGAGCCAAATTTCTCAGATGCTAGAAACCTGAATTAAAGACAGAAAATGCTGGAAGTACTCAACGGTTCTGGCAGCATCTGTGGAGAGAGAACCAGAGTTAATGTTTCAGACCAATATCCTTTCATCAGAGTACTCAAGATTTCTATTTGACAATAGACTTGGTAATTGTTCCTATTTCTTCTGCTTACAATTCATTCCATGTCTGAAACAGCTTGGGATTATTAGTACAGTAACGAAACTATAGTAATTCTAGCAGCTGTTGTGCCAAATTCTCCTTATTTTTAGTGATTCCATATTGCCCTATTCTGAATAGCATTAGGAAATGCGTTTTTTTATTTTAATTTTAGAGTGGAGTTATGGCGAGAACCTGCAAAGTCCTTGGGAATTAGTATTGTTGGAGGAAAAGGAATGGGAAGTCGACTGAGTAATGGAGAGGTCATGAGAGGAATATTCATCAAGCACATCCTGGAGGACAGTCCAGCGGGAAGAAATGGTACATTAAAAACTGGAGACAGAATTGTTCAGGTATGCTTTTCACAACTATGAGTTAATAATATCTACTTACAAATATATTTTTCAATTTTAAAAAATATTCTTTCAAAATAGATTACCATTTTATTAAAATTTAAACTCGCTTAGTGGCAATGAATAATGGTTATACAATGAGTTGAATAGAGGTAGAATTTTATGCCTTTTTGAATTTTATGCACTTAATAAACTGAAGTTCACATTACTGTTTTCCATCATTTCTTGTCATTCATGGTTAGCATAAAATGGAATGGCTTTGCACTTATCCATATATAAATTAATCAAGGGGGAGTCAGAATTAAGCTACAAAGCATGAAATATGACCACTCTGATCTTTAAAACTGTTTATTCATGTCATTTTTGATAATAATGGTACTTTATTCAAGAAATACTCACTGCTGAATTAGTGTGTGACATACTTTGAAAAATTCATATATAGACTAAGTAATCAGATTAAAAACGTGCAAACAGGTAAAAGTCATGCAGTAACAAAAATAGACAAACAAATTCAGCAGGTAACAGGCAAGTGATGGATGGAATATTAAAGCAAGGTAATCTTGAATTAAAATCCTATTGAAATTACAAACAAATACATCGTTCCTACATTACAAGCACTGAAGTGCAGCTACATTTCATCATTTAAGTACTTCAGAGAGGACCTGAACCATGTAAGGAACAGGGCTACGTCGGTATCTTTCCATCTTCCAACTTACAGGGCTGAATTGAGTCAAACTTCTTAGGTGCCTTGATTGCTCTGGGCATGGTAGTCCTACCAGAACACTTTGACATCATTTTTGCATTCAAATGTGCTCAAAAATGATCAGCGATTATTTGACATCAAATGTTCTAACTTGGAATGAGCTTTTATTGCAGTCAGCAGCGTTTTGCCATTTTTGACTTCAAATGCAATCAAAGGCAAAAGGGCTCGAAGGCATCAAGTGCACTCAAAGGCATCAAAAGTGCTCAGTAACCTGCATTGAAAAACATATGGAAATTAGTAATTTAAAACTTCATAAATTCAGATATTATTTATCAGTTAATCCAAAAAATCTTCCAACATTACATGCTACACCCCCACCCTGCCCAGTCTAAGGGATGTACACCACCGCCCCCGCCACCCCGCTGTTTTGGGGCCTACACTATACCCCCAGCCCCCACAGTCTCAGGGCTTCTTAACCCACTGCTCCCCAAGCCAATGACCTTCGGGCCCCCCTCGCCAAAGTTTCACCCCCCAGCTCCTGCTGAAGTCTGGGCATTTGTTCAGTGCTATTGACTCTCTGCAACAGCAACCCTCTCCCGCCCTGACACTCCCACTGGGAAACCGCAACAGGGCAGGCCTCACTGTTCTACTTCCGGTCGGATGTGCAACCCTAATCCTTCGGGGAGGGGGGTAGAAAGGGGGAGAGTGTGTTTGAGAGAGAGCGCAGGGATGGGGGGGGATGAGAGGAGTTGGGAGTAGTGGCAGTGGGGAGGGCAGAAGTGGGGGAGAGGGGTGGGGTAAACGGGGGGAGGGAGAAAGAGAGGGGATGGAAAGAAAAGAGGGAAGGACATGGAGAAAAGATAGGGGAGAAGGGAAGGGTTGAACAGTGGGGTGACGAGAGGGGGAGGAGAGGAGGGAAAAAGGGAGGAGGGAGATGGGTGGAAAAAATTGCTGCAATATTGGGGGCAGGGGTGTGCTGCACTAGTTATAGGTTATGACGAAAAACACAAACTAACTTATCAAAACATATGTTGAAAAAGAGCCTGCTTTCACTAAACTTAGCTCAGTTTAGAATATTGAGACCATAGAAATTCAGAAATATGGTGAGATATGATTGTTTTTGGTGTCAGAAAGCTAAGGTAAGTGATGTTGTTCATCACAAATGCTTGAGTGCTATGGTGTGAGACAATTGATGACAGTGATGTTAGTTAAACTACTTGCAATGTTAAATGATAGCTAAATGATTACTGGAGTGCAAATGATATCAAATGCTAAATGATTGCTTTTGATCGTACTTGATGTCAAATAATTGTAAATAATGCTATTGAATGTAAATGATGTCAAACCTTTCTGGTAGGGAGGGGTAACCATTTCTGAAATTGAGTAGATTGTGTAAGGGTTTCCCAAACTTAGGGTACATATTAACTCTTCTTATTTTTAGGGTTTGAGCTTTGTGACATGAGGGGAATTGTTGGATGACTGGTACTGATTGCAATATTTCCCTCCATTAGTACTTGTATAGTTTCACATTATATTGTTTTTATATAGTTCTGATAAATAGAAATCATATAAATCGTGAAGGGCAATCTTGTTCATGATTGCTGACCAGTGACCGTAGGAAAATTCACATGGGAGCAGAGTCAAGCTCAGCTGCAGTTTCTCTCTCTTGACCCCATGGTTGCTCAGCTTGTCATAGTCGCTTTTTAAAGTGGCCACTTGAGTAGAGGTGCGAGAGCTACTGACCCTGTTGAATTTTAGCCCATCATGATTTAGTTGCTTGAGGAGAAAACATTCTGGGTGGGAGTAGACACAATGGAAATTCATCCTAAATGGTTAGCATGAGAACCTACCTCTACCTAGTTTCTGTTTTCCTTTGAATTGAATATATGATGTCTGTAAGTTATATTAAGGACTTCTTTAAAACCTGATTGAATGTTGTTTTGCAGGTAGATGGGGTTGACTTGCGAGATGCCAGCCATGAGCAGGCAGTTGAAGCTATTCGAAAAGCAGGCAATCCTGTCATGTTTTTAGTCCAGGGTTTAATAACCAGACCTCGGGTATGTAAACTGAAAAGCACAGAAGGAGTAAATGCTACTTACTATAAAATAATTTAATAAATCAGTTTATATCTGACATAGCATAGGTATATAAGAGAGATTAATTTATTTTGTTACATTTTAAACTGTTCATCTGTACAATCTACTTATGTTAAAAGTTTTATTGCTGTAGTACTGTGTAGTATTACTGTAGTACTATGTAGTATTGCAGATTAGTCTTTGCTAAATATATGACACCGTGGATGAAACAATTCACGCAAAGAACACATAAAGCAGACTTTTTTTTTAGTTTTACCTCCACTAGTTTCTACTTCTAGCTTTCTTAAAAAAAAACTATCTTCTTTCGTAAATTTTCTCCCCAAGACCTCAAACCAAATAACCTTTTCAGCCTTAATGCATAAATCAAACTGCCATCTTTCTATACAGCCTGAAAAGGCATCCTCCTGAGCTCAGAAGGGTAGCGAGCCACCTTGCTGCTGCTCTCTGGATCATAGTTTCTGGGCTAATTTCAGTTTTGTTTCTTGCTGTCTATTCCCTCTGTCAATGAAGTTGGATAGAAAGGCTTTTGGATGGGGATTAATAGCAAAAAACCTAGCCTGTACAATATGTACTATTGGAGGGCAGGTAACTGGTAAAACTTCATTGCACTGAAAGTTATTATGAGGCTTACCCAAGGTAAAAGGAAATTGAATACAGCACCTGAAACTCAATTGTTGAAAGCGAGACTAGAGACACAGCATGCATGCACTAACATGTTTCCTAATCCTGAAATGAAAGTGCTTTTGAACAAAGGAATAATAATTTTTCATACTTCACAAAAGTAATATCATTATGTCCAAGTACTTTGCTAAAAATTGAATCTGAAGCCATGGTTTTAGAAAATAACTGTCACAATGACTGCTTCTACAGCTGAAGTGGTTGTAATGAACTTAGTTGAAAATAATTGATAATTCCCTCTCTAAACGGTTAGAGTCTAAGGCCAGAGCTTTACGTTCCCCACCACCCCCTCCCCCCCCCCGCCTCCAGGTTTTGAGGTGGTGGTGGTGGGGTTCTGAGGTGGTGAAATTGCCTGGACAGGATTCCCTCTGGGATTGCACACGGCCCAACCTGGTCGCAATTTTAGAGTGGGGTGGGCAGGGTCCCGGAGGGGAAGCCTGCTCTTGCCCCAATTTTCCCACCCAGCGTCAATTTTTAGGCTGGTGGGCAGATGACAGATCAGGGGGCAAACCCAAAAACTATCAGAGTTTGATCTTGGACAGAAAGGGTGGGGCACCTCCATCAGAAGCCCCTTTATGACTAGGGGCGCCCTCATCTTGAGGCCCGATGACCTCCAGACCTCCCTATCCCCTGGGATCCTGATTGCCTCTCCTTGTGGCCCCCCAGGCCTTCCTTACCCTCCCCACCCTGGGACCCCTGCCCCTTACCTCTCCTCTGGTTCCCAACTCTTAGATCCACACAGCTCCCTGCAGTGCCTCTTCTGGCCACGGCAGCGCTTTCCTGGAGGGACTGGAGAGCTGCCAGCCAATCAGATTGACTAGCAGCTCTCCAAAGCGGGACTTTCCCTTGGTGACGAGCGGAAGTCCAGCGTAATGCAATCAACCAATGCAGTGTTACTTACATATTTTAGATTTTTCCCCCACCATAAGCAATTAGCACTCTCTTTGTCCCTAATAGGGCCCACTCCACCTCTTACTACCCAGTTGCTATTTACATGCTGGGAGAAGATTCTTTGGTTCTTTGCTAATTGCTTATGGCGGGGGAAAAATCTAAAATATGTAAGTAACACTGCATTTTATGTTGAATGCATTCTATTCTCATATTCTCTCCTTCTCAATCCCTTTTCCTCTTCACTTCCCTTCTCAACTTATTGTATTTGACCTAGTTCTTGTTGAAAAATTCACCTGATGTACACCCTCTTTTTTTGCTTTTCTTCATCTTGTCATTGAAGGAACCCTGGTTTGGGTTTCCCTACCTTTTTGTCATTGTTGGAATGTCCCTAGCCAATACCTGAAGCATTTCGTCCTTAAGATCACCCATTGTCCTGTTTCTGTTTTCCTGACAGTCTTTGGTTCCATTTCCCCCTGACACGATCATTCTTAACACATTGAAATTAGCCCTCTTCCAATTTAGAGATTCCATTTCAGAGTGGTCCTTGCTCTTCTCCATTACTAATCAAAACATTATGATACTGTAATCACTGTTACCCCACAGACATGTGGTCCACTTGGCCCACATCATTTCCCTGATCCAGCAATGCCTCCTTTCTAGTTGGGCTAAGAGCATACTGATCAAGGACATTCTCCTGAACACTGTTTAGAAATTCCTCCTCCTCCTTATCCTTCACTGCTCCATTATCCCAATCGATATTTGGATAAAGTCCCCCAACATCACCACTCTATTATCCTTGCACATTTCTGTGACCTCCCTTGAGATTTGTTCTTCTATCTCTCTCTCACTTTTTGGAGGCCTATAGAATACCCCCAGTAGCATTTTTTTCTTTCATGGAATGTGGGCCTCACTTTCTAGGCCAGCATTTTTTGCCCATCCTTAATTGCCCTTGAGAAGGTGGTGTTAAGCTGTTTTCTTGAACTGCTGCAGTCCATGTGGTGTAGGTACACCCATGTTGTTAGGAAAGGAATGATCATGTCCTTTTGCTACTTAACTCTAAACAAATGATTTCTGTCATTGCCCCACATCCTCTCTTTCCAACATTACAATGTCTTCCCTAATCAGTACTCCCACACCAATTCTCTTTTCTTCCCCCCTATCTTTTCTGAAGACTTTATATCCTTGAATATTAAGCGTCCACTCCTTACCACTGTTAAACCACATTTCTGTTATTGCCTCTACTTCATATTCCCACACGGCTGTTTGTGCTCAGAGTTCAGCAACCCTTTAATCACAATGGTGCATTTACACACATGCTTTGTAAACCTGTCCTTGTATTCCTTATTGTCCTTCTTTGTCCACTCCCATCTAACATGGTACTACTTCCTTCTCTAATACATCAAATACTCTCACTTTACGCACCTTATTCCTCTTTTCCACTTCTTTATGCTGGTGCCCATCTCCCTGCCAGTTTATTTTAAACATTCCCCAACCACATTAGTGAACTTCCTTGTAAGGACAATGATCCCAGTCTTGTTGAGATGTCGCCTGTCCCTTTTGAATAGATGGCTCCTGCCCCAAGAATCTGAAGCTCTCCCTTCTGCACCAAGACTCAAGCTACATAGTGATCTCCTCTACCTTACTCTTTCTACTCTCTACTCTTGCTATCATATGGCAGTGGATTACTACCAGAGATTACTACTTTTGGGGTCCTACTTTTTAACTTCCTCTCCAGTTCCTGAGTGAGTTCTATTTACAACAAATGATTGAGTGTAGGTGGTATTTTTTTGTTGTTTACCATTTAAGCTGATGGTTTTTAATTATAGCTATGTATTAGTACAAATATTAGGGACAATATGGAAAATATTGCACAGTAGGTTTTGAAATTACAGAAACCTATTTTCATATTTTGATAACTTTATAGAGAAACTTAAAACAGTGCTAAAGCTAGAATTCTAGAATTTGAGGTACACACCAGAGAATCTGGACAGCAAAAATGGGAGGAAATCATTAATTGTGCCTGTCAGCATGTCAAGTAGCTTTGTCACTAGAGCACTTTGATTTTCAAAGCCCTTATCATTGTATAAGTTGTCAAAACAATCTGGAGCGGTCAAAGAAATATTTTACTTTGGTACTAAAGTTGTTTTCCTTTAGTTTTTAGCATTAGCCGTCATAGTAGTACAGTTGAATGCTACCATGTTAAACGTTTTCTTTTTAATATTTTATCTGAAAAGTGATTTGTGGTAAAAGATAAATTGTGATTATAGATATTTACTTATTGAGTATCTATTTTAATAATACAATTGTGAATGGCACTCAAAGCACCCTTACTCCTACATACATTTTAATATGGTTGTTTCCTTTAGTGCTAACTCTTCATTTTGATTTCATCTTTTTCTAACTTCATTTACATTTCCCTCCTTTTCATCCTTTTTGTTCCCAGCCAGAGTCTCTCTGTAGTCGTATATCAACATTTGTTCTTAGTGGGCAGAAACATACCTCTACTAACCCATTCTCCCTTGATCCATCCAAGGTAAAAGTGTCATTTTACATGTAATAGTAAACCCCGTTGAAAACCATTGGCTCATTCTTTGTTCGTCCGCAGTATTTATTCAATGTACTGAGTGTTTTGAATTTCATTGCTCTAAAACTAAACAAATGACATACTCGTGATCAGTTAAATCTCAATATTGCTTTAAAATGTTGTATTTCTGTGGGCTTTTCAACAATCACCAATTTTTGGGCAGACATGTGGCATGTAAACAGTTAGCTCTGTGCTTCCTCATACTTGTCAAATGTTTTGACATATACTTATTTTGGTTTGGTGAGCTGTTTCCTTTGGAAATATCTATACCTTATAACATTTAGATAATCTAAAAAATATACGTGTTTCTTGCATGTCGGTGCAGACGCAATGGGCACTCTGATTCTGTAAATCTTTCAGAGACTTCATACGTTAGGAATTGGTTCATTTTTATGAATTTGAGTTTGTTTACGAGAGCAAGTGGTGTAGACTGGATGCAAATTAATTTTGTAAGTCTTGACAGCAGTGCAATATTTCAATCTATATTAACCTACAGTAATTTGATTGTTTAGCCAGTAGCCGCTATGCTTTTATATTTTGGTGTAAAATGTGGAAACCATTTGCTGCTGTTGTAATAAGAAATTAAAATGGGTTAAGGTAAACAGAGATGCAAGTCACAAAATTAAGCTCTTTAGAACTTGTTTTTTCAGTGTGACATGTACCATTATGCTTCTAACATTGCATTCATTGCATGCATATTATGTGGTGCAAAGTACATTGGACACCAGTTTGGGAGGGCATTAGTTTATAGAGGGAAATATGCAAAATAGGCAAATCATGATGTTAACCAGTGTATAAAGCTGATTTGGAATCAGGACATATATTTTAGCTGTGCTGGTTGAATGGCTGGAAGTATGTGCGTGCTACAAGGTGTGGGTGAGGCTTGCAGCAGTGCTATCTATATTAGGCAGGAGTCATAATTAATAGAGATTGCTGGTAGGTGGGTGATTGTGATGTGGTGTATTAAGCAGTGTGTGAAGGCTAGTGGTGCAGTTGGTGGGACATGGCATTTGACAATACTTTCACTGACATCAACCATTCATGTTCAGTTATTGAACTTGATGCAGCACTGCATCCTGATCCATGGAACTAGTCTACTAGCATGGCTTGACTGCCATGGTTATCTGGTCCCACTCCCTTTTTAAAGTTTGTCTAGAAGGTCTCCTGACCCCGTGGCTAAATGGCAGCTTTCCTCCTCTGTACCTGCTGCACTAAGGCCTCCAAAACAGCGCTGGAATTTTGGAGCACGGATCTTTCCCATGTTATACCACTCCTGTGTCTTTCCTAAGTCAAAATATTTTTTAGAATGATATCCAACTTTCACTCCAGTCAAAATGTCTTTAAGAGGTGCAGCGTGGCTTTAAGTAGTGCAGTTCTGGCTTGAAACTCCTGCTAGCCTGTCATGGATTTGCATCCCCTGCTCCGGCATGCAGCCACTCAACAGTGCACTTAGCGCTAACTGTATGCTACTGCGATCATTTAAATTAGCAGATAGGATGAAGATCCCCGCTCCCATTTGGAATTTCACAGAGGCTGGCTGCCTCTATGGAACTGAAGATTGAAAGCAAGTAACAGCATCTGATTTCCTAAATATACTTGAGAATCCTTTGCAAAATAGTTGTGTACTTCGCCAAAATGGCCATTGAAGGTGAGTATGCAAGACAACCCCTTTTGACAAAGAATTTTCTTTGCAGAGCACAGATCTGTATCTGCGTTTAGTTGATAATTATTAATGATGATTACATTTACTATCTTCTAATTGTAACATTTTATTTTCTGAATTTAATTTTGTTCTAATATCCATATTTTTTGAAGAAAGCAGATTAGAGACAGTATTGCATATACTTCATGCAGTCATGTATCATATTCAAATTGTGTTTGGAACTGAATTTAAAGTTGGTTAGTGTATGCCATAGAATTTATCAACTATGTTGATAAATGCAAGAGTGCCTTACATAAACAAATAACTTGTAAGGCTGTAGTTGTTTTTTAATCCCATTACAAAATCTCCTGTGTTAGCAGAAACATAATAACTTCCTATGTGGTTAGCAAATCTCAACAAAAACATTGTGTTAGAAAAATCATCAAAATTTATTTCCTGCATAAAATTGTAGCTCAAAACATTCTAACTTTTCAGCACCTCTTTCTATTGAGAGGGCAATTTGTGATTTCCAGTACATATTCCTGACATTAATTAAATTCAATTTTAAGGAATTAGATTTGTAATTCAGAAAGAAATATTGGTTGTGGATTTGAATTAGGAGAGAGATTAAATTAATTAATGTGATCCTAAACAAAGATAAAATGAAGGGACTCTCTGTCCTGTAATTTCTAATCCAATTCTATGTGTCCCATAGGTGTACGAAAGGATTGTGGTTCAGAGCAGCAGTATGATATCATAGTCCTGATTCTCTGATCCACATTCCTTTGAGCATGTTATCCTTTTAGGAACACAGGATTGCTGATTTTGCCCTTGTTTCTATCTGAAAATTCCTATTTGAACCTTGAGATATTAGGGATTATCAATTTTTGTGAGGCTTTTTTGTGACTTTACTTTTGTCTTGGTTTCAGAAACAACCTTTGTCTTTCCTGCAATCTAACCCCTTGCCTGAATCGAGCAGTGGCAGCAGCAGTACTAACCCATTTGCTGACTCTTTTCAGACCCGCAATAGCCAGGTTGGACGATGCTTGCATGTTCTTTTTTTCAGTCTAAGAAATTTTTGTGGAGTGTTTGCTTTTATGTAATTGCACTTTACGGTTTTAATAATACTTCTTAAACTAAACTATTAACTATAGTATTTTGATACTGTTAAGAAATATCATTTATCAGTAATCTCAATCTGTTCTGCCTACACCATACAGTATTAATTCATAAGTGAAATTTCATGTTCTACATATTCCTAATTTTCTTCTATTAAAAAATCTGTATTCAATAAACTTTAAGCTTATTCTGATGAGAAAGATAAATGTTAAAGTGGATTAGAACCCAATCCTTTCATTGCTAGCTAAGGTCTTGTGTTCAATATCAGCCCAAACTAAAGGACTGGAAATATCCTGTCTCTGGTGGCTGTGAAGATGCTGTGTTAAATGAGTTTGGGTAGTTTTAACTCAAATACCAGTGAGAATAAGTTTACAACTGTAAATTGCACTTGGCATTGAATTGATGATCATGCTTAGGGGAGTTATATTTTCCTCTGTTCGTTGCTTTCAGCAAAGAGTAGTTGTAAGTTAAAGGGATCCCTGTATTCAACCTAATATTTCCTAAAACTAATGAATGGAAGAAAGTATTCCTTGCAGAGAGGCTGAAAATTTGGATACTTGAGAAATTTAAATAGCCCCATATGTGGCATTGTTCTGTGTTGACGCAGGCTTTTGGGTGTGGAGAAACGTGAGGTTAATTTGACTCATTGATCTTGGATTGCTTGTTGCTGGTATTGGGTACAAAAAGCACGAAAGTTCCTTTTCCAAACACAAATAATGCAGAAAATTCCTCTGTTAGGATTCTAAAAGAACTGGTTATGCAGACCATGACAAACCGTTTCACCTTGTCCAGAAGAATTGAACCAGAGTGCAGAATACTTAAATGAGAATGAATTCAAAACTAACCTGCAGAAACAATATTTCAGTGTATTATGTATTTCAGTGTATTAATCCATGGAACAGAACCCCTAGGGAGATGATGGAAGCAGGTTGTATTTCATTCAAATGAAAATTTGATGGGTTTCTCTAAGAATATAATATTTTGGGATGCATTATATGGATAATTTGAGACACGTGCTAAGTGTGGCAGGTATGGGAGGAACAGTTAATGTTGGACCTGTGATTCCCAAAGCTTGGGACACTGGATTGTACCTTGTGCCATATCTAGATCTATTGTAAACCAATTGATATTGATTGCTCGCTATGATTAGTCAACTATGCCATTATTGGACTACGTCTATCTTTATTTATCAATTCCTGTGTTCCTATTCTGCTTCCATCAGACAGTATAATAAAGTATGTTTATGTGTGAATAGAATTTTTTTTAAGTGGCATTTTTTTTTAAGTGGAGCGATCTTGTTTTGTCACATAGAAGGAATAGGTCAATCAGCACCTGAAGCCTGTTTCACCATTCAGTTAGATTATGGCTGATATATATATTAGCTACCTTTGATCCATATCCTTTGATACTCTTACCCAACAAAAATCTATCCTTAACAGTCATGGACATTCCTATTACCCAGAATCCACAGCCATTTGGGGAGAGAATTCCAGATCTCCATAACCTTTAACTCGGATAAAATACTTTCTGGTTTCACTCTTAACTGGCCTAGTATTAATTTTAATATTATGGCCTCTTGCTCTAGATTCCTCGCCAGAGGAAATAGTTTCTCTTTATCTACCCCATCAAAACCCTTTATCATTTTCAGCATCTTAATTACATCACCCCTCAACCTTCTAAACATGCTAAATTTACGAGAATACAAACCAGGTTTATGAAACTTTCCTCATAAGTTAACTGTTTAAGCCCTAGTATCATTCTGGTAAATCACGTTGAACTATCTTGGCCAATATATCTTTACAGAAGTTTGTTACCCAAAACTAAATTCATACTCCAGGTGGGAACTAAGTACAACACAACACTTCGTCACTTTTGAATTCCAGTCCCCTTGAGTTAAAGGCCAACATCCCATTAGTTTTTTTGTACTTGTGCAGTAACTTTAAGTGATTGTGTAGATGGATTCTTAAATCCCTTTGCTTCTCCAAAGATCCCAGAAAATATGTTGGTTTTTCTTTCTCAGATCCACAGTTTACCTTATCTGTAACTTACATTTTCCCATATTGAAGTCCATTTGTTATAGTTTTACCCACTAACTTAGGCCTTTTTTGTTCCTTTGCAACTTTTGCTGCCGTTCACACGACCTAATAACTCTCATAATTCACTGTCATCTGAAAACTTTGATATACTATATTCTTTCATCCAAGTTTTTGATGTAAATGGTGAAAAGTTAGGCTTCTATCCAGATCCTTAAAGAACACCTTGTCACATTCCACCAGAGAGTGTTCCCTTTATCTCTACTTTCCAGTTCCAAACCAATTACCAACCCATGTCAAAACATTACTTTCAATTCCAATTGCTATTATTTGCTAATTATTTCTTGTACAGAACTACCTCAGCTGGACCATCCAGTCCTCTAAATAGAGGACCGGTGTTTCTCCACAGAAGAGAAAGGGAAACTGAGGAGTGAACCACTTGCCACTCAGCATCACGCATGGCTTAAGTGTTGACAATAGTGTGGGAAATTATTACCTTTCTATCTCTTAGCATGGGGGTGGGAAATCTAAAGGAGATGAAAGCAGAAGGGGAGAAAGGGTGAAAACACCAACAGTAGGCAGATTTTCATAGTGTGAGTATCACTTTTTAAGACTCATATTTAAATTAAAGTACTGGAGGAAATCTTAAAGTTACAGCATTCCTTATGATAAAAGCTGCTCTTGATAGAATTGTATATTTGTCTCTCCAATAAGCTTCAGCTTCAAAATCATGACTGTTATCTTGGCTGAAATCTATTAACTCACGTCAATTGAGGTTCAAACATTGGAACTGCTTGATTTCTGTGGTTTAGCTAGACACTGAGTAAATTCTCTGAGCCATAGAGGAAACATTTTCTTTTGGAATCTTTTTTCTTAATTATTTATGGTCCCCAGAACTTTAATTAGCTACTTATAATACAATTTCCATTTTATGCTATCAAAAGTAGTTTCAGAGGTGAAAGCATATGTTTCTGAAGTACAGAGAAAATTTTTTTCGATTTTTCTCAACCCTTCCACTGACTCTACATTGTCATCACTGCCTGTCCACCTCCGACACTGAATGAGTCGAAATTTCTTCCAGTTAGATACTGTGAAGACTCAAGTCATTGCCTTTTGTTTCTGCTACAAAACTCTGTTCCCTAGCCACTGATTCCTTGGATAATGTAACTTAAATATTTGAATGAGAAAGCATTTAAATAAATAGCCTAAAGATCCAAATGTTTCCTTTAATCATACTACCTTATATCCTGACCTGCTGTTTCATAAAGTGTTATCTCTAATGGGCTGCTTATTAATATTCTTATATCTGATGGCATTTATGCATTTTAATAGACCTCTACAGCTTCAAATGATGAGAAGGCCTTCTGTCAAGCCCCTTATTTTATGACCAAAAATCCATTTTCTGAAAATAAATTCAAGGTTAGTGAATCACCCTGATGTGATCTTAATTCCTCCTGACAGAGCGATGATATAATAGTAACAGGAACATGTACTGGATTAACTTAATCAATTAAAAATGTTTAATTGAATTACAGATTTAAATTAATTTTCAGAAATCGCCAGTAATATCTGAAGATGAGGATATTTGCCTCATTTCAACCATTTGTTTGTTTTGTTGTCATAGGTTTCTGCATATCGAGCTAGGACTTTTCTACGCCCTTTCCCAACTAACCCATTTGCAATCAATCCATTTAAGGTTTGTCTCATCACACTGGGTTTTTGGATCAGAAGTAACTGTGCTGTAATTTACATGTGAATGTGATTCTTAAGGGTGATGTGGAAAGTTGAATTAAAATGGCTAAGGGCATTCTGCTTCAGGTGGAAATCTTGAGTGTAACCATAATTAAGGTTCATCACTAAATGCTCAGATTCCTACTTTAATTTTTGGAAAGTTAGCTGCAGTTCACCTTAGTTGTCTTGAAATTGATGGAAAGCACTGACAAATTTTCAACTGCGTATCCAGCAACTTTGCAGAGTCTATATCCGAGATGTACAATCTAGGGAGGTGCCAGTTTTGGTATCTGGTTGTGCCATGTTAGTTAAACTCAGCTGTAGTGCCATCAGGGGCACTACAACTGACTTTAACATTTCTGATTAATGTAAAAATTGAGCAAGCAGATTTCTCCTTACTGATTTGCTACTTTGTGAGATCCTGGAAGTGTGTTTGTGTTGATGTTGGCCAAGACAGGATAAGGCATAGCTATACTGCCTTTCAATGACCTATAACTTACCAAGATTCACTATCTAGGCTCAGTAAAGAATGACCACTTAGATGATGTACTGTAAAATGTCTAGAGCCGCTAGAAACACGTCTAATAAGAAGTTGATGTTCCAAGGTGGGGAGGAGAGAAACTTTAGGGGGAAAAGTTCCAAAAATATATGTTCATACACTTTCTATCTACTTACATTACATTTTTTAAATCCCAAAAGGTCTAGCAAACATACTGTAATGTTTCTGTTTAGGAAGCATCAGAATTCAAACATTAAAACTATTGATTTCTAAATTACCAGTTTCTGAAGTGAGTTTTAACAGTTTTTAAAAAGGCAAAATACTGCGGATGCTGGAAATCTGAAACAAAAACACAAAAATGCTGGAAAAACTCAGCAGGCCTGACAGCATCTGTGGAGAGAGAGACAGATAACATTTTGAGTCCATATGACCCTTCTTCAGATCTAAAGGAAGGTAGAGATGTGGTGAAATATGTACTGATTAAGTGAGGTGGAACCGTTAAGCTGGATAGAAGGACAGCGCTAGGCGGAGGCAAAGGAGAGATGACAAAAGATGTCATATACAAAAGGTCAAAGAGTTGTTAATGGTGGTTGTACTGGCTAACGGGGGTGCTAATGGTGACATTAAGAAAGCAAAATGTCATAATGGCTGGACCAGGGTAAGCACCCTGGAAAGTGACAGATGGCCCTAGTGGGGGTAGGGTGGGGTGGGGGAAGAAAGATCGAAAATAGGCTGAAAGCTGAGGATAACACAATGAATGAAAATGGAAATAAATTTTAAAAATAATAATAATGAAAATAAGTGGAAAAAAATTAATGAAAATTTAAAAAAAAATAAATAAAAATGCATATGGTAAAATAGGGGGTGAAAAAGAGGGGTAGGGATGGAGGAGAGAGTTCATGGTCTGAAGTTGTTGAACTCAATGTTAAGTCCGGAAAGCTGTAGAGTGCCTAATTGGAAGATGAGGTGCTGTTCCTCCAGTTTGCGTTGAGCTTCACTGGAACATTGCAGCAGGCCAAGGACGAACATGTGGACATGAGAGCAGGATGGGGTGTTGAAATGGCAAGCGACAGGAAAGTCTGGGTCATGCTTGCGGATAGACCGAAGGTGTTCAGCAAAGTGGTCACCCAGCCTGCGTTTGGTCTCCCTGATGTAGAGGAGACTGCATTGGGAGCAATGAATGCGGTAGACCAAATTGAGGGAAGTGCAAGTGAAATGCTGCTTCAGTTGAAAGGAGTGCTGGGCCCTTGGACGGTGAGGAGGTGGTTAATAAAGGGGCAGGTGTTGCACCTTCTGCGATTGCAAGGGAAGGTACTATGGGAAGGGGATGAGGTGATGGAGGAGTAGACCAGGGTATCCCAGAGGGAATGGTCCCTACGGAATGCTGACAGTGGTTGGGGGGGTGGGAGGGGTGAACGGAAGATGTGTTTGGTGGTGGCATCATGCTGGAGTTGGTCAACATGATGGAGGATGATCCTTTGAGTGTGGAGGCTGGTGGGGTGAAAAGTGAGGACAAGGGAGAACCGTATCATGGTCTGGGAGGGGGAGAATGTGTGAGGGCAGAGTGAAGGGAGATGGGTCGGACACGGTTGAGGGCCCTGTCAACCACTGTGGGTGGGAAACCTCAGTTAAGGAAGACATGTGAGAAGCACCGTTTTGGAAAGTGCCGTCATCAGAGCAGATGTGATAGAGGCGAAGGAACTGAGAGAATGGGATGGAGTCCTTACTGGTCAGGGTGTGAGAAGCTCTAGTCGAGGTAGCTGTGGGAGTCGGTGGGCTTGTAATGAATATTGGTGTACAGTCTATCACCAGAAATTGAGACAGAGAGGTCAAGGAAGGGAAGGGACCTCTCGGAGATGGACCATGTGAAATCGATGGAGGGGTGGAAATTGGAAGCAAAGTTGCAAAATATTTCCAAGCCCAGGCGAGAAAATGAAGCGGCACCGAAACAGTAATCGATGTACCAAAAGAAGAGTTGTGGGAGGGGGCTTGAGTAGGACTGGAACAAGGAATGTTCAATATACCCCATAAAGAGACAGGCATAACTGGGGCCCATGCGGGTACCCAAAGCCACACCTTTGATTTGGAGGAAGTGAGACTAGTTTAAGAAGAAATTGTTTTCAGTGAGAGAACAAGTTCAGCCAGACGGAGGAGAGCCATAGTGGATGGGATGAAGGTCTCGGTGCCGCTTCATTCTCTCGCCTGTACTTGGAAATATTTAGCAATTTTGCTTCCAATTTCCACCCCTCCATTGCTTTCACATGTTCCATCTCCGACACTTCCCTTCCTTGACCTCTCTGTCTCAATTTCTGGTGATACTGTCCACTAATATTCATTACAAGCTCACCGATTCCAACAGCCACCTCAACCAAAGCTCCTCACACCCTGACTCCTGTAAGGACTCCATCCCATTCTCTCAGTTACTTCGCCTCTGTTGCATCTGTTCTGATGATGCCACTTTCCAAAACAGTGCTTCTCGCATGTCTTCCTTCTTCCTTAACTGAGGTTTCCCACCCACGGTGGTTGACAGGGCCCTCAACTGTGTCCGGCCCATCTCTCGTGCATCTGCCCTCACACCTTCCTCTCCCTCCCAGAACCATGATAGGGTCCCCCTTGTCCTCACTTATCACCCCACCAGCCTCCACATTCAAAGGATCATCCTCCATCATTTTCGCCAACTCCAGCATGATGCCACCACCAAACACAACTTCCCTTCATCAACCACCCCCCACCCCCCCACCCCGTCAGCATTCCGTAGGGACCATTCCCTCTGGGATACCCTGGTCCACTCCTCCATCACCCCAACACCTCAACCCCTTCCCACAGTACCTTCCCATGCAAACGCAGAAGGTGCAACACCTGCCCCTTTACTTCCCACCTCCTCACCGTCCAAGGGTCCAAACCCTCCTTTCAAGTGAAGCAGTCTGTCTGCAAGCATGACTCAGACCTCCCTGTCGCTTGCCATTTCAACACCCTATCCTACTCTCATGCCCACATGTCCGTCCTTGACCGGCTACAATATTCCAGTGAAGCTCAACACAAATTGGAGGAACAGCACCTCATTTTCAGATTAGGCACTCTACAGCCTTCCAGACTTAACATTAGCCAAAATTTTCTGTTTGGCGGGCAGGCGAAGCAGGAGCCTAAGCGGGCAGGTGCGGACGCAATCGGCATCCGCGATCGGGGCTGCGCTGCCAGTTTGCCCGGGCGGGCCAATTAAGCCCGCCCAGTGCATTTCCGACTCCCGTGGATAGCAGGAGTGTGCGGGCTGGGGCAGGCGTGCACAGACCGCCGGGTCCAATAGCGACCCGGCATTCTGTTTAAAAGAAGGCCTAACAGCCTCCTGTAGGCTGCTCGCAATGGCCATGTGGAGATCCAACTGCAGGGGGGTCTGCTCAGCAGGGCACTCTAGAGGGAAGGGCAGAGGAGCAGAACAGGCTGCAGGGTCTGCCACAGGAGCAGGGCTGACTGCAGGGTAGGTCAGCGGGGGGCCAGTGTGCCCCTCACTTTTCTGATGATTGCCTTGCTGCCCCCCTTGAGGAGGTGGCAGCACAACAGGAGGTGTTGATCCCCCACAATGAGAGGAGGAGGGCCCCCCACTTGACCAAACGTGCATGAGAGGAGGTGGCGAGCTATTGCGACGTGGTGTGGTGCACCTGGGTCCAGTGCCGTAAGCGCTTCAACAATTTGTTGCACTCTGGAAAGGTGAGTACCATGTTGGCGTTGGGCATTTAACCCAGCAGGTAGCCTTAGCCTTTGAGCACCCCCCCTACCCACCCAAAGTCTTACTGCATTGAATCATGTTCGGCATTTTTCGTACGCTGGGTGGGCAAGCAGATAGTGCCCATGCTTACATCAGCCTGAGTGGTTTAAGAGGAGTTGGGTTCTCCCCCACACCATGTGTTGCTCTTAGTTGCACATGACTAGTCTGGGGGCAACCTGCAGGAGATGCAGCTAGGCGCATACTCAGAACTCCAACACATGTCCTGTTCAAGGTGAAGAGATTGTGGAAGGGGAGCCTCAAGGTCTCATGGCCAAGAGCCATCTGCTGCCCTCAACGCCACACCTTGTTGCACCTCCTTGCTATGAGAGCTAAGACTGTGTGTTTCCTAAAGTGATGGACGCAGAATGTGTCCAAGGTGGCATTTGACAGGGGGTGGGGGGAGGGGGGGGTAGCGGAGGGGGGTAGGTGGTTGGGGGCAGGCGTACTACCTTTGTGTGACTGGTCAGCAGTAGCGTGGAGAGGAGAGGAGGCACTGGAGGCCTGATATGGGCTACTGTGGTTAGGGTGCAGCATGCGTGTGCAGAGTCCATGTGCGATTAGCCACAATGAATGGCCTTCTCTGTTTTGCAGGAGAAGAATGCTCACAGTGCATGTGAGCGTTCGAGGACTGGAGGCGGCCAAGCCCAGCTGATGATTTTAAGCTGTTTCGAGCAGGAGACCCTGGAGCTTGAGAGGCGCCATGTGCCCAGGTCCACAAGTATTGGTGAGGCTGGGATGGAATGGCCAGATATTTGAGGTCCACAGTGACATCCGCTCTGTCTTCCCACCATCCATAGCACTGATGATTGTTTGAATTGTTATTGTTGCAATATTGCTCATTCACAGACTGATAGAGTCAGAGTTGTGGATCATAGACAAAGGTCCCTTAGCCCTTCGAAGATGCGCATGTCAAGCACCTTCCAAAGTCACCTTATCCCATTTCCCACCACTATCCCCCTGGCCTTGTATGCCATGGTATCGCAACTGCACATCCAAATACTTATTACATGTTAAGACGGTTTCTGTGTACACCACCCTTTCAGGTAGTGCGTCCCACATTATTGTGTGCAAAAGTTGTTCTTCACCTGTCAACCTCATGCCCCTTACCTTAAATCAATGCCACCTGGTAACTCATCCCTCCACCAAGGGTAAAGGTTCCTTTCTGTCGACCCTATTTATGCCCTTCATAATGTTATGAAGCTCTATAATGTCACCCCTCAATCTCCTCTGTTCCAGAGGAAATATCCCCAGTCTATGCGATGTCTCCTCATATCTCCAGCTCTCCAGCCCAGCATGTATCTTGGTCAGTGACCTCTGCACTCTCTCCACTCCAATCACATCCCTCCAATGAAGCGCATTTGACAACTGCATGCAGAACTATAGCTGTGACCTAGGCAGCATTTTCTGCACTTGCAACATGACCTCCCTGTTCCTATATTCTATTCCTTGGCTAATAAAGGCAAGCACGACATTTACCTTCTTAAACGCCTTATGTACCTGTCCCACTACCTTAACGGGCCTGTCGACATGCCCAGCAAGGTCCCTCTGATCCTCCTTACTTTCCATGGTCCTACCATTCCTCGTGTACTCCTGTACCTTGTTTCACCTGCCAAAGTGCATCACCTCACACTTATCCACATTTGGCATTTCTTAGGCCATCTGACCAGCCCGTCTATATCCGTCTGTAAAGTTTGGGTCTCCTCCTGACTATTTGCCACCCCTTCAAGATTCGTCTCCATAGGCTCTGGAAGGTTGAGCGTATAATGAGCCAGGGGGGAAGGGATGAAGTATGTCACTGTGCACACGCTAGCTGATCCACTGTCCTTGTTGTTATTTTCAGCATCATCAGAACCTGTCCACCAGGAGCAATTGCAGCTGTCCCCTCTCTCACCTGAGGGCCCTCAATTGTCACCTGCATCACACCATTTCTGCGAGGCAGGCACCAGCGCAGATACTAGCACATTGGTGGGAATTGCAACATCGGCTAGTGTTGCCAGGCACAGTGGAGAGGGCATTTCACAATCACTGGAGGAGCTGGCAGAGATAGAGAGTGCTGATGGTGCTAGCACCGGAGGACTGCAGGGGACCAGGCACATGCTGAGTTGGGGCGTGATGATGTGCCTCTGGAGTCGTCTGCAATGCAGCAGCTGCAGGAAATGCGGCCAGGTGTGCAGGAGCATCTGGGAGTATTGCATGAGACTGAGCTTTACTTGGTGTCCGTGGTGGAGGAGTCCACGCGGAGCATCAGTGATTCATTGAGCCTCATGGCAGAGTATCATGCTTCCTCCACAGAGAGAGTGGCGACTCTCATGGAGAGAGGCTTCTAGGAGAACCAGCAGCTTCTCCTGGGGTTACGCTCGGACCTGCAAGCCCTCAGAGCGCCAGTGGCCACAGCTGCTCATTGCCACTGTGGGAGATGGTGTGGTCTTTAAGCTTCCCAGCTCGTTGCCCATCCATTGGCGGTGAGCAGGGAGGTCCAGGATGACCTCACGTTGGTGGAGCAGCTGCTGTATCTGTGGGCCCCTCTCACGGCGCTCCGGATGAGAGCAACAGCTGCTCTGCCCCTCTCCCAGTGAGCATATCATCCGGTGAGGCTGTGACAACTGGGGAAATGCCAGCTGTGGACCTGGCAGATCCCACCCAGGCGGGGCCAGCACAGGCTCCACGGGCCAGAGGACAGCCGCCAAGGTCATCGAGGACAACAGAGTCAGCAGGCTGTCTCGGAAGCTACTCCGAGCGATGGGGCGTCACCAAGACGTAACACCCATAAACAAGCATAAGGCACTTTAGGCATACCACGGGTTTCTCACTGGTGCTTTTGTGTTGGCCCTAGATTAGGGAATTATTATTTGTTTATGGTTGAAAAACGTTTTGCTTTCGTTTTGTGTGACCTTACGATGGAGAAAATTAAAACCAGATGTGTTACTATGGTTGAAGGTCGCTCCTTTGTTCTGCATTCGTATGTTTTACATACATGTCATGAGTGTTTGAGTGGACATTGAAGTTTATGTCCAAAGCCCTTAGTTGCAGCTGATGAAGTGGCAGATGTAGCACTTAAGTGCCGACTATGGAAGTGCCAGGCAAGGCTGGTCCTCCTGATCCATTTGTGTGGAGCTAGCTGAAGGTTTGTTGGATTAAAGTGTCCCGGGTGTCCCTGCCTCCTTGGTGTAAGTCAGCGTTTAGCCCCTCATCTTCAGAATCAGCGCTGGACTCATGGTGTGCAGCCACATCCACTGCGTCAACGTCTTCATCATCTACTGTGTCCCCCCTTTCCAGTGCAAGATTGTGGCGAGCACAGCATGCAACCACTATCACCGAGACACAATCTGGGGGGCAGGAGAGTGGGCCCCCTGAGCGGTCCAGGCATCGGAAGTGCATCTTGAGAAGACCGATGGCTCTTTCCACCGCAGCCCTTGTGGAGGCGTGGCTTCTATTGTAGCGCTGCTCAGCTTCTGATATTGGATGGCGGAGAGGTGTCATGAGCCACCTTCTGAGGGGATAGCCCTTGTCACCCAGTAACCGTCCATCAAGCTGAGCCGGAGCACTGAAGAGCCCTGGCACCTGGGAGTGTCTGAGGATGTAGGCGTCATGGGAGCTGCCTGGGCACCTTGCACAGACTTGTAGAATTAACATAAAGTGATCACACACTATCTGCACATTCATGGAGTGGAATCCCTTCCTGTTGACAAAGGCACCAGGCTCACCTGCTGGCAGCTTGATGGCCACATGTGTGCAGTCTATTGCACCCTGGACGCAGGGGAAGCCAGCAATGGCCGCGAAGCCTCTAGCTCGCTGTGTCTGGCTTGCCTGGTCTCAGCGGAAGTGGATGAAGGTCAATGCATGCCTGACCTGCTTGACACAAGTGTGCACAGCTGATTAATTTTTTTCCATTTATTTTCATTATTGTTATTTTTAAATTTATTTCCATTTTTATTCATTGTGTAACCCTCAGCTTTTAGCCTATTTTCGATCTTCCTTCCTCCGCCTCCACTAGGGGCCATCTGTCACTTTCCAGAGTGCTTACCCTGGTCTGGCCATTATCACATTTTGCATTCTTAATGTCACCATTAGCACCTCCTTTAGCCAGTACAATCACCACTAACAACTCTTTGACCTTTTGTTTATGACATCTTTTGCCATGTCTCCTTTGCCTCCACCTATCGCTGACCTTCTGTCCAGCTTCACCGGTTCCACATCTCTACCTTCCTTTAGATCTGAAGAAGAGTCATACAGACTCGAAACGTTATCTGTCTCTCTCTTCACAGATGCTGTCAGACCTGCTGAGTTTTTCCAGCATTTTTTGTTTTCATTGAACGTTTTTTTCTTGTTTTATCTTAATATATAAATAAAAAGCTGCTCTCCAAGCTGATAGCAAGAAACAAATGGACGTTGTGTGAAAAATAAATTTCATTTATGGATGCCAGTAAGGTGTGCCTCAAATCAAGAGGAGCTTGCCAGAACATACTGAGTGAGGATCACGCCTTATTAAGCGATAAGCAAGAGACACAGTTAAATGCAGTGATGGTTCAGATTTCTGTCCCGCTAGGGACAGGGTCTTTTGCTAATGTTGCTCAACTCCTACCCTTGCAACCATTCGTATTTTGTGTCCTTGATAGTATCATAGAATTTTTACAGCACAGCTAGAGGTCATTCAGCCTGTTGACAACATGATAGTTCTCAGCAAGAGCAATTTACTTAGTCGCACTCCCCTGTCCTTTCCCTTTTGAAAGCCATGACTGAATATAATGTGAAAGAATGTGAGGTTATCCACTTCGGCATGAGGAGCAGATGTGCAGGGTATTTCTTAAATGGTAAAAGATTAGAAAGTGTAGATGTACAAAGAGACCTAGTTGTCTTCATCAATACATCACTGAAGGCTAACATGCACATGCAGCAAGCAGTTAGGAAGGCGAATGATATGTTAGCCATTATCGCAAGAGGATTTCAGTACAAGAATAGTAAAGTCTTGCTTCAGTTGTATAGAATCTTCGTTAGACTGCACCTGGGGTACTGTGTGCGGTTTTGGTCCCCCTTACCTTAGGAAGGATATTATTGCCATAGAGGGAGTGCAACAAAGGTTCACCAGGTTTGTTCCTGGGATGGCGGGACTGTCCTATAAAGAGAGATCGGGGAAACTAGGCCTGTATCCTCTGGAGTTTTGAAGAATGAGAGGCGATCTCAATAAAACCCACAAAATACTTAAAGGGATAGGCAGGGTAGATGAAAGTAAGATACTTCCCCTGGCTGGGGTGTCTAGAACCAGGGGACACAATTTCAGAATAAGGGGGAAGCCACTTGGGACCAAGATAAGGAGAATTGTTTTTTACTCAGAGGGTTGTGAATCTTTGGAATTCTCTGCCCCAGAGGGCTGTGGAACCTCAGTCATTGAGTATGTTTAAAGAAAGGGTTGCCAGGTTTCTAAATACCAATGACATAAAGGGATGTGGGGAAAAGGCATTGAAGCATGACCATATTGAATAGCGAAGCAGGCTCAATGGGCTGAATGGCTTAATCCTGTACCTATGAATATCCTTCCGCCACTCTTTCAGAAAGTGCATTCCAGATTGTACCCGCTCTCTGTATTAAGAAGTTTTTTCCTTATGTTGCCTTTGGTTCTTTTCCCAATCACTTTAACTCTGTGTCCCCTGGTCCTCAACCCTTCCACCAATGGAAACAGTTTCTCTCTGTCTAGACCCCTCATGATTTTGAACATCTCTATAAAATCTGCTCCCAACATTCTCTTCTCTTAAGGAGAACAACCCCAACTTCTCCAACTTATCCACATAACTGAAGTCTTTCAACCCTGGAACCATTCTAGCAAATTTTTTTAGCACCCTCTCTAGAACCTTCATCTGCTCTCTTCCCAGGAATCCACAATTGTACACAGTACTCCAGTTGAGACCTAACCAGAAAAGCTCTGAAGAAGGGTCATACGGACTCAAAACGTTAACTCTGTTTCTCTCTCCTGCTGAGTTTTTCCATCATTTTCTGTTTTTGTTTCAGAAAAGCAGTGATCCTATTACCATTGGGGTACACCACTGTGTAACTTCCTCCAATCTGAAAAACCGTCGCTAACCACAACTCTGTTTCTGCTAACTTAGCCACTTTCGTATCTGTGCTGCCACTGTTCCTTTTGTTCTATGCACTTCTGCTTTGCTCTCAAGCCTATTTATCAAATGCCAAATGAAAGTCTGTATACACCACTTCAACTGTTGTCTTCATCAATGTTCTCAGCTGACCATGAATCTCAATCAAGTTAGTTAAACATGATTTCCCTTTGACAAATCCATGCTGGTTTTCCTTAATTAATCCACATTTGTCCAAATGGTTGTTAATTTTGTGCCGGTTTATTATTTCTAAAAGCTTTCCCACCACCAAGATTAAGCCGACCGGCCTGTAATTGCTTGGTTTATTTTTACCCCCTTTTTGAACAAGGGTGCACCATTTGCAATTCTCCAGTCCTCTGGCACCATCCCAGTATCTATGGAGGATTGGAAGATTATGGCCAGCACTTCCATACTTTCCACCCATATTTCCTTCAGTCCCTTGGATGCATCCCATCCGGTTCTGGTGATTTATCTATTTTTAAGTACAGCCTTCCTAGTACCACCTCTATCATATTTTAGCACATGCAGTATCTCAACTACGTCCTCTTTCACCATGGCTTTAGCAACAGCATCACCTTGGTGAAGACAGATGCAAAAGTACTAATTTAGTACCTTAGCCCTGCCTTTTGCTTCTGTCCGTAGGCCTAATTTATAGTTTCTGACTGGCCCTAACTCTCCTTTAATACCCCTTTGGTCTTTCTATGCTTAAAGAAGATTGGATTCCTTTTTGTGTTAGCTGACAGTCTCTTCTTATACTGCTCTTTTCCCCTCTTATTTCCTTTTTTACTTCCCTTCTAAATTTTCTATATGCAGCCTGGCTCTCACTTATATTATCAACCTGTCATCTGTCAGGCACCCCCTGTTTCTGCTTTATCTCACTCTCTAGACTGAATTTTTGTCCTGGGGTCAGAACCCTAACTTCGGGTGCATTCATGCTGACTTGATTTTTTATGAGCTAGGGTGCATGCTCACTGCCCCTTTAGCGGCAGCGGAGACAGGACTTAGGCAGGAGAGCCGCAAAGCGAGCATAATTTAAAGCTGTACTGTCAGCCATTATTGTGGTTGCCAGTTTAGAGGAAATGGAAGAAGCGGGAGAACAGTGCAGAGCAGAATGACTGACGTTCAAGGGTGGCCCATCAGATTAATGATGCCTCCCTTGAGGTCCTTTTGGAGGCAGTAGCATCATGACATACCACTCTATGCCGGGAGAGTGACAGGAGACCAAACTGGCCTGGCTGGAGGTGGCAGAGGGGATGAGTAACTGCTGCATGGTGAGGAGGACCTGGATGCAGTGCCATAAATGTTTCAATGCTCTTCTGTCGACTGACAAGATCAATGTAATGCTGCATTGGACAATGGGCCTCCAGGTCTGCAGTCCCAAGTGTGCACTCAAGCTGAGCAGCCTGAGGGTGCAAAGTAATTCAGAACAGTCAAAACATGTGTGCCCAAGAGCATTATAGAGCCACTGGCACATCCAAGACAAGGAAAACAGCCACAGGAACTCAGTTGCAAGTAGACACAAACAAACAGGCTGATTCCACCTCATTCCCAGCCAAAGAGGAAGCACCCCTTAGGAGGGGTCATAACACTTTGTTAACATGGGTTATCTTTGAGTATAGTTATAACAATTCAATACAATGGATATGATGTTGTTTGATTGACAACCTCTGTGTTTCCGGTATTTGGTGAAATCGAGGTAAAAGAAGATGATGTGGGGGGAAGCAAAGCAAAAGTTTGGGCTGTGGTAAATCTATGGCCCATGGTGACTTGTGCCTCATTCATTGTTGGAGTAATGGAAGACTTCTGCATTGTGTGGTTGATAGACGTCCTACCTTATTTAGGTGAAGGTGACTATCAGACCCAAGTGCTTTCCAGGATGAGGCGGCCTCAGGAGAAATGTTCCTGGATAAGAACTGCCAATTTTCCATGACATCCTGCTCAATGCCTTGACCTCTGACCTGGTCCTATGGAAGGCCTTGGAAAGGGCACCATCCTGTATTGCTTCTTCCAACTCCTCTGAAGAAATATGCTACCCACTGCTGTAGCTTCTTCGAGGTCTACATCTCTATGGAAGATGATATTATGGAGAGCAAACAGCCATATTGCGAGAGACCCTTGAGGAAGGATACCGGAGGGCATTTCCTGAACTGTCAGGGCATTGGAACCGCTCAATAGTCCTGTTGTTGAAATGTAGCGCCTACATGCGTCCGTTGCAGGATCTTACATTGGTGTCAGGAGATATTCATTGTCCCCAAACAGACATCTCTGCTTTTAAGCTTGAACAGACGGCTGAGCTCTTTCAATGATTTCAGATATTTTAATGCATTTAGTTCTATAGGTTTTGTTTATACAGCTGTGCATTGGGATCCAATTATGAATGCTTGGCTGAGCTCCAACCGCCATTAATGGATTTAGCTCAGCAGGGGTTGTTGACAGCACTGTCAAGGGGACTGAGAGTTTATTTACCTTGGCAGTTTTATGACCACTTGATAGGATTATGTTTTTTGAAGTGGTTTTTGAATGACTTTGTTTATTTTGACAGTATCTTGAGTATCTCGAAAACTTCCCAGTATTATTATAGAGCTCATGATTTCTGTACAGAATGGATACTGGGTGAGTGGGCATGGGGGTTGTGGGGATATGGGGGTATGGGATGTTTGGAGGGGCAGAGAGGCTTAGAGAATGGTGAGAGGGTATGGGAGGTATGGAGGGGGCATGGGTATGCTGAATATTAAGGGGCCATGGTGCTAAGGGTGACGAGCCTCACACAATTCTACTGAACTAGGCCCATGTCCCAGGGAACTGAAGCAAACTTTCTAACCTGCCTTCCTTGGCATCCACCCGCCTCAGTTCTCACCTCGGACCTGGACTCCAGTTGGTCCCTCCATGAAGTTAGCGTGGGTGGGCACTGCTGAGCAGGAGGCAAGTATGGGACAACAGAAGATGTATGACTAGTCAAGTTGATGTTCATCGAGACATACAACATCATGTAATGAGGTAGATAAACAATCAGGAAGGGAAGAGTTTAATTTTAATCACTTTTTCTTGATTCTGTGCAAATTAAGAAAGATTTTACTCTGTTGCACAAGCTGATTGTCACATCTGAGGTCCAGCAGGGAAGGTTGCTAGCCTCCCATTCGCTGACCCACCACATGCAGTGAGAATTTAGGAAAAAAACCTGAAGGGCTATCACTTGTGACTTGCTATGTGATTATTTGGCATAATTGTGTCAGACCCTTCAGAATCTTTATTCTGTATCTTGAAGAGTGTTCTTGTCCTGATCTGCTGAGTAATAACTTCATTTTCTGACAATACCTCAACCTTATGTTGCTTATCTTCCTGATAAAGTAGTTCAAGGAGCATATCTGTAGTTTATTCCTGTGTCTCAGGGAATCTTGTTTCCACAATTTTACTCAGGACAAAATGTTTCAATATTACTCTTTTTTTTGGTGTGAAAACCTAAGCTTTTCCTCATCTTTTTTAGCCCTTTGTGATGTAACAGGAAAAGTTCAAACTTGCTACATTTATTTGGCCCTAATGCAGTTTATCTTGAGCTTATCAGTTGAACAGTACCATAATGTATTTAGCAAAGCATTATTTTCTTTATTTGGCAAATGCTTCGGGTGCTTATCCAAATCCCTTTGAAAGCCTTAATTGGGTCTGCCTGCACCACCCTTTCAAGCAGTGCATTCCTGACCATAACCACTTGTTGAATAAAAAAAGTTTTTCCTCATGTTGCCTTTGGTTCTTTTGCCAATCACATTGTATGCTGTTCTCTTTGTGGAAATTAATGGACAATGGTTGTCATGTTATCTACAATAGTCATGGTCCTCCTTATTCTTTGACTTTAGACCAACTTTCACACATAAAGCTATCTTTCTCCCCATTCACTTCTTTTATTGACCTGGTAGAATTTTAAGACCCTATATTTATGTCTTTACTTTCAGATTAACTTGGGCTTCTCACCACTGCTACCTCCTTTCAGAAATATGATATGCTTCTGAAATACGGCAGATATCTATAGCAGCAGTGAAAGACCACCTGACCATTTTAGTTTGAGTATAGTACCAAATTCCAACAGATTTTAGGAATAATTCCATGGTTCGATCCTCCCAGCTGAGAGTGCAAATTGGGGAATCTAGGGCTATATTGTCTATTGTGATTCATTCTTCCTGCAAGCATGGCTTTTTCATTTAGGTGACAGTCTCTTCATTTGAATCTAGAGATTGAAACACATTGAAAGGATAATATTGCTTCACAGGGAGAGTGGATGTTCAGGAATGGGAAAAGATAGAGACGGTTAATAAATGAAACACTGTTCATGTGGTGTATATGGATTGTCAAAAGGCATTTGATACAGTGCCACACAACATACTTGAGCAAAATTCTAGGTCATGGAATAAAAAGGAAAGTAGGCACTTGGATAAGAAATTGGCTGAGTGACAGAAAAGAGAGTAGTGATAAATGGTTGTTTTTCAGATTGGGGGAAAGCTTGTAGTGGAGTTCCTCAGGGGTCAGTGTGGGGAACCTTGCTCCTCCTGATATTTATTAAAGACCTAGATTGTGGTGTGCAGGACATGATTTCAAAAATTGAAGATGATCCAAAAATTGGAAATGTTGTCAGCTGTGATGGAGATAGTCTTGAACTTCAAAAGGACATAGACATGTTGGTGGATTGGGCAGACAAATGGCAGATGAAGTTCAATGCAGAGAAGTGTGAGGTGATTCATTTTGGAAGGAAAGGTATGGTGAGACAGTATGAAATAATGGAAGAGCCTCTAAAGGAAGTGCAGGAATAGAGGGATCTCGGTGTATACATACATAGGTCATTGAAGAATGCAGAGAATGTTGAGAAAGCAGTTAATAAAGCTTTTAGTATCTTAGGCTTTATTAATAAGGGGCATTGAGTACAAGATAAGGAGGTCATGTTGAACTTGTATAAGACACTGGTTAGGGCTCATCTGGAGTACTGCATCCAGTTCTGAGCACCATACTTGAGGAAGGATGTGAAGGCATTGGCGCGAGTACAGAGGAGGTTCACAAGAATGATTCCTGTGATGAAGAACTGTAGCTACGAGCATAGATTGGAGAGGTTGGGGTTGTTTTCCTTGGAGAAAAGAAGGCTGAGAGGAGACTTGACAGAGGTGTTCGAGGTCCTAAGGAGTATGGGCAGGGTAAATATTGAGAAACTGTTCCTGCTCAAGAGGACATCAAGAACTGGAGAGCACAGATTCAAAATAATTGACAAAAGGAGTAAATGTCATGTGAGGAAAAATGTTTTCACCCGGTTGGAGTCTGGAACAAACTTCCTGAAAGGGTGGTGGAGGCTGGTTTGATCGAGCTATTAAAAAGGGAATTGGATTGCTACCTGTAAAGAGAGAATGTGCAAGGTTACGCGGATAAGGCAGGGGAGTGGGTCTAGGTGGAATGCTCTTTCAGAGAGCCAGTGCAGACTTGATGGGCTGAATGGCCTCCATCTGCACTGTAAAGATACTGTGAATTGTTTGGATCGTGAATAGGTTGAAAAAATGCATGTTGTTGACCGTCAATGACTATAGATCAATTGGACTTTTATTACTTTGCTCCTACGTCCCCTTATCCTTCAATCATGATTTAACTTACAATTAGCCCTCAGGATTAGCCTTTCCTAACGCAAAATAAAAATAGAAAATGCTGGAAATATTCCGCAGGCCTGGCAGCATCTGCGGAGAGAGAAAGAGTTAATGTTTTAGGTTGATGACCTTTCATCAGAACTGGAAAAAGTTAGAGGTATGACAGGTTTAAAGCAAGTACAGAAACAAAGACTTGGGGTTTGGGGGGGCAGGGGGGGCAACAAACAAAAGGGAATATCTGTGACAGGGTAGAAGACAGCAAAAACTATGTGACAAAAAGTTGGTGCAAAGCAACAGAGGTGCTGGTAATGGAACAATTAAAGAAACAAAAGATATGTCTAGAGCAGGTATGAATTGGAAATTGTAGAATCATTGCCAGCAGGGGTCTTTCCTTACCCACTTAGTCTCCTGCATCCCTTTTTTAAGGCTTAAAAGTGTCCAAGTTTTCTAATCTATCTTCTAAACTACCTTCTTTCTATTTTTTTAATTTTGAAGTTTTCTAACCATTCCTCAGTCCTCTAACGCTGGCAATCAGCTTCATGGCTATCTACTTTTGTGCTGCTTTTACTTGGATATTTTTCATTGACCCCAGTGACCAGTATTCATTTTACAGCCTAACCAGATGTCTGTATAGCTTTCGTATGATACTTTCAGATTATACTATCTTCATTTGAATTTACAGCTCACCATTGGTATTTTGATTACTGCTGTCCAGTGACTGGATGTTGGTGGAATTCTGCTATCATTCCCAGACCTCTTTCAACCTCTCCCTAGCTGGTTTAACCATTAAACATGTCCCCAGTCTTTTTTTCCCAGTGTCTGTACCTTTGCTCTTACAAGTGAATGTAATCTACCATCGTTCTGGCCAATAGTGAATATGTGTAGGTCCTTCTGTAATCTCCTGATGTCTCATGAGATTCCATTACTGCCTTCCCTGTAAGGTTTGTTTTTAATAATTGAGATACTTTTATATTGAATGCCATTTGTTAATGATCATTCCAACAACACACATTAATTTAAATATATGGGCAAGCTGAACAATTTAAGTAAACTTTACCGTACTGAGAATTGCTCCTTTAGTGTTTCTCAGTCTTTCCACATCACCAGTAATGATCACTTGCCGATCTGTCTCATTGCATTGGATGACCATGAAGCTGCTGACAACAGTATGCCGCAATAGAGTGGTGTTGCTGCGTAGGGGTCTTTCTTGTCGGTATTGCAATGGCAATTGAACATTTATTGCAATGGTCAGTTTTCTTTGAAGTAGTCTGATCTTGTTCACTGTAGGACTTCTGTGCTGTCTTTTGATACAATTTTGTTTTATCACAAGCTTTTTTTTAAAATACATACCTTGGCTCATTTATGTGCTTGCTGAATTTAACAACTGACAACTTTCTCTTTTGATGCAATAATCATTTCAATAAATAATGGTATTTGGAGATGTGGAAAGTGGGAAGCAAAGGTTATCGGTAAACACTTGTTTATGATAATATTAACCCTCCCCCATGCTTTGTATTGGCTATCAGAGTTATCATTATTCTTTTCAAGCTAAATTTTTTTATACTCTGAACTCATCAAGTTTCAGCTGTGTCAAATAAAGAGGCCTGAGTGAATGCCAATCGCAGTTTCACAAAGTGTAAAAATCAAAGGGAGAGCCTTTCTGGTCTCTTTTATGTCTCTTCATGCTTGGTTCCAGATAGCTATCGGTAAAGGGCTATGAGTCGACTGCCTTCATAATTAGGTTTCTTCAATATTGTGGGAGACCATTGTGGCAGAAAATATTTTTATTAAAGTCCCACTGTCAAGAAGATGGATTTTGTGATTTATAATTACAATACTGCAAAACCAGACAATATAATTACAGAGTTTATCTATGTCACTGTGCTGTACTGCTATATAAGTACCAGACTATAAAAAAATAAGATCTGGGACCCCATCCGCCCAAGTGCTGCACAGTTATAACACACCCAGAATGTGCCATGCTTGTCTCGATTTCAGTGCATCCAGATTTGATGGTCTGAGCCATTTCTCTGGTCTGGTGGCATCCCTGGCACGTCCTTGCTCCCTGGCAATGCCTACTACATGAAAGAGGGCAAGAAAGCCAACTGTCACAGGAGGTTGTATAGGTTGCATTGGTTGCTCTCATCAGTGTTTTTTGGCTGTCCAAAAGCAACCTCTGAACATGCATCGAAGAAAACAGGAGGGACTTGCATGCAAGCACACCACCCGCCTCTATCCAATCACTGACGGGCCATGGGCAAGACCTTAAAACCTGCTTCTAAAGTAGGCATCCTACCAGCAAAACTATAAATGAGGCAAGAGGGTAATGCTTTTCGCACCTCATTTCCTTGATGCTGTTGGATCGGCTTGTAATGCTGGTACATACCCAACTCTGTCCCTTGGGGAAGACCTAGAAATCCTTAGATTGATTCTTTGTTTGCTGATCAGTGAGCATGAAAATGGCTGTCCCTCAGCACTGACCGTAAGAACATGGTCAGCTATTATTCATTATAGTAGCTTTACGGTTGTCCATTCTTTCCTTGCTCAGTTCATTCATTTCTGTGCTTATTTACTCTCAAGACCTCTAAGCAAGGCTGGCCGAACAGCAGTTCATTTTGGCTCAGAGGATTTGAAGTTAAATTTAACAGCTGAAGGGCCACATAAGGGGCACACTGAAGTGCATAGCTTTGGTAGTAGAAGTGGGAAATTTTCACAATTTCATCTCATGTGTAAATCAAATTGCCGTAATATACATTAAACTTTCCAAACTCCATCCGTCGGTGAAAATCAGTCTTCCATATTATGTCTTTTTTTTCTATTGTTTTATATTACTCAAGCTAATGTGCTTTAATTGAATATTGTGCAATGCTTTCTTTAGATATTTAATTAAAAACTTACTGCTTTTCAACATAAATGTATGTATCTGAAATACAATATAGTTATAATTTCTCTTCATTTCCTGTTTGCTTTGTGCCTCACTGTGCTGTATGTGTTTAATATATAGACCACCAGCCAGCCAGATATAGAGACTGAAATTATATCAGCACTCGGAGATCCACAGCTGCTACCATCTGTTGAAAAAGAGGAAACAAGCAATGTCGTGGCATCACTGGGGAACATGGGCATTAAATCAGAAGATGGAGTGGAGGAAGATGATGAATTTGGTTACAGCTGGAGTACGTAATTTCTGAAAAAATTGAAACATTGCAATATAGCACATCACATATTAACTTTCCATTTCAAAAGACCTTCTTAGACTGCACCAACACTCATACAATATAAGAGGCAGTATCCTCAATGTGAATTCTTCCAATGTAAATACTCCACAACCACCTCATTCAAAAGATTACGTAGTTAATGTTTGTTTAATGCTTGTCCTCTTAGGAAAAAAAATCTTCATTTTAACTTCTGTGCAATGTTGTGGAAGCCTAATATTCCAGATTCTAAAAACTGATAAAGAACTACTATGTTAGTGAGAAGCTTCATTGAATTAATGAGCGTCCGTCAGCATTCTGGATACTAATAAAAGATCTGCAATTTTTACTGGATGATGCTATGTAGGCAGCCAGTGCTGAGATTCAAAGTGACAAACTCTGCATTAGTATCCAGAATGAAGAAAGCAATCTTTCCTCACTGATTCAGCATGACCCTTTTTGTCAGTGAGGGCTAATCAGCTGAATAGTTTTCAATTGTGTTTCTCTGTGAGACTACACTGAGAATAAGAAGAAAGATTTTCTCTCCCAACCAAATTTAAATATTGTTAAAGAGGTTGGAAGGAGTACTTTGCATTGTAAGTGCTTTTCTGTGCCCATGAGTATATAAGCTAATAACTTAACAGTAGAATTGCTCATATATGCTGCTATTAACCATTGCTTAGCACTATTCTGTAATAATTGACTGAATAGAATAGAATTGTATAGTTCAAAACATGCAATATTACAAGAGGTGTGAAGCAGAGCCTCTGCATGAAGGCTACTGGGTTGTTGAATCCACATAAGCTCATTCCTTATATCTGTCTATGTCAGCTGTAGCACACCAAGCAAAATTGATGCATTCTGTGTCTTTAAGTATAACCAATTTTCATTCTAGGCTTGAAGATACATTACTATTTTATATTTTTTTTACTTTGTTAAATCATCCATCCAAAGGAGATCTAGTCCCATAAAGCATAATATGTCTTTAAATAAACATTGTCCCGTTTATGCGTTCAGCAGCATTTATAAATTAATGTCCCCCTGCTTATCAATGAAAGACAAAAGCATCCTTTATTTTTCCAGTTTTTTCTGCTTATTCTTCCTGATTCATCTTGATTTATGATTCCAAAGTTGTAGGCGGTTCTCTGGGACTGAGCTTTTCTTCATGTGTGAACCTAGCTAGTGAATGTAAACCGGCTGTCTGACAAATGCTTACCCAGGAATTGCTGGATAGCAGTCAGAAGTGATAACCCTGCTTGTGTTAATATTCTCTCTCTCAACTCAACAACTGATGCCAGCTAAATGAACACCAGAGAAGCTCCATCTCAGCTTTATACAAATATAAATGCAAATATTTACTACCAGCCCTCCTTAAGCTCAATTTGCTTGGCTGAGCAGCTGTAATATACAAATCCGAAAGGTACCAGGTTTGATGCTTGATCTCTTTTTTTTTTTACAGAGAACTTGGAACTGGTTGGGTGTTTACAAAAATTTTGCAGCTTCATGGTCCCTTTTATTGTCACCAGCATTTGATTTCTAGATTTTTAAAATTGAATTCAGATTCTCAAACAGCCCATGGAGTTGTCTCAGCTAGAAAGGCCTTAATTGTCCCTAAATTAAGGAGGGAGAAATTAGAATAATTTCTGATCACTACCTAGCACCATGAAGACATTAGGTGAAATCAGATCAGACACCCCAATGAAAGTGAAGAATGAAGTCAAGTAGATTTTCAGGGTTCTGTCTAGATTCAGTCATGAAGAATGTAGATAAGTGAAGACTTACTTAACCAGGAATCATGATAAGCAGAGAAAATAAAATCAATAACAAAAGACCAATTAGAGAAGGCAGAAACAGGTGAAAGTGTGGTTAAAACAGAATTAATATGATTAGAGATCAAAGTTTAAAAAAAGATTTACAGTAGTTGGGTTGTACTACAGGTCAGCAAATATATGAGAGGAATATTGAAGAGACAGATCAAAAAGGTCAGTAGAATGAACACATGTTGTTCTCAGAGATTCTAATTACCCATTCCTTCGTTGAGTCAGGGTGAAAATAAACCGAGAGAAGGGTATTAAATTCCTAAAGTACACAGAGGACTTCTGCCTTAAAAAGCATGTTTGCATTTCTCCAAGGGAAAATCTAGTTACGAGCAATTAAATAGTAAATGAGTTATAACCGGATGAGAACTTCAGGAATAGTAACATAATATGAGGTGATTTAAAATTCAAGTAAAAAGGGGAAACATTGGTATATAATCAAGGGCACTGGATCAGAATAGAACAGATTTTAGAAAAGAGCCAGCCAAGATGAGGTGGAAAGAGAAATTGACACACAGGATTGTAAACCAACACTGGGTTATTTTTGCAAAGGAGTTTGAAGAAGTGAAGAATAAACAGTTTTTTAAATTTTTAAGATATTGTGAATAAACACTGACAACTTATATTTATATGGCACCTTTAACATTGTAAAATATACCAATGTTTCAAAGGAGTGTTATCAAAATTTGACATCAAGTGACATGAAGAGATATTAGGGCAGTCGACAAAAATTTTAGTCCAAGAGGTAGGTTTGAGGGAATGTCTTAAGGGAAGTAGAGAGGTTTTGGGAAGGAATTCAAAGCATAGGACCTTGGTAGCCAAGAGCATGGCCACCAGTGGTGGAGGGATTAAAATTAGGGATGTCAAAGAGACCAGAATTAAAGGAGCGCAGACCCTCAAAGGGGTTGTAGGGCTGGAGGAAATTATGGAGATAGGGAGGAGTAATGCCATGGAGACATTTGAAAACAAGGGCGAGAATTTTAAAATCAAGGTGTTGCTTAACTGGGAGCCAGTGTAGGTGAGCGAACACAGGGTTGATGGAACTTGATGGATTTCAGACACGAAAAGCAGGATTTTGGGTGTTTACAGAGGATGCAAAAGTGGTAGACCGACCAGGACTTTGTTGGCATAGTCGAGTCCAGAGGTAACAAAGGCGTGGATAA
The DNA here is from genome assembly GCF_017639515.1 of Carcharodon carcharias. Taxonomy (NCBI): domain Eukaryota; kingdom Metazoa; phylum Chordata; class Chondrichthyes; order Lamniformes; family Lamnidae; genus Carcharodon; species Carcharodon carcharias. The sequence goes on from NC_054470.1 coordinate 88,800,016, forward strand.
AGGTTTCAGCAGCAGATGAGCTGGGGGAGGAGCAGAGTCAGGCGATGTTACAGAGCTGGATATAGGTTACTTTAGTGATGGCATAGATATGTGATGGGAAACTTATCTTGAAGTCAAATATGATACCAACACAGCAAACAGTCTGGTTCAGCCTCAACAGTTGCCAGAGAGAAGGTTGGAATCAGTGTCTGGGGAACAAAGTTTTTTGGGGGGGCATGAAAACAATGGTTTTTATCTTCCCTATATTTAGTTGGAGGAAATTCCTGTTCATCCGGTACTGGATAAGTTAGTGTTAAGCTAAAATTGAAGAGGACAGCACACAAGTACGAAAAAATAAGCGTGTATATGACACAATGAGGAAACAGGTTTACAGAGGAATAAGGAAAGCAAAGGAGGAGTGTGAGATAATATCAAAATAATTTAAAAATCATAAAATATTCCACAAAAAGAAAACTGTTAAAAGGTGAGTTGACATTTCTAGAGGTGAAGACAGTAATTTACTCAGGATGAATTTAAATTGGCGGGGAGACAAAACAAGTCATTCTCACCAGTGTTTGCAAAAGAGAAAAATAGTAAAAAGGTGGCCAAAGAAAGGATGGGACGGATTCAGAACAAAAAATATCTTTGGGCAGAATCGTCCATGCCCGTTGGCATCAGGTGTGTTCGATGGTGTGAGCAGACAATATGGCGAGAAAGCCAAAAATTAGTTTCACGACGTTATGAAACCAGTTTATGATCATCCACTCAACCTGTCGATGGCGGGCTGCATTCCCAACCATTGAAAATCGGGATCCTCATTGTAATACATCAGCATTATAAGGCCAGCCCGCCGGACTTCCCCCCTGCCCACTGGATTGTCAGCCCATGTCAGCAGGAAAACACGCTGGTGTAGAACACGTCTTGACAAGTGTGATGTGCAGAAGTCGGGACTTACTGCCAGGGCCTTGCTCACATCGCAAACATCCAGGATCAGAAGATGCTGGAGCCCAACAGCAATGGCACACTGGAAAAACATCCATGGCATGCTGGGTGGATTCTCATGGACATACCTCTACTGTGAAGCAGCTCACGAAAGTTGGAAAGTCACAGTTGATGCTCACAACTGATGATGGTCGAGCGGGTAGGAGAGGAAGGACTAGGATTGACTGGGAGAGGAAGGGGTGTTGGGGGGTGAGGTTGGGAGTGGGGGAATGAAGGTGTTGGGGGATGAGGTTGGGAGAGGGGAATGAAGGTGTCAAATGAGCGAGGAAGGGGTAACTGGGGAGAAGACGGCAACTGGGGAGGTAGGTGTAAGGGAAGGTGTTCGGGGAGGACAGGATTGCGGAGACGGGAAGGAGTGCGGAGAGGGGAGGGTGGAGGAGGAAGTAAGGGTGGAGGAAGGAGTCAGCAGGGGGAAGGAGTAAAGCTGGAGGAAGAAGAGAGGGTGTCTGAGGAAGTCAGGAAGAGGGAAGGAGTAGGGCAGGAAGAAGTGAGACTGGGGGAAGTGGTAAGGTTGGGAGATGGAGTTGGTGGGGGGAAGGACTAAGGGTGGTGGAAGGAGTAAGTGTCTGAGGGAGGCAGGAAAGGGGAGGGACTAAGCAGGGGGGGAGTCTGGAGTTTGGGAGGACTAAGAGGGGGTAGGGGTTCTGGAGAGGGAAGGGCTCTGGAGGGGTAAGGGGTTCCGAGGAGAAGGGGTCCAGAGGGGTGGATTCCAGATGAATGTGCAAGGGAGGGGTCTGATAGATCCATGACTGCCTCGTGGGAAGCGAACGGAGGGTGGGCATGATATGAGGGAATGAAGATAATGACCGAGGGCAGAGTGAAGGGGTAGGGTGGGAGGGTGAGGGTTTGACGCTATCAGTACAGGGGATGGAAAGGGCGGCTGGTGGGGACTCGGAAGCAGAAATGGACCCTGGGGGTAGGAAGGAGGAGGTTGGAAGTGGGATTTTCGGGAAGGAAGAGAATGTGCAAGTTCAGCTGGACATCCTTGAGAAGGGTTGTGGCTGGTAGGTCACGGAGCAGAGGTCGAAGGTGATGCCGCGGGCTCAACTGTGATGGGAGAAAGGAAATGGGTGACTTGGGGAGGGGAAAAAACGGGGGAGCTTACGCGAAAGTGAATCCAGAACATGCTGTCTAAATCGAAAGTGAAACGACAGTCGTGGTGGACGAGATCAGGTGCTGCATGGGAGTGTGATCATTGGGTTGCGGAGATGCAGGTCAGCTCAGATGGACAACTGAAAGCAAACCCCAGCAGGCAGCATTCAAAATGCTCAGGATATTGAGGTGAGTGTGATACTTGAAGGATCCACGTGCATGGGAGAGTGCTTGCACAAGGCTCTGAAAGACCTTGCCCCACACACACTTCTCCCTCCAGAATCACTCATTGGCCGGATGCTCCCTCTGTGGTTACAGAGGACGAGGTTGAGGGGCTCACAAGCAAAGGAGACTCGGAGGGAGAGGACAGCCTCTGAGATTCCTGAGTGGATGACCAGTGATGTCCAGCTGCCGCTCCTCCTCCCTTCAGGTGCCCAGGCACCCTGTCCTGACTCCTTGAGGGGAAGGAGCATCTGGAGGGACGGCGAGGTGCCCCATTTCCCTCTCGCATTGCCACTGCAAGAACTCACCCGTGACTCCTGTGATGGAGTGCAGGTCAGCACACATCTCCACATTCTGCTGGACCAGGATCTCCATGGCATCCACCGTCCTCCCCATGGAGACCTCCATACACGCACATGTGGGCACCTCTTTATCAGGGAGCAGGCAGACTCATCCCTCCGACTCGCGTGCCACTCGCCTGTTGAAGGCTTCCAACAGCTCTGCCTGACGTTCCCACGCCTTTTGCTGACTCTCCAGGATCATTTGGAAGGCCAAATCCAGAGGCTCATCGTCTGACTCAGACCTCACAAATGCCTGATCACCAGCCGTCCTCCGAATGCTGGGGAGCTTGGCTGAACCTGCCTTTTCCTGCTGCGGACACGTGTCTGTGTGAACACAGGTTGTGAACCCGAGCCTGCTCTAAATCTAGGATCCACCGAGCTGTGTGTCCCTGCTCTGTTGGAGGATGTGGGTAAGCACTGTGACAGGTCTTCCAGACTGCTTTCCAGCTCTTCAATGGAGGAGGTGTCCTCTTGGCTGGAGGTGAAGACATGGATGGAGCTGAGAGACTGGCTGGCTGAGTGTGTCAGTCACTTGGCAGAGCTCCCTGTGAACTGAAGTAGAGATAATTATTGCATGGCAGCAGAATCAAAAGCAGGAGAGAGAGCACTCACAGTTGCGTTGAGAGAGGGATGATGTGGTGCAGGATCCTCAGGTGCGTGGTCATCGCCAACCTCACCATCATCGCTGGCAAGGTCACATCCTCACTAGTCAGCATAATGGCACGCTCCTCAAGGCGATTGAGGGGCTCATTGTGGGCCACACCACCCCCATTTTGGGACCTCTCCCTGCTGATGTGAGCAGGCTTCTCCTGTACGAAATCAGATGGAGAGTGTGTGAGCAGACGTTTAAATCTCCATTCAGTTCGGCGGGACAGTAATATCCTGCCTGGCAGGAGGGGCCATAAAATCCTAGTCCGAGAAACAACAATACAAATTAAAATTAATTGACACTTGAAAAAATACAGGTCAATAAATACCACTGCTCTTTTTGATGCATACTAATAACCTGGACTTGCATATTCAAGAAATAATTTCAAAGTTGGCAGATGACATGAAATTGGGAAATGTACTGTACGGTCAGGACGATTGTCACAGTCTCCAGGAGGTCATATGGAGTGGGATTCTGGATGGTTGGAAGGGCAGGTGGTTGCTTAAACCCACCCCCTGGGTTGATGTGCTGCTTTCCTGATCTTAGCATTCATTGATGGAAGATGGAATCCGCCTGAACTTCTTAAATAGCAATGTAAGGTCATTAATGAGCTTATTTCTTTATCCATCAATGGGATGTGGGCTTCACTGGATGAGCATTTATTGCCCATCCCTAGTTGCCCTTGAGAAGGTGGTGGTGAGCTGCCGCCTTGAGCTGCTGTAGCCCATGTGGTTAAGGTACACCCACAGTGTTAGGGAGGAAATTCCAGGATTTTGACCCAGCGACAGTGGAGGAACGGCGATATATTTCCAAGTCAAGATGGTGAGTGATTGGAGGGGAACTTACAGGTGATGGCGTTCCCATCTATCTGCTGCCCTTGTCTTTCTGGATGGTAGTGGTTGTGGATTTGGAAGGTGTTGTCTAAGGAGCCTTGGTTAATTCCTGCATTGCATCTTGTGGATGGCACACACTTCTGCTACTGTGCATTGGTGATGGAGGGAGTGAATGTTTGTGAATGTGGTGCCAACAAAGTAGGCTGCTTTGTTCTGGATGGTGTCAAGTTTCTTGAGTGTGTGGAAGCTGCACTCATCCAAGCAAGTGAGGAGTATTCCATCACACTGCTGACTGGTGCCTTGTAGACGGTAGACAAGCTTTGGGGAGTCAGGAGGTGAGTTACTCTTCACAGGATTCCTAACCTCTGACCTGCTCTTGTAGCCACAGTATTTATATGGCTAGTCCAGTTCAGTTTCTGGTCAATGGTAACTCCCAAGATGTTGATAGTGGGGGATTCAGTGATGGCAATGCCATTGAACATCAAGGGGTGATGGTTGGATTCTCTCTTGTTGGAGTTAGTCATTGCCTGACACTTGTATGGAGCAAATGTTATTTGCCACTTGTCAACATAAGCCTGGATATTGTCCAGGTCGTGCTGCATTTGGACATGGACTGCTTCAGTATATGAGTTGTGAATGGTGCTGAACTTTGTGCAATCATCAAGGAACATCCCGACTTCTGACCTTATGATGGAAGGAAGGTCATCGATGAAGCAGCTGAAGATGGTTGGACCAACGACACTACCCTGAAGAACTCCTGCAATGATGTCCTGGAGCTGAAATGACTGACCACCAACAGCCACAACCAACTTCCTTTGTGCTATGTATGACTCCAACCAGTGGAGAGTTTTCCCCCTGATTCCCATTGACTCCAGTTTTGCTATTGTCAGCTCTGTCGGGGTAGAATTGGATTTTCTCTTCATGGGTCAGTAGTGTATGTACCTCGACATAAAGGAGAAGGCAGTGACATAGCGGGGAATCATCTGTAATGGCATGATAGAGGCAAAAGACAGCATTGAGGAGATAAGAATGTGAGATGGCCCTTACAGTATTGACAGCAGGGATGATGTAGAGATCTTAGCAACAGCAAATTGCCAAGGTATACTGAAGAGCGAGGATTCAAAATAGATCAAAATAAAAACAGAAAATTTTGATAACATGCTGGCAAGTCTATTAGCGTTTGAAAAAGGAAAGAAAAGGCTAACATTTAAAGTATACACCTCTTTTATGCTAAGTCTTCCTTATTTCTCCTCCATTGGCATAGACTTTAAATTTCTTCAGGCCTCTGTAGGAGGTTTCTCTACAGTAAAGGTGTTATATAAATAAAAGCCTATGTTACCAATAGAACTGAGTAGACCTGTCCACAGCCCTCTGCTCAAGTTGTGCTTCCATTTTGTGGACAGATGGCAACCTCAGCTTCTGGCTTGGGCCCACCTCCTTCCCATGTCCACTGCCGCTAATTGGACAGTGGACATGACTCTTGGCCAATTAAGCACTTTATATAAAAAAACTATGGCATGTCAGCATTTCCACATCGCATGGCGTCAGGACCTGAAGAATTCTCAATGTCGGCATTCCACACTGGGAATTGAAATCCCACCCAGACAGACTAGCAACATGGGCAGACACATGGCAGATGAAATTTAAATTGGAGAAACAGGAGAGGCAATATAAACCAAATGATATAATTTGAAAGTGGATGCAGGCACAAAGAAACTTTGGGTGTTTAAACACAAATCTTTGAAGGTGACAGGACAAGTTGAGAAGGCTGGTGAAAAGGCATATGGCATCCTTGGCTTTATAAATAGAGTATAAAAGCAGGGAGATTATGCTAAAGGCCCCAGCTGTAGTACTTTGACTGATTCTTGGCACCACATTTTGATTAGAGGGTACAGATTGGTTAAGATGGTACCAGGGATGAAAAACTGAGTTTAAAATTATGATGGATTTTGCTAGAGTAAGGAGAAACAGCTTCCAATGGCAGAAGGGTCAATAGCCAGAGGGCACAGGTAGAAGCACAAGAGGTGCTATGAAGGAAAAGAATAACTACACATGATCTGGATGCACAACCTGAAATGGCGATAGAAAGAGAATCAGTGTTAACTTTCAAAAGGAAATTGGCTAAACACTTAAAGGGACATTTGCAAGGCTGCGACGAAAGAGCAGGGGAGGGGGGATCAATTACAAAGATATTTCAAAGACCTGGCACAGGCGCTCTGGGCCGAATGACCTGCTGTTTTTGAGCTCTATTGTTCCATGATTCTGTGATAGTTACTGGTGAGGAAGTAAATTCTGAATTGGTTAAAAGTGAAATGTAATTACAGTGACGAGTCAAATCTAGCTTTAAAAAGTGGACTGGGGTTCTGTGCACCTCAAGGCTAAAATTTCTTCTCGGGTGGTGTCACAAAGTGGGCATCATTGGATTGGCCACCGTTCTGCACAGAGCCTGATTTTTAAATCCATTGACTGAAATGGAACTGAATATCAGGCAAAGTATATTACAGACAATCAGTCTGATACCACCAGTTTTATGCCACCATCTGAGGTAAGTTTCTATCCTGAAATGTTTCCAGTGAGAAGTATAGTTTTATGCTTTCATGTAGTTATACTTGCACAGATGTGTGTCACAGGCAAGAAAATGAAGTATTGTTTGGCTGTATTGTTTGACATAGTGTGCATTCGAGACTGGTAGCTGCAATAGAAATGCATCATTGAAGTACCAGTCATTGCATTTAATGTGAACCTTCATGTATCTCTTTATTGAGGAAGGCAAGGATTCATTTTTATTCATTGTAATTGAATAAATTATTCAATGTATTAGTTCATTGCATGAAATAACCTTGAAATTCAAAATAATTACAATTCCGTGTGAAGATAAAATAATGTGGCATTTAATTTACTTTTACTTGTTATGGTAAGGAATTCTGCAGCAAATAAAATGATTAGTATGCTTGTGGTAATAATTTTATTTTTATATTAAATATATGCTTTCTATAGACTTGCAAGGTGCATAATTAGTTTCTTAATAAATTAATGTTTGGATTACTAAAACACTCTAATATCTGTTCTGCTGAAAAGCTGGGAGTGGTATAAGGAATCAACGAAAGTGACTTTTGGTAAATATTTTACTCAATTTTTTATGATCTGCACAATCCATAAAGAAAAGATCAGACAGCGGTATGGAAGCTTGATGGGGGAACTGCATATGATTGAGCTGGAAAAAGGGAAGAGTGGGCTGGGCCTCAGCCTGGCTGGCAACAAGGATCGATCCAGAATGAGTGTTTTTGTAGTTGGCATTGATGCAAATGGAGCAGCTGGCAAAGATGGCAGGATACAGATTGCAGATGAGTTACTAGAGGCAAGTATCTCTCACTGTGATTGCTGTACATGACACTGGTGTTACAAAGAAGTGCATTAGCTATTGATATTGATTGATTAATTATGTTTGAATAGACCCGCTCATGTGTATTCTTATTTGATGGCCGCCAAGTCCAAAGGAAACAGAACTAAGCATTTGTTTTTATTTTACTATTGTACCCTGTATTTTCATTAATAAATAAAGACATTCACTAATTTTATAATCTGTAATAAAATGCCATCTTGCACTAAAGGGTATTGTAACATTGAAAGGTTGTCTATTAGAAGTGCATGTTTTGTCCTCATCAATGGAGTGGCCAAGCTATTTTCCCCCAAATATTCTTCTTACAACAGTTTTGATTTATTATCCTATTTGAAGTTTCTTCACAAAGTAGGATTATTTCATTGATCTGGAGTTCACAATTAGGAGCCATTCCTAAACGAAGTCATTGAATCAATACTAATATATTTCTTGCCCTGCCTCTAATGCAAACTCTCTAGTTCTCAGTGGAGTTTGTCCTGCTCTTCTATGATTGAGAAGCAAAGTAGGCATTATGTTCCCTGTCCTCTGCTGCTTTACATGTCAGATAGTGCTGACACTTTTCTTTCACTTTACCTCTAGTTGGCAGCTTCCCATGTCAGCTGAGCTGTGATTATGGAAATAGCGTGTGTAGCGAATGTGGGTGCACAGCCACATTCTGCCACTTTATGACACAGTTCAGTTGTGTACCAACAGAATGAGATGTCTCCTACTATTAAAATGAAATTATCTAAAAATATTTTTCTCTAAACCTTCCCTTACATTACGATCACTTTTTCACCAAAGAACAGCACTTAAAAATACTGATATTTTGTCCCTCATATTTAATTTTTTTAAAAACTCCATATAAAACAAAGACTGATTTATAAATCTCAATAGAAAAAAAACTCTAAACTCTAACATCATGGCATAATGGATTTTAGGTACGTTTACAATTTCTGCAGAAGATGTGTATCTTCCAGGTGTTGACAGGGTAATCTCTTGTCAAGGTTGGATATTTTTAATCCTAATGTTCCATATTTTGCTTAATTTGCAGATAAACGGGCAGTTACTGTATGGACGCAGTCATCAGAATGCTTCATCAATAATCAAAAGTGCACCATCAAAAGTGAAAATTATTTTTATCAGGTGTGTTCAGTTTTTACTAAATAAGCATATGCTATATGTTATACACAGGAGGGATGTTAAAATAATTAAATAAAAATGTACACACACACACATGCCAGAATTTTGCCCTCGTCGAGCGGGCTCAACGAGGGTGAGCTGAAGACTACCGCCCGCGATCGGGCCACAACCATGATTTCACACTGGCGGACCAATTAAGGCCCACCCAGCATGAAACGTGTGCTGCAGTGCTCAGTGCTGCCTGTGGTATGGGGGAGAGGAGGGCGAGCGAGCATGTGTGCGGGTGCATGCAATGAAAGCTCCCTGAGGCACAGAGCTGCCTCGGAGCTGAAGATTTAAAACATCAAAAATAAAGAATTTTGAAATATTAAAAAACATGTCCCCTCATGTGACCCTGTCACATGAGCAGTGACATGTTATGAATGAAATTTAAACACTTTAATTTTTATTTGCTGATGGAAACTTCATCCCGCTTGTGGATGAGGTTTCCTAAAACTTCCAAAGACCACTTGGCCTTTTCACCTGCCCGCCAACCATAAGGGCAATGGACATTTGAACTTAATTATTTAACAGCCATAATAGGCCTTTTAATTGTCAGTGGACGTGCTGCCGACTGCTGCACGCACCCATTGACCGAAATGTTGTGCGAGTGTGCGATGATGTTGGGACACTCACCCGACATCATTGCGCATCATTTTACGCTCGTTCGGGTTGAGCACGTGCCCGCCCGATGAGCGAAAATTTCTGGCCACAGAATGAAAAAAATATTGTATCATGCTGCCACATTGCTCATCATACAATGCCATGTAATTTGGCATTTCTATGGTAAACTATGAAATTTGCTGTTGATTGTTACCTCCAACTTCTTGATATGATGCTGCAGGGTGGCTTAATCACTGTTTAGTCAACATGATAAGGAAATTACATGTATTTTGAAACTAGTCAAAAAGCACAATTCACAGACAGAAAGTTGCCATTAATTTCTAAACACTAACCAACTCAGATTAACTATGGACATCGAGGCTAAATTTTCACTCCTGAAAAACGGGTAACTCGAGTCAGGAAATTTCCTGACCCACCGGACCTGCCTTGGTAGAAAGGCCCCAAGTGCTAAAATTTTCACTCTGGGGTGGGGGGATAGTACAGGATGGAGTGGGGCCCCCCTGACCCTGGAAGCAGAGCCTAGGTGGCCACGCTGAGTGCCATGGTGGTCTAGTTAGAACGCCCACCTCAGTTCTCAGGGAGTTGGTCCCAGTGTATTAAAGGTTGTTAGGCCCTCTAGCCCTTATATCTCTCACTCCACACCTACTCCCCATGCCACCTTCATGGCCCTCCCACCCAGTATACAAAATGCATAGTACCAATGAACTGTATAGTAAAAATGGCATGTGTGGAAAAGATCAGGGAAAAAAAATTCACAAATCTTCTTTTGAAAAAACACTTGTTCCTATAAGCCTATAAAAGTGTCAATCGGACAAATCATCAAAGTATTAATAACAGAGGCTTCAAAAACTTCACACCTCTTAATCTTATGCAACTAAACATTAAGACATTGACAAAAAAGATCACAGAAAGAACAATTTCTAACTATTTAAAATCTCAGTCAAACAAAGTTAGCAATTATCTCCATCAATCCAAACAGAACCCCCTGCTGAAAAAAATATAACACAAACATAAATTAAGCATCATTATGCATTCCATTGTTGCCCCTCTTCAGTGTACCTTTACCTATCCTAGTGCATCTATTCGGTTCTACCCATGTGTGGTGGAAGGATGCTGACTTCCAGTGGAGAGCACTGCAAGCAGATGGCCTTGAAGGATGACTTCCACCAACTTTGGCCCAAGAAAACCCATCTTCAGAGTGAACCATTTTGGCATGGGTGACAGCAGTCTGGGCTGGCTAGCTGACAGGCAAGGTCAAGAGCACTGGCAGAGTGGCAGGGATTGGAACACGAATGTTGTCAACCTGAAAGAAGATTCATACTTCACACAGAGTCAATGCCACTCCCCCAGAGTGGTACCTCAGCAATCTATTGGAGAAAAAAATGTTGAACTGCTGAACACCAACTCATAGCCATGATGGAAGTACTTTGAGCTTGCATGAATTCAATCTGAGCTTACACTGCAGCACTCAGATTTCTGGTTGCAGCTGCTTGTGTTGCAATGGAAGCGAAGACATCAGCCATCAGACACTGTATCATGGTTGGTTCCATAAACGTGTTATTGGAGTTGGAAAGGATGGCTCCAAACAGGGCAAAGCCCTGTGCTAAATTGGTGCCAGACTCCTCCATGCTCCTTGACATGGAATGCTAACCTTCTGGCAGACTTCCCAATTCGCTGAGCTTTTTGTCATGTATATCCATCAGTCTTCTTCTGTATTCTGCCTCATTGAGGTCTACATCTGAGTCCTCTAAAGTAGAACTCATCTGCAACCCCAGCCTCAGTGAACTGGCACCTTCACTATCCTTGCCCCTGCCCTGGCTGCAGCCCGGTGTCTCACGACATGCAGGTCCCACTTCTGATCTAAGGTATGCATCATGTCAGTATCTGAGCTAGTGGCTGTGAACCTGAAATCAAGTGATTTTTTTCCTCACTCTCCTGATGTTCCTCCATTGCCTCATCAGGTTGCAGTTCTCGATACCTGAAAGGAGAAAGGCACAAGAGTAGGGTTATGATGAGGAGAGGAAAGGAAAGTAGAGGTGTGTGCTTGTACCCTCTATAGCTTATAAGTCGGAAGATATTGTGGGATGAGGAGGAAGTGAAATGTGAGACGGAGGATTGCCTATGAGAAAACCATGATGTTCAATTGATTCAGCTCAACTGCTGACCATGGCATCAGGAAAAGTTGTTCCAAAAATGACCAGTGCCATTTCCTCCATAAGAACATAAGAAATAGGAACAATGTAGACTATTTGGTCCCTCAAGCCTGCTCCGCCATTCAATAAGATCATGGCTGATCTTCTTGTGTTTCGATTTCCTCATTCCCATCTAACCCCAATAACCTTTGATTTCCTTGCCTAACAAGAATCTGTCTACCTCTGTCTTAAAAATATTCAATGACCCCGCCTCCACCACCTTCTAACCTTTCCTCATAAGAGAACCCACTCATTCTAGGTATCAATCTAGTAAACCTCCTTTGAACCACCTCCAATGTATTTACACCTTTCCTTAAATAAGGAGACCAAAACTGCACACAGTATTTGAGGTGCGGTCTCACCAATGCCCTGTAAAACTGAAGCATAACATCCTTACTTTTATGTTCAATCCCTCTTGTAATAAAGGATAGCATTCCATTAGCCTTCTTAACCATTTGCTGTACCTGCATACTAACTTTTGGTGACTCATGTACTAGAACACCTAGAACCCTCTTCACCTCAGAATTATGCAGCCGTTCCCCAATTAAGTAGTACTCTGCTTTTTTGTTCTTCCTGCCAAACTGGGCAACTTCACATTTTCCCACATTAAACTCCATTTGCCAGATCTTTGCCCACTCACTCAACCTATCTATGTCCATCTGCAACCTCCTCATGTCCTCTGCACAACATACCTTCCTACCTATCTTTGTGTCATCTGCAAATTTGGCTACCATGCCTTCACTCCCCTCATCTAAGTCATTGATGTAAATTGTAAAAAGTTGAGACCCCAGTACAGATCCCTGTGGGACACCATTCATCACATCCTGCCAATTAGAAAAAGATCCATTTATGCATACTCTCTGCTTTCTGCCATCCAGCCAATCTTCTATCCATGCTAATATGTTACCCACTGCACCATGCACTTTAATTTTCCTTAATAATCTTTGGCATGGCACCTTATCAATTGCCTTCTGGAAATCCAAATACAGTACGTCTACAGGCTCCACTTTATCCACTGTGTATGTTACTCCTTCAAAAAACTTTAATAAATTGGTTAAACACAATTTTCCTCTCATAAAACCATGCTGACTCTTCCCAATTGCCTTGAGCTCTTCTAAGTGCCCAGCCATAACTTTCTTAATGATCGATTCTAATAACTTCCCCTTGACAGATGTCAAGCTAACTGGCCTAGAGTTTCCTGTTTTCTGCCTCCCTCACTTCTTGAATAGAGGGGTTATATTTGCTACTCTCCAATCTGATGGAACCTTTCCAGAATATAGCATATATTGGAAAATTAACATCAGCGCAACGACCTCATTAGCCACCCCTTTTAAGACCCTAGTATGTGGTCCATTGGGACCCAGAGATTTGCCAGCCCGCAGCTCCATCACAAAAACAGAATTACCTGGAAAAATTCAGCAGGTCTGGCAGCATCAGTGGAGAAGAAAAGAGTTGACGTTTTGAATCCTCATGACCCTTCAACAGAACTGAGTGAATCTAAGGAGAGGGGTGAAATATAAGCTGGTTTAAGGTGGGGGGGGGGAGTTTGGGTGGGGGGAGAGAAGTGAGGGGAGGTGGTGTGGTTGTAGGGACAAGCAAGCAGTGATAGAGCAGATAATCAAAAGATGTCACAGACAAAAGAACACAGAGGCGTTGAAGGTGGTGATATTATCTAAACGAATTGTGCTAATTAAGAATGGATGGTAGGGCACTCAAGGTACAGCTCTAGTGGGGGTGGGGTGGAAAGGCTAGCAGGGCATAATAGATTTAAAAATAATGGAAATAGGTGGGAAAAGAAAAATCTATATAAATTATTGGAAAAAACAAAAGGAAGGGGGAAGAAACAGAAAGGGGGTGGGGATGGAGAAGGGAGTTCAAGATCTAAAGTTGTTGAATTCAATATTCAGTCTGGAAGGCTGTAAAGTGCCTAGTCGGAAGATGAGATGCTGTTCCTCCAGTTTGCGTTGGGCTTCACTGGAACAATGCAGCAAGCCAAGGACAGACATGTGGGCAAGAGAGCAGGGTAGAGTGTTAAAATGGCAAGTGACAGGGAGGTTTGGGTCATCCTTGCGGACAGACCGCAGGTGTTCTGCAAAACGGTCGCTCAATTTACGTTTGGTCTCTCCAATGTAGAGGAGACCGCATTGGGAGCAACGAATGCAACCTGATAGTCGCCCAACCTCGGACGGCCCGCTTCTACCTCCTACCCAAAATCCACAAACAGAACTGTCCCGGTAGACCGATCATGTCAGCCTGCTCCTGTCCCACGGTACTCATTTCTCGTTATCTTGACGCCCTTATCTCTCCCCTTGTCCAGTCCCTTCCCACCTACATCCGTGATTCCTCTGACACCTTACGTCACATCGACAATTTCTAGTTCCCTGGCCCCAACCACTTCCGCTTCACCATGGACGTCCAATCCCTCTACACCTCCATCCCCCACCAGCATGGTCTGAGGGCCCTTAGCTTCTTCCTCGAACAAAGGCCCGAACAATCCCCATCCACCACTACTCTCCTCCATCTGGCTGAATTTCTTCTCACACTGAACAATTTCTCCTTTAACTCCTCTCACTTCCTCCAAATAAAAGGTGTGGCTATGGGAACCCGCATGGGCCCCAGCTATGCCTGTCTCTTTATGGGGTATGTGGAACATTCCTTGTTCCAGTCCTACTCTGGCCCCCTCCCACAATTCTTTCTCTGGTACATCGATGATTACTTCGGTGCTGCTTCATGCTTTCGTCGGGTCTTGGAAAAATTTATTAATTTTGCTTCCAATCTCCACCCCTCCATCATTTTCACATGGTCCATCTCTGACACTTCCCTTCTCTTCCTTGACCTCTGTCTCAATCTCTGGTGATAGACTGTCCACCAATAACTATTACAAGCCTACCGACTCCCACAGCTATCTCAACTACAGCTCCTCACACCCTGCTTCCTGTAAGGACTACATCCCATTCTCTCAGTTCCTTCACCTCCGTCGCATCTGTCCTAATGATGCTACCTTCAAAAACAGTTCCTCTGACATGTCCTCCTTCTTCCTTAACAGAGGTTTTCCACCCACGGTCGTTGACAGGGCCCTCAACCGTGTCCGGTCCATCTCCCGCGCATCTGCCCTCACGCCTTCTCCTCCCTCCCAGAAACATGATAGGGTCCCCCTTGTCCTCACTTATCACCCCACCAGCCTCCGCATTCAAAGGATCATCCTCCACCATTTCCGCCAACTCTAGCATGATGCCACCACCAAACACATCTTCCCTTCAAACCCCTGGCGGCATTCCATAGGGATCGTTCCCTCCGGGACACCCTGGTCCACTCCTCCATCACCCCCTACTCCTCAACCCCCACCTATGGCACCTCCCCATGCCCACGCAAATGATGCAACACCTGCCCCTTCACTTCCTCTCTCCTCACCGTCCAAGGGCCTAAACACTCCTTTCAAGTGAAGCAGCATTTCAATTGCATTTCCCCCAACTTAGTCTACTGCATTTGTTGCTCCCAATGCAGTCTCCTCTACATTGGAGAGACCAAACGTAAACTGGGCGACCGCTTTGCAGAACACCTGTGGTCTGTCCGCAAGAATGACCCAAACCTCCCTGTCACTTGCCATTTTAACATTCCACCCTGCTCTCTTGCCCACATGTCTGTCCTTGGCTTTCTGCATTGTTCCAGTGAAGCCCAACGCAAACTGGAGGAACAGCACCTCATCTTCCGACTAGGCACTTTACAGCCTTCCGGACTGAATATTGAATTCAACAACTTTAGATCTTGAACTCCCTCCTCCATCCCCACCCCCTTTCTGTTTCTTCCCCCTTGCATTTGTTTTTTCCAATAATTTATATAGATTTTTCTTTTCCTACCTATTTCCATTATTTTGAAATCCTTTATGCCCTGCTAGCCTTTCCACCCCACCTCCACTAGAGCTGTACCTTGAGTGCCCTACCATCCATTCTTAATTAGCCCATTCATTTAGATAATATCACCACCTTCAACACCTCTGTGTTCTTTTGTCTGTGACATCTTTTGATTATCTGCTCCTATCACTGCTTGCTTGTCCCTACAACCACACCACCAGCCCCCACTTCTCTCCCCCCACCCAAACCCCCCCCTCCCCCCCCAATTAAACGATCTTATATTTCACCCCTCTCCTTAGATTCACTCAGTTCTGTTGAAGGGTCATCAGGACTCGAAACATCAACTCTTTTGTTCTCCGCCGGTGCCGCCAGACCTGCTGAGTTTTTCCAGGTAATTCTGTTTTTGTTTTGGATTTCTAGCATCCGCAGTTTTTTGTTTTTATCTCTTTGCAGCTCCATCAGTTTGCTCTGTACAGTTTCGCTAGTGATTTCAATTTCACCAAGTCCCTTTCTCCCATTCACCTCCTGATTTGCAGTTATTACTTGAATGTTTTTTGTACCTCTATAATGGTACAAAAGCAAAATATTTGTTCATTTCTTCCACTATTTTTTTATTATCTGCTATTAACTACCCACAGTCACTCTCTTGAGGACCAACATGCGCTTTACTTACTCTTTTCCTTTTTAAGTACCTATAGAAACTCTTGCTATCCGTTTTTACATTTCTAGCTAGCTTCCTCTCATACTCTAATTTATTTTTCCCGATTAACCTTTGAGTCATTCTCTTCTTTATATTCTGTCCAATCATCTGTCCTGCCAAACACCTTTGTGGAGCTGTATGCCTTTTCTTTAAGTTTGATGCTTTTCTTAAAATCTTTAATTAACCACAGATGGTGGGTCCTCCCCTTAGAATTTTTCTCCATAGCAGGAATGTACTTATTATGAATACTCTGAAATATCCCCATAAATGTCTACCACTGCTTCTCTATTGATCTATCCTCTAGCCTCGTTTCCCAATTCACTTCAGCTAGCTCAGCTTTCATCCCCACATAGTTGCCCTTATTTAAGTTTAAGATACTTGTCTTAGACCCGCTCTTCTCCCTTTCAAATTGGATGTATAATTCAATCATTTTGTGGTTGCTGCTACTTAGCATTGTCTTCACTCTGAGGTCATTAATTAATCCTTTCATGTTACACAATACCAAGTCTAATATAACCTGCTCTCTAGTTGGTTCTAGAACATGCTGCTCTAAGAAACTATCTCAAAAGTATTCTAGGAACTCGTCATCCAGGCTACAACTGCCAATCTGATTTTTCCAGTTTATGTGTAGATTAAAATCACAAATGATTTTTGCTGTTCATTTATCACAAGCACACAATATTTTCTCTTGAATACTTTGTCCTACACTGTGGCTACTTTTAGAGGGCCTGCAGACCACTCCCACTAATGACTTTTTTCCCCTAGTATTCCTCATCTCCACCCAAATTGATTCTACATCTTGATCTCCTGAACCAAGGTCATCTCTAACTATTGCACCAATGCCCCCGTTGATTAACAGTGCTACCCCTCCACATTTACCTAGCTTCCTATTCTTCTAGAATGTCATGTATCATTCAATATTAAGGACCCAATCATGGCTGTCCTGCAGCCACATCTCCATAATTGCCATTAGATCATATTTATTTACCTCACTGAGGTCCATCAATTCATTTACTTTGTTATGAATGCTACGTGCATTCAGATAGAGAACCTTCAGTTTTGTCTTTTTGTTACCTTTCTAACATCTTGTCTTGACTGTTGATTCTGAGGTTTTGTTCTCTCTGTCCCTTCCTGCCATTCTCTGACCCTCATTTTTCATATTACTTTTTTGCTCTCCTGTCTTGACTCTACATCTTGAATTGCTACCTCTACCCAAACTTGATCCCTCACCCCTCTTGTTCTTCCCTAGTTATGCAATTTGTGAGGATACTCGTCCCAGCATGGTTCAGATGTAAACTATCCCAACAGTACAGCTCCAACTTTCCAGAGATTATTATTTTTGAAGTTCTGTTTCTTAACTTAGTACCTAGTTCCTCATACAGACTTTGCCGAATCTCTTTTATAGTTCTACCTATGTATTGGTACCTACATGGACCATGACAACTGGATCCTCCCCTTCCCACATAGTTGTCTGGACTCTCACTCTTTGCTGCAGAGAACAGGGTCAATCCCCTTCACTATACTATCGCCTACTACCACTACATTCCTTTTTGGTCCCCCCACTTGAACAGCTCCCAGCACCACAGTGCCATGGCCAGCCAGCTCATCCACCTTGCAGACTTTACTTTCATCCACACAGGCTGTGAGCACCTCAAACCTGCTTGATAATTGCAAAGCCTGACGCTCCTCCCCTACTGTCTGCCTCACTGACAGTCATATCCTCCTGTCCATCACTGCTGACCAAAATAGATGGCCCTCTTCTAAAAGATGTGACTGTCTTCTGGAACAAAGATCCAGGGGTAGAATTTTTCAGTCAGTGTGCGGGGGCAGGCTCGACACCCCAATGCGTAAAATGACGCATGATATTTCGTTGGGCGGGCGCGTGCTGGAGTCAGCTGCGCACCCACCAATATGTAAATGGCCTACTAAGGCCATTAAGAAAGCAATTCATGTAATTAGTAACGCTGTTACTAACCTTAAGGCTAGCGGGCAGACGAAAAGCCCAAGCAGCCTTCACGTTTTTTAGGAAACCTCATCCATGGAGCTGCCTCAGGGAGATTGAAGCACTTTGAAAAGAATAAAGAAATGCATTAAAAATTTAATGAAACATGTCCCCTCATGTGACTGTGTCACATGAGATGGGACATGTTTTTATTTTTCATAAAAAGTTTTTATTTAATTCATAAATGCTTTAGGAAACCTCATCTTGCTCGTGAATGAGGTTTCCTAAAAAACGTAAAGACCGCTTGGCCTTTTCACCTGCCCGCCAACCATCGGGCAGCATAAATTTGAAATTAATTACTTCTTTAAAGGCCTTAATAGGCCTATCAATTATTGGTGGGCATGCAGCCAACTCCAGCGCACACCCTCCAAGTGAAATATCACGAGACAGCGCGATGGGGTCAGGACACACGCCCGACGTCATTGCATATCATTTTACTTGCCAGAGGTGGGGCCTGCTCCCACATGCTGACTGTAAAATCCTGGCCACTGTCCCTGAGACTGGACACTTACTGGCTTCCTGTGACATCACAGTTGTTTTTCTTTTTCCTGGACTGTGCTCTTTTTAAACTGAAGTCTCTTCCAATCTCCACGCCCTTTTCAGACTGAAGCCCCCACCCTTTTTAGACACGACAAGGTTTAGAATTTACACTTCTAACCTGACTCCCTCTGGTTATTCCCATTGCCTCTGTTTATGCACACCTTGACCTGCAAGAGAGGGAGAAGGGTGTGTCAGTATGTGTATTGCAATTTGTTTAGGTGATGTAGCTGCTATGGTTGAATTGCTGGTAGTGTGTGCAAGCTGTGAAATGTAACTATAAGGCTTGCAGCAGTGCTAAAGGTGTGAGGGTGAAGTCAAGCATATGAATGTTAGGTATGGGTCTGATTGACAGAGATAGTTGATAGGTGAATGATAGGTTTGTGATGAGTTGTACAACGTCTGAGGCTAATGGTGTAGCTGGCTGGCTATGCCATTTGAAGATGCATTCATTGACCTTGACCATGTGTGAGGTCAGTGAACTTCTTGTGGCACTGCATCCAGGTCCTTGGGCCTTATCTCCTGGCATTGAGCTCCACAGCTTTCTGCTCCTGCTGCTTTCCGAGTTTGCCTGGAGGACCTCCTGGCCCCCGACATATAATGGTTCCCAGGTCAGATTTACTTCCTGGATGTAGAACAGCACCTGCTCCAGTTACAATGCACCCCCCACTTTAAGCAGTGGAGGCTAGCTTTAAGTGGTGCTAGGAAGTTACAATTTTGGTCCTGCTGCTAGTGCATACAGCCAGTGAACAGTTCAGTTATTGGTGACTACGTGCAGCAATCATGTTAATCAGCAGGCAACTGGAAGATAGC
Organism: Carcharodon carcharias; assembly: GCF_017639515.1. Taxonomy (NCBI): domain Eukaryota; kingdom Metazoa; phylum Chordata; class Chondrichthyes; order Lamniformes; family Lamnidae; genus Carcharodon; species Carcharodon carcharias. The sequence goes on from NC_054470.1 coordinate 88,819,414, forward strand.
ATGCTGCCTGCATTTCATCAATGGGCACAGATTAATTGCATACTGTGATCCTCATGCCTGTTTTGGGGAGCTAGCAATTTAGCCCTCTTGTCTCGTGACCCAAATGAGATGTAATTTTATCATTCAATGCATAATTTGAGCTACTTTAGATCACAAAGGTAGTATATTGTGCATATCATTTATTTCTCTCCTTGATTTCATTTCTGCCCATAGCGTTGTGATCTCACCATGTTAGGAATACTATTTTATACTTTTCTCGCACATGCTGAAAGATCTTTGTCTTTTACTTCCCCTAAATCCATCTTTCTTTTCATTAAAAAAATTACATGAAGGAATTCTACAGACCTTTCGTAAGTGTGTGCATTCCAGACAATGGCATTCTGTGTTTCCTTTGATCCTTAACCATCAATATCTCTATCTCTGTAAATATATATCTCTATCTTTCTGTTTGTCTCTTATGTTTACATATATATAAAATATTTTTATAATATATGCACACAGTATATATATTTGTTCCTGCTTTCTTGATCTTTCACTGTCTCAACCGCTAAAGCCAGTAAAATCTTTCTTCAAATCCTTGCGATAGATCTTTTCCCTGAGTAAATTTAGTATACACTATGGTCTAAAATTTCACACAGTAGAAGAGCTGGCACAATACATTATTTTTGAAAGCAGCAGGAACTACTTTAGTGGTTGAGGGCAAAATGCATTTAATTTCTCTTTTTCACTATCAGTGTTTTATTTCTTTTCCAGAAGCACAGATGCAGTCAGTCAAATGGCAGTCAGTCCCGTAAAATCAGTTGACACAACCACAATTACTTCAGGAGCCCAGCAAGAGGTATAGATTATTAAATACATTGCAATAATCTCTCTCTTTGTCTTCTGGTAAATACTTACACATTTCCACATTTTTGAAGATGTGTGCTTTTGTAACCATCAAAAAGCTGCAGTTCAGTTCTCTGATGATGCAGATTTTGTAGATTAAAATAAAACCATAGTGTGTAGGCAATTGAAGTGCTGGCTATGTAGATACTTGTTGCTCAAAAGGTTACTGGGAAAGTCTTGACATTATTTTGGGTATCAGGTTAAGGGAACTGGCTAAGCTGTCCTCTCATTCACCTGCATATAAACATTTTGCAATCAACTGTCTTGCATTCCTTATAAAATTATGAAATTTGAGATTTGATCCTGGCTAAAAGCAACAGTCATTACTTCTTTAATGACATGTGATTATCTTTCCTAATTGTAATGATTATTCAAAATAAAATGATTTGTTATTGTTTCTTCCTGTCATAAATCTGTGCACTTTTAAACTGATACCACATTTTTATAAATATATTTTCTTCATTCCTTCTTTACATTTCTCTGCATCACATATCATCCCTGTAAATCAAGATGGATGCATTCCATTCTCTATTCAGCAGACAGGAATAACCTAGCAGAGAGTTTGTGTGAATTTTTATACTCAGCTATTAGAAGATTTAAAGTCAAGATGTTACAACAATAGCATAGACATTTGTTATGTGAATTTCTCTTGATTGAATAAAAGTTGGCATAAATAATGTTGATAATGTCACCGGTGGAATGGGTCTGGGATTATTGAGCCTGAAGGAGCCAAATTAGCTGTATTGAAATGATTTAATCCTGAAGGGCCCAAGTAAAGGAAAATATTTTTTTGTCCAGTCAAAGCAACAAGTATCATTTTGAGAAGTAGATTTTGGCAGAATTTTAAAGGTGCTATTACTAGCTTTTTATTATTATTAATGGTGACTATTACTGGCTGAAAGTATGCTTTCTAACTTTATTTTCAAGAAAGAGACAGGCACATCATTATTCCAAAGTGGAATGGATCTGACTGCATTTAAAAATATTCAACATGTGCTACTTACTAAGGTAAGTTTATTGAGAAGCAGTTACTGTGTCTCAGGAACTGATGTTCATTTGTAGGAAAAATAATTGTAGAGCCACATTATTGGATATACAGAAAATATATGGACATGTTTAATCAAAGGGTATTTTGTGCATATAAAAAGGTAATTTGAAATTAATTGTTTACTTCTGTTCACTTCTATCAGACAAGTGAAACTGCTGCTCACCAGACCTCTGCAGCAATGATTAACCGTTTAGATTTTAGCTATCATTGTAAGGCACATTGTAATATTTCTAGCTAATTGGCATAAAGCATTGCTTTGAAGTGTACAACTGTTTGGCCCCAACTTTGGCTGGGGCTGATTGTGAGAAGGGGAGAAGACATTGTTCAAGAAACCCAAAAGACTGGGTTGCTGTGGATTTTGGACTCCACGGCATAGAACCCTTAGTTCAAACATGTTCTGTCCTGAAGTCATTCCGATTGATCAGCTTGGCTCCCTATCAAGCAAGAAATGCTCCATTTGAGGCCTTCAGGAAGGGAGCCTATGCTGGGTTGTAGGAACATATTCAGGGTGGGTCCAAATCTTGTGGAGGGTTTATCGCTGATATCTTGGATGAGATCTTCTCCCTTATCCCTATGTTGGTGGGAGGGTTCGTATGCCAGGCAGGGAAGGAGGTAAGTTAGGTGGGTGAAGAGGAAGTACTCCTGCTCCTGGCCCCCACAAGTGGTGCTGGAAAGGCACTTGGTCCTCACATGCCTTTAGCTACTGGGTTTCCCAAGGCCTGGGAAATTTGATCCATCAGAGTTAAACCTGGAAGGCAGGTTAAATATGAGGCACAGAACCTCATTATAATATTAAAGAGGCCTGCCCACCTCCTGGGAGTGGGTTGGTTGCTTGCCTCAGTTAAAACCTCAAGTGGGTAGGTTGGGGTCAGGTTTGAGATTTTTTGTAATTTAACACCTCACCCAAATTCAGCCTACATTTTTTTTTGTGGTTAAAATTACTCCCTTTGTAACAGAACTGATCTTGAAACATCCTAGCTCTGTAGAAACAAACTAAAAGGATCCCAGGATATGACATGTTAGTCTTGTGACATCTGGATCTGGATCTGCCACACAGTAAAATAATTACCAGAGCAAGAAAACTATCTGGCTGTCTGAGTCTTTCTGTCAAATCCATCTATGCTGAACATCCTTGTAAATCCAAGGCCATGTTGACAAAACATATACTTGCTGCCCTGAGAAATATGCAAGATGTATTGGATTTCGAATTTATGTCTGTTGGCACTACCAGATGAGAATATTTCCAGGAGGTTCTGGCTCACTGTCAAGCCTTTCTCAGCTTGATAATGAGTTATCTGCCTCATTCAAAATTTTCCCAACTAAGCATTATCATTCCTTTGAGATGTCATTCCTGGATCAAGTAATGGCAGTCCTTTTGTACCCATTTCTCATTAAATGAATAACTGCCTTTAATAGTTCTGGTTCTAATGTTTCTGTGCATTTGTGTAGATGTGTAACTAAGAAAGCTAAGCATGATCGCTGTTTTTATTTGTACAGGATCAAGGTGGACTCGGAATTGCAATTAGTGAAGAGAGTACACATGATGGTGTCGTTATTAAGAGTCTAACGGAAAACGGTACAGCATCAAAGGTAAGTTAGAAGAAAGTACTTAACATTTGTACAGCACTCTTCAAGACTTCAGGAGGTAATTAATTACAGGTAATTAAGAACTTTTGAAATCTACCCAGTTTTAATGTAGGAAATGGGACAGCCAAGTTGAGAATAGCATGATCCCACTTTTAGTGATGATGATTGAAAGATAAACATTGGCAAAGACTCTGCTCTTCTTCAGAATAGGTACCATGGGATCTTTTACATCCTCCAACTATTCCCTCTGTAGGACAAAACTCGGGTTTTGTGCTCATGTCTCTGGATTGGGTCTTGAACGCACAACTCAGTTGAAAATACATTTTTCTTGTCTAAAAATAATCAACTACTGGCTTACTGATATATATAGATTAATACATATTGCAGTAGTGCATAGGCAAACTTCTCAGATAGTGAGGGTGAAAAGACTGCTTATAACAAGCATTTTACACACAATTTCAGCAGTGTGTGGTAAATGTTTTGAAACATTGGCTGCTCGCAGTATTCTGTGACAACACACACATGCATATATGTGATATATATATGTAGTTGGGAACTGAATTGAATTTTAAATAAAGGGTAAATGATTTTTTGTAAGCACTAATGAGACACCATGAATGAATAAAGACATAAAGGAACAATTGAGGGTAAGGAAAGAGGCATTAGTTAAGTACGTAGACAGCAGAGGAGTGCATGATAAGAGAGTATATAGGAGGGAAGTCAAAAAATTGCTTGTAAGGCAAAGAGGAACAATGAAATTAAATTATCAAGGAGCATAAAACTGCAAAATATTTTGCAGGCACATCAATTAAAAAAATGAAGGAAGGGTTGGGATGATAGACATCGTCGAGAGATGGCAGAAATATTAAATAGTTATTTTGCTTTGACACTTAACAAGGAAACCTAATCAGCTAAACATAAATTAGTTCATCTGTCATAATATCTCATTGTATTATTCGGTGTCATACTTTTATAGTGCTCTTGTGAAGCATCTTGGGACGTTTCATTATGTTAAAGGTGCTATATAAATATAAGTTGTTGTTGAGATAGAACAGGCAAACATGACATTGGATGATGAGTTGATGAAGAGATACAGCAAGTGCATTTAAAATAAAAAAAGGAACTATTAAATAACTAAACAAACTGAAAGTGGATAAAACCCCTGAACAATTTGGATTATAGCCACGTGTTTTCAAAGAATCTAGGAAAGAAATAGCAGAGGAATTATTACACAGATTTAATAATTTGTTGGAAATATGTAATGCCAGAGGACTGGCAAATAGCTAACGTAATACCGGCATCTAAGAAGGGGAATAGAACATGTCTAGGGAATTATAGACCAGTCAACTTCACATTCAAGATAGCAAGAGTAATGGAATTGCTATTAAACGAGAGAACGGAAGAACATCTAGAAACAAAAAAAATGAATAATGCAGTTAAGGGGAAGCTAGGCAAGCATATGAAGAAGAGATAGAGGGTAATTGACGTTTTCATATGAGCACAGAAGGGAGGAGGCTTGAATAGAGTATAAACTCGCATGGAATGGTTGGGCGAATGATCTGTTTCTGTGTCATATATCCTATGCAATCCTTTTATGTAAGACACAACATTTGTTTTATTAATCAATGTCTAATAAATTCTTGTTTCCACAGGATGGAAGGGTTAAGGTTGGGGATCGTATCTTGGCGGTGGATGATGAACCTGTTGTGGGTTACCCTGTTGAAAAGGTTCAGTATCTGTTTAATATTGCATTGTATCTATTATATCATGCAGTTGTTTCTCTACATCGCATTAGTTAATAAGTCCCCACCTAATGTAAATATTTGTTCAAAGAAAGCCTTGCTTAGGCACCAATTAATTTTGTATCTATATTACAATTCATGATGAATAGTTGGTAAAACAAAATTTCTGTCACATGAGGGGCTTCAGCTGGAAAATTAACTGTTCCACGGGCAATAGTTTCTCTCAATTTAAGATGTCCTCAAGAGCTAAATCATTGCAGCTCATCTCTTGAATTTGGTTCTTTTCAAATAAGGCGTCTTAGGACTGAATTTTACACCAGATCGGGCAGGTGCGTGCCCAACTCGATCCGGCGTGAAGTCATGTGAGCGTCACAATGTCATCTGGTGCTCGTGCAATACTTCGGTCGCCGGGTGCGTGCAAAAGTCGGAAGCGTGCCTGCTGACAATTAGGAGGCCAATTAAGGTCATTAACGGCACAAATGCCTTTAATTTTACGTTGCCCGTCCAACCTTACAGTTGGCAGATGGGCGAATCAGCCAGATATTTTTCATGAAACCCAATCCAAAGGTGGGATGAGGTTTCCATGATGAAATAATATAAAAATAAAAATTGGTGGACATCATTTTTATCATCTTTATTTTCAGGTGCTTGATTGGGGTGCTTGGACATTTTTTTTCTGCTTTTCATAACTTTATTGGAGGATTTTCAGGCCTACGGCTCTCTAAGGCAGCTCTCTGCTTTAGGGAGCTTTCTCTCATTGTTGGACTACGCCCGTGTTGACGTCAGCGCCCACCCTCTACCCACTCCCACCCCGGCAACACTGAGCTTCCCAGCGCACGTGTCACGCTGGCTAGCCGTTAATTGGACAGCTAGCAGTCGGGGGCTGATCGCGGTCGACGGGTCCATTCCCCTGCCGATCCAGGACCCGCCAATCCCGCCCGCCCGCCCACCGGCCTAAAAATTCTGCCCTTAATGTTGGTTTGCAGTATTGATTTATCCAAGATTACATTGAATTTAATTAAGGCCATTGGTACCCAAGGGAGCCACTAATTTCATTTTCAATGTGTTATCTGTGTTATGTACCATTTGCAAGTTGAGATGCTTGTCATGGCATCCCTAACACACTGCTCAGAAAGCAGTTTTTTTACACATACTAGCTCAGCTTCTAGTGCACATGTGCGTTCGCAGCTTATACCCAATTGATAAAATCCCCCTTTGGTATGGTTTTTCTATTGGTTATCTGCTTATTTAAGCAATGTGTTTTTTTTATTCATTCACGGGATGTGGGCGATGCTGGCTAGGCCAGCATTTATTGCCCATCCCTAATAGCCCTTGAGATGGTGGTGGTGAGCTGTCCTTTCGTGTGATTTTTATCTTGGTTATCTGCTTGTTTAGTCAGTGTGCATGAATCCCAGATAGGATGCAAATCATTAAAGCTATGATTCTCGATAGTATGTATAATATTAGACAAATATTGAACACATGAATAATATATGAATTATAGAATGTTATAGCACTGAAGAAGGTCATTTGGCCTGTTGCATCCATGCTGACTCTCTGCAAGAGCAAATCAGTCCATCTCATTCCCTTGCCCTTTCCCCATTACCCTGCAAATGTTTTCTCTTCAGGTGCTAATCCAATTCCCTTTTGAAAATCATGATTGAATCTGCCTCCACCACACTCTCTGGCTGTGCATTCCAGATTTTAACCACTGACTGCATGAAGCAATAGGAAATTACATTGTCCACTACTCAGGTGGCGGTATCAATCAGTTTGATTGTGCAGTGCAATTTCTGGTTCATGATGAATATGGCACAAAACCAATTATTTGTGCATTCTTCCAATATCTGTAGTCCCGAGACCTTCCAAAGCCTCCCTTTTGAATGAATCAACTATTCTCTCCTCATATTTAGTAAACGGTTTCGTGTGATATGGTCCACTAGCAGTGCACTTTGCTTTTCTGTTATTTGCAAATTTTCCTCTTTAAGCTCTGCAATTCCCTTCCTAAACCTCTCTATCTCTCTTGCCTCCTTTAAGATGCTCCTTAAAACCTCAAGCTTTTGGCTATCTTCACTAATATTGCCATAACCATATATGGTCGGTGTCAAATTTTGCTTTGTAACACTCCTTAGGACATTTTATTATGTTAGAGGTGCAATGTAAGTACAAGTTTTTTTGTTGTTGTTAAACACAACAGCAAAGTGGGTTAAACAGAATTACCTGGAAAAACTCAGCAGGTCTGGCAGCATCGGCGGAGAAGAAAAGAGTTGACGAAACGTCAACTCTTTTCTTCTCCGCCGATGCTGCCAGACCTGCTGAGTTTTTCCAGGTAATTCTGTTTTTGTTTTGGATTTCCAGCATCCGCAGTTTTTTGTTTTTAGCAAAGTGGGTTAGTTCAGGGTAATTTGGCCATTGAAAAATCTTTCCTACAGTGCATTTCTCTTACAATCATAGCATGTACGCAGGAACATTATAATTTCATAACCTTGCTATTTTCATAACTTTGTATTGGCTTAAACCTTCTACAAATACATTAAACAACTGCAACTTTCATTTATTTCTATATGTCTCCTACGCTGCCTCTTTACGGTTATATTCTTATCTTTTCTTCTTGTTAAACCTTGTAAATTCTGCAGACCAGGGCTGGAAACAGAAGCAGGCTGGAACTGAAAATTGCCTAGCCACAAGCATGCCGGTTTCCCGCCTATGGCCATTTTTGTGGAGGCAGGATGGGTGGCACGCAGTGAATAGTCATTTCATGAAGAGCCTATTGAGATCAATCAAAGGAGACCAACTAGGATTTTCCAGTCTGTCTTCAGGTTCCCACAGGCGACAATGATCAGTTTAGATGCCTGGAGGAGGCCACCCGGCAGCAGGCCAGGAAGTCAGCACTCCAGACAAGCCTAGAGGCCCGGCCTGCCTGCCTGGGTGCAGGAGCAATCACAGGTTGGCCTGTGATGGGCCTTTCTCCACCACTATTTCCACAACCCCCACCACCACAGCGGTGTCCTGGCTGTAAGATCCATTTTTTCATATAAGGTTTACAAAAGTGGGAGAAAGTGCCTTCTCCCTCACCATTTTTTGCAGCCTGCTGCACCTCTGAAGCTGAAATACTCTGATTGACCCTCCAGTTTGAGAGCCACCTACCACTATATTTGGACAGCGAGTCCATTTCCAGACCAATGAAGGTGTGCCCCTTTGAAAATCACAAGAAGTGATTGTTTCCCAAGGGAGGGAAACAGAGTTTGGGACTGCATGTTTCTGAGTGCTGAACCTGCCTTTGGAGGAAAAATCTTGTCCAAATTTCCCCTCTGTTTCTTTCAACTTCTTGTGCATCTCTTACTCCTCAGATGGCTAACGTCATTCGGGGTCACAACACTGCACTGTGGGGAAACAGTCACCTGACAGTGATTTTCCCTGAATTGGCCAATTAGTGACCAGAGGATCGGATTGCCATCCAATAAGGGTGGCAGGTGAGCTTTTGAATAGGAGGTCCTTCAGCATGGAAAAAGCAGCAGTGCCCTCTCTGCATATTTTAAAACTTTTACATTCAAAAGTGACGTCGGCAGCAAGGCCACCATTGCGAAGGCACAAAGCAGCCTGTAGCAGCAGTTAAGACCAGGCAGACAAAGAGGGCCTCAAAGCCTGCTTGGTATGAATCCCAATCAGACATCACGAGGCTGCCTCCAGGCAGATGGCCTGGTCCCCAACATCTCAGGTAGCCTGCAGACCTGCAAATTTTCATGCCCCCTCCCCTGCCCCACATCCAAACCTACGGCAAAATTCCTGCCCTTGCATTCACAATCTTTGACATATTTCCATTGTTACCTTCTCAGTATGTTTTGGAACTGTCCTTCCACCCTAACCTATGCCCTGCCCTTTCTCCATGTGCAGTTCACATGCACACGTTGGTCACCATGGAAAATATTGTTTAAGTTGCCTCTGTTAGTTCACATGGTGGAATTTGATGGGGCCTTGGGAGGCGAGTTGCAAGGCAGGGTGAGGTGGCAGAGAATTGGGAGGAGACCTGTTGGACCAAAACCTTGATATCATGATGTTGGTTCCGCATTCTGCCAGAGGCAGGAAGCCTCCAGCCAACATTGCCGCTATGACATGGTGAGAAGTCAATTGAGCTCATTGACAAGGTAATTGAGATTCTCTTACACACAATTGTGTGTAATTTTGGACAGAATTTGGAATGTAATGAGTGGTTCATGGAGATCACAGGCCATCAGATCCCTGACCACTTAAAGCTAGCAACATCACCAGTTCCACCTGTTCCGCATGTGGAAGTCAGCCATCGTAATACATTGGGTTGCCATCATTTGTCTTTGACATTAAGTGGAAGAGAGGGGAAAGGAGACCACTACTGGACTGCAGCTGCAAGCCTCTAAGAAGGAGACAGTAGCCTGCAATTGGAATCACATGAGCTGCAGTTCAGCAGTCTGCTGTTGTACTCACAGGAGCAGTGGGACAGCAGTGTGCTGTTGGACTCAGAGGAGCAGTGGGACAGCAGCCTGCTGTTAGACTCACAAGAACAGCGGGACAGCTGTCTGCTATTGGACTCAAAGGAGCAGTGGGACAGCAGTCTGCTGTTAGACTCACAAGAACAGTCAGACAGCTGTCTGCTATTGGACTCACAGGAGCAGTGGGACAGCAGTCTGCTGTTAGACTCACAAGAACAGCGGGACAACTGTCTGCTGTTGGACTCACAGGAGCAGCGGGAGCGGATTATGGTGTTGACTTTCCGCACAGGTCAGCCTTCCAGTCTTCCAAGGCCCCTATGTGGAGGAGAAGCAGAGGGAGGGAAGACCTCTCTCCAAAGACGTCACTGCAACAGGAGCAGCAAGAGAGCCAGCCTCTGGCTAGGCAAGCCACAGAAGGGCACATAGGGGTCCGGCAGTAAGCCATGAAAGGTCCAACTGTGACTGAGGGTGTACTGCAAATGTCAAAGCAACAGACTGTATATGTCAATGAAGGCCATCATCAATCCTGTGCACCATAGTACAGGATGGCAGCGACCCATGGGTCTCAGTGGACACAAATGCCTGTGGCCCTGAAGGTCACAATTGCATTGATTTTTTACACATTTAGTTCTTTCCAGGGATCCATTGGGGACATGTGTGGGGTGTTCCAGGCACCAGCTCATCCTTATATCAAGGATGTGACCAATGCCTTAAGAGGGCCAGTGATTGCATGCAGGACCCAACTGACCCTTTCATCAGCTTTGGGGCTATTACAATATGTCATCGATTACACGCATGTGGCTATCAAGACTCCCTGGGACCAGCCAACAATCATCATGAACATCTATGACCACTGAAAGCGCAGTAAGCAGAAGGGTGCCTTGTTCCCGGCATCTGTCACGATGCCTATATACTTTGACAATCCTGGATGCCACAGTGTTCTGTCCCACCCATGCACCTTTAGATGATTCCTTGGGGAGAAGGATTACCCATTGAAAACATGGCTACTGACCCGAATGAGGAAACCTCATTCTGCAACCAAGGAAAGGGTACAATGCCTGCCACGGTTGACCCAAGTGGCCATTGAACTGGCTATTGCGCTGCTAAAGGTAAGATTCTGGTGCCTACAACAATCTGGTGGAACTCTGCAGTATGCCACAGTGAGGTATTATTGTGGTCTGCTGTACTCTTTATAACCTCACACTGCAGAGAGTGGAGGCCTTGCATCTGGAAGATATAAATGAGCCTCACTCCTCATACAATGAGGATAATGTGGAGGAGGGGGCAGGGTAGGTTTGACAGGATGATGAGCCCCCTTTACTAGAGGCAAGGGCTATTGAGAGCCTGCAAGGGAGGCTTCGGGCAATCTTATTCGCATCCTGCAACCATGATACCCTTTTCTAATGATGCCTTTTCTAATAAAGGCTCCGGGGTTCCTGTTGTGAGCACTGGTCAGCCTTCAGGTTGGCAGGGTGCACTTGGAGGAAGTGTCCTTTCTGGAGTGCTACTGTAAATTTACAGTATTTAAGGGAGGACTGGAAGGCCTTTAAAAATGGTGCCAACTGCTATCTCCACATCTGGTGACATGAGATCAGTGCCTCCTGGCCCGCCCCTGCAACAGCATTTTACGGTCCCCATGACTCCAAGTCGTTAATTGCCTGGCAAGTGCGTGATTGTGGTCAGATGGCTGCATTTCTCATCTGTGGCAATAGCATCCGCTTCTGGGTTCTCCTTCAAGACCCACACCACGAGCACTGAATTCAGCCCATAATGTGCATGCCATATTTGGATCACCAAATTGTTTCATTTAAATTGTGGTTAATTGCTTCAGAGGAATTAAACGTTTTGCTTTGTTCCCAGTAACTAATGCATACAGTTCAAAATTATATACTTTCACTATTTTGTTAGTGAAAAAGTGGAATTTGCACTATTTTTCTGGAAAGAAAAAACGATAAATATGACAGTAAATAATGCCCCGGATCTTATTGTGACAGTGATAAGGGAGCAAGGGGGCAATTTTGCGCTTGGGTGACCTGACGAATAGGTTTCCCACAGGCCCTTCTGAATTTAATGGCACGACAGAATGATATTTTTCAGCTCCGCCTCTCATCACAGTCAGCCAAATTGAGAAGCTGGATGGCTGTTGGGCAGGTAGACTTTCAGCACCAGCCAAAGCAGGGGAGAGGAGAGGAGGGGGAGAGCAATTGGTAAGGCTAGAGTGTACGGGTGGGGGCAAGAGTCGAGGCTGCAGTTAGGAGAAAATTGGGGTCGGCAGGAGAAGGGACGTTGGAAAGATCGGGCCGGGGTGAGAGATTAGAAGGTTCGTGGTGGACATTGGGGTTGAGGTGGGGGTGCTGTGGTGTCTGATCCCTGTGGTTGAGTGAATCATAAACTAGACCCAGTGCATAAGCAGAACGACACCTAGCTCGTGGGTCCAGCAGTCTTCCGTACTTTTTAGCCTCCAGATTCCCGGAGACTCAGGAAACCCATCTGGCCAACATTAAGTTTAAAGTGTCAGTTAATTCTGAGGCATGGAGCTATATTATAATGTTTAATTGACCAACTCACCTCCTGCAACCCCCCCAACCCCCAACTCACCTCCTGCAACCCCCCAATGCCCCACTTCATCTTCCTGCCTTCATTAAAACCAAAGTAAGTGTGCTGGGGTCAGTTTATGGATTCTTAACATCTTTACATCCTATCCTTTTTTGGGTGTTTAAATTCTCTCCAGTGACTTTGACTTATTTCAGTGCTTTGCTGGATGATTGGCATTCATAAGTTTTATGGAGAGGATTTTTTCCCTTGTTGGGCGGGCTCAGCAGGGGTGGGTGGGGGCGGCCAGGAAGCCAACCGCCGCCCACAATCGGGGCCGGAGGGCGACTTCACACTGACGGACCAATTAAGACCTACCCACATGAGTCATGGTGAGTGCTAGCTGTGTGGGGGGTGTAGGAGGGTGAGTGCGAACTTTGCACATGCGCGTGGTGCACGCTGGAAAAGCTCCCTGAGGCACAGAGCTGCCTCAGGGAGATAAAGAGCTTTGAAAATTAAAAATAAATTTTTCTTAAATGTTATAAAACATGAGCAGGGAAATGTTATTAATTAATTATTTTTTATTTTTATTTGCTGCTGGAAACCTCATCCCACCTGTGGATGAAGTTTCCTTAAAAAATGCAAAGAGCCACTTGGCCTTTTCGCTAGTCTGCCAATCGCAAGGTTGGACAGGCAGCGAACAATTTCATTCAATTACCCTTTTAATGGCCTGAATAGGTCTTGAGTATGTGGGAATGATGCGGCGAAACTATGATCTCATCAGGTATAACTTTAAAGAGAAAGCTTAGCTGCTCTGGTGAAGAGCCCCATCTAAAACATTAGCCTGCCTTTCCCTTTCAGATGTTGACTGATCTAACCTGTTGTATATTTCTACAGTTCCTGTCATTTTATTTCAGAGAAACCAGTGTAGTTTACCACCACAATTTAAACTCAAAGATCAAATTGTAATCTTGAAATCAGTGTCTTCTTTTTGTTTGATTATATGTGCCACTATCTCATGATTGTATTCTGCTTCGAACTGATTAATTTTGATTACAGTATATGCAATGATGGGTGACAGCGGTGCACTCTGTGTAAGCGTGTGATGACATCAACATTGAAGGAATAATGATTGTAACGTTGCTTTAAGCTGATTGCATGATATTCCATAATTGATTACTATGAAATATTTCAGTATTTTTTTATAAGCTTGTAATCACATGCCATTTTCAGTGCACATCAATTAGTTGCTTGGTAGTGCAGAACTTGAGTATTGCTGATAAAAGAGACTTGGTGTCGAAGCTTTTGGTCTTGCACTCATCAGGACAGACGCAAGAATACCAAATTTCAAAGGGATCAACAATTTATACTGCATGAGAAAAAGGGTGCTGATTGGTTGGCAAATCAGCTCAGTCAGTCAAGATGTTGCCATGGCACATGCACTATGGAGCTATTATCTTCCGTGCTTTTGTTTATTCAAAGAAGGTACAATATCTGGACGTGTTCCTTTTGTTTGCAGAGACTGTCCCTGCATATGAATATATGTAGCTTCTAGCAAGCATAAGTGAGCTACATTGCGAGCACAACTGATAACCTTAAATTGGTTATTAGTCTAAAATGCACAATTAGGATTGTTCAGCAAATGCTGCCCAACCACAGAATCGCATCTAATGTTAGACATTATGTTCTGAGTTAGTTGAGTACAGTCAACTTTTCTCTTGTCTCTTTTTTCAACACATCAATTAATTTAAATTGGTTATATTTGAGTATTAACAAATTGCTGGGATTTTCCTAGGTTATAAATTTGCTGAAGAAAGCAAAGAATACGGTGAAACTAACCATCAGTTTGGATGATGTGAATATGCAGCTATCTCATACACCACCTACTGCCACTGCTTTGTCAGATTCTAAAAACATTCAGTCTCCTTCAGTACACAATATTGCTGTCTCACCTGATACAGATCCCATCAATAAGGGTAAGTAACAATCTAAGATACAAATACTTTGTGTTCCAAGTGTTATCTGGTTTCTTGTGCATCCCCAATTTCTTTTGCGTCTCTATTGATGGCTATGCCTTGTCCAGGCCCTAACCTCTGTATTTCCTGCCCTAACCCTCTCCATCTCTCTCTCCTGCTTAGGATGCTCCTTAGGACCTACCTCTTTGACCAAATCTTTGGTGACCTGTCCTAATATCTCCTTATGTGGCTCCGTATCAAATATTGACAGCTCACCTATGAAACACCAAGGGATATTTTACTGTGTTAAAGACGTTGTATAAATGCTTGTTTTTATTTTTAGTCATGGCGAATCATTCTAAAAAGATGTTTTCCCAGTGGTTAGGAACCGAACTTTCCAATATATAGACTAAAGTCTATGAAGTCTAATTTAGGATCTGTACAGAACACTTTAGTCCAAATAATGAGCACAGATTGAGAGTACAGGGAGTCCTCACTTAAAGGTGTGGTTGCATTCATGAAAATTACAACTTTAAGTGAATTCCCATGTGGGTTCCCATAGGAATCAATGTTAAAGCTGGAGTAAGGTTCCTTCTGACATCTTTTGCCCAGGAAAAAAAGTATAAGTTGCCAGACAGTACCGTACGTGTGCAATACTGTGCATTCCTAGCTGAAATAATGTACAAAATAAAATAAATTATTAAATATAACATAAATGCAATACATGATATAATTTTTTTTTAATTACACAATTTAAATTACTATTTTTTAAATTTAAAATTACTTAGTAATTTTAGATTGACTAGGCACCATCTATTAGCAGAACTTGGTTGGGTGCAAGAAGCTGTTGGAATCCTGGCACTACCTGCACTGACTAACTTCTACCACTAGATGCAGCCCTGGAACTACAGTTCAGAACCAGAGCCAGGAATGACAAGACCAGCGAAGCCTAGAGCCAAGCAGCTGAAAATAGACCTGGTAAGAACAGAGGGCATGAGGCACGATGGGGAGATAGGCCAGAGAGCAACATCAGGGAGTTGGGAGCAGGCTGGAGGCAACTTCAAGGGGGTGGATGCAGACTGGAGAGTAACGTCAATCGGGGGGGAGGTGGTGTAGGCAAGCCGGAGAGCAACGTCACGAGGCAAAGGCGGCAGCGGGGCAGGAAAGAGCGACTGAGGGTGATAGCGGAGAGCTGCAGGGAAAGTTTTGTGCCTAGGCAGGCCACAGAAGAGGAAGTCTGTAGCAAATGACTTCAAAGTGTAACTGGCAACATTAAGTGGATATACTGACACTATTAACAATGTTCAAGTGAAACAACGCTAAGCAAGTTAACATTAAACGAGGATTTATTGTTTATTGAGAAGGTTGTAACAAACTTAAGTGGATGACATAAAGTAGTGACAGAAGATTTGAATGATTTGTTGTCCAAACCTTGAGATTGCGCTACAGCTTCAGTGCACTTCCAAAAATCTTTTTATCTGTTCAAAGGTTCTCTGCTGTATTGACAGTCATATCTTCTGTAACCACCATTGTATGCTGTTGTGTCCTGTAACATGAAGAGGAGAGGGTAAAAAAGCACTCTATAGTAACTGTATTATGGCCACTTCGAGGCCTTTTAAGTACCAATATGGCAAGCATGACACATCTCGCATTTCTGACGTATTTGTAAAGAAGGTAGCTCACATGCAGGTCTCTCCTTAACCAGCCATGATGCAGCGGTGGCTTTTCAACTGGTGCAGGCTAGGGATTGCTTGGGGATGGGGGAGAAGTGGCTTCAGGCAAGGGAAGAGGCTACAGGGGTAGGGCATTACTGGGGAAGGAAGGTATCCCAGGGTGTTTGTGGGGACATATGTTGATCTGTACAAGTGGCCTCAAGAGGGTGAAGGCTGAGGAGGCAGTCTCCAGAGGAGATGAGTCCACATGGAGATGTGAGGATGTATGTGGGATAGTGAGTGGTGAAGTCCCTTGAGCTGGCAATGGGTGAGATGCCAGTGAATGTGTGATGGCCTTGTGAGTATGTGAGTTTGGAGTGATAAGATGGCTGCCTTACCTTGGCAGCAAGGTTGAGATCATTCATCCTCTTTCTGCAGTGGATCGCGAGCCTCTTCTGTGCAGCGCCTGCACTGACCACCACTTCCACTGCCTCCCAAGCCACAGTGGTGACACTGATGGGCCTCCTGCGATCAGAGCAAGGGTAAAAGACATTATGGCAGGCTCCAATGGTGTCCAGAAGACATCCCAGGAATGCGTCACTGAATCGGGGGGCTGCAGTTTTCTTGCTTTTCTGTGCAGCAGTCCTGGGCTGGAAGCACTGAGAGGTGCGCGCACAGTTGAACTTTAAATATGGCACCCGGCGTGAGGAAGCAGCGAGGAGATGGTGTGGCAGGTTAATCAGAGGCTGCCCGCCATTGAAATTGTGTATTTCCCGGGAATGAGGTGGGACTGGGACAATACAGTGTAAAAACCTGCCATTGTGGCCAGCAGGTAAAACGTCTTTTTCCCCACCCACCACCACATAGTGCAAATCTGGGACGCTTCCACCCAATGCTTCTCTCTCCGCAGATGCAGCCAGACCTGTTGAGTTTTTCCAGCACTTTCTGTTTTTACTCACAGGTCTGTTTCTGGAATATTTTTCCTGGCTTTTGCTACAATTCAATGAACCTTGGAAGATATTGTGGGTCACCTTTTGCAAGAACGAAGAGAGAGTCATGCAATTTGTTTGTGTGGTGTGAGTGTCATTGTTGAGTACTTGCCAATGTGGACAGGCTTTTAGATGTGACAATGCTATTAGTCCTGATTGACAAAGATTGTTGGTAGCTGAGTAATGGAGATGGAGTGAATTGAGCAGTGGATTGGCTAGTAGTGCAGTTGGTAGGAAATGGCATTTGAAGATGCATGCACTGATCTCGACAACTTACATGAGATTATTAAAGTTATGCGGCACTGCACCTAGGTCCTTGAGGCTCACTCCTGGCATTGACCTTGACTGCCACTGCCTCTGAGTATGTGTGTGGAGGGCCTCCAGTCCACCCCCAAGGATATGGATCATCTCTCTCTTTCCACGAAGGCATCCAATGCAGCGTTTGAAAATCTGAGTGCATGCGCTGTCCCATGGTCAGCCATTGTCAATTCGTCCACAGCATAATATCCTTAATGAACTCAGAATGACCAGCATCTGCAATGCACTTCCCCATTTGGTGGTGCAGGCTAGGTTTAGGTAGTGCTAGGCATAAATGATATTGGGCCTTCTGCTGATGCATGCAGCCAATAAACAGCACAGGTAGTGATGCATGCATGCAGAAATCACAGACGCGAGCAGGCAGCACAAAGTTAGTATCTTGCCTGTAGTTCAAAGAACAGGTGCAGTTTAATCATGTCACAATCCCTGCTGTCATATCTGAGGGTTATGCAGTTTAACCCCTGAGGTATTTTACAACAGTGAAAGTGTTGTAGTAGGATCAAGTGTCAACAAGCATGACATTTGATTTTTTTTATCATTGGCCTTTTCACCCACATAGTCCACATTACCCTACCTCCACACAACAGATGGCTCACATGAATAGAAATAAAATTAATCAATAAAGGAGCATCATCACCAAGGTTTGCAGTGGGTAAAGAGGAAAAATCACTATCACATATTCAGGGCAACCAAGGACAGGCAATAAATGTATTGACTTTATATATAGACACATAGAGTACAAAAGCAAAGGAGGTTACGATGTACCTTTATAAAACACAGGTTCGGCCTCAACCAGATCATCGTGTCCAATTCTGGGCACCACAGTTTAGAAAGGATTTGAAGGCTTTAAGGAAGGCACAGATTAGTTTTACGAGAATAGTTCCAAGATGAGGTACTTTGCTTATATGGATAAAATGAAGAAGCTCCTTAGAGAAGAGAAGGTTGAGGGAAATTTGATAAAGGTATACCAAATCATTAGGTGTCTAGACAGAATAGATAGGAGTAATTTTCCATTGTTGGAAGGATGGAAAACCAGAGGACACTGATTTAAGGTGATTGCCAAAAGAGCCAATGCGACATGAGAAAGAATTTTTTTATGCAGCTGGTGGTTAAGATCTGGAATGCACTGCCCAAGAGTGTGGTGGAGGCAGATTCAATCCAAAAATTATTCTCTCTTCCAAAAGGAAATTAGATAAGCACCTAAAGAGAAAAAAGAATGCGTGGCTGCAGGGAAAGGGCAGGGGTGGAAGTAGCAGAGTTGCTTTTGCAGAGAGCCGGCACTGACATAACGGGCTGAATTGCCTTCTGTGCCCACTTTCTATGAACAAATTAAGGAGAAAGATCCAGGGCATTTGTACTTTCTGATTTACCTTCAGTTGCATTGGTGGCTCTCAGAGGCTGATGTTGCTTGGTCACCGCCATCTTCCTAGTCTTATTTGACTTTGAAACTTGAATCTGTTCTTTATCTATATCACTGCCACAAAGGCAGAGAATCATAATGAGATAACCATATTTATGTGTGAAAATGTACATTCTACTCAAACCTTTTGGGTTAATTGCCTACTTCTGGTAATCACTGCAAATTATATTTCACTTACATTGAACGACATCAGTAAGAACTCACGTACTGACATCTACTCTGTCGAGGTTAGATGAACTCGATTGTAAAATTTTCAGTGTCAAAGATGGGAGGTATCAACTTGTGCCAAATAAACTTAACTAAAATCATCAAATTGCATATGTCCATATGTCACATGGGACAAAGGAGCAGTCAAATCACCTAGGGCAGGATTTTTCAGTCGGCATGCGGGGGCAGCGCTGACACACCAACGCTTAAAATTCCGTGTGATGACGTCGGGCGTGCATCCCGATGTCATCGTGCTGAGTAGCAATGTTTCGCTCGGCAGGCACGTGCCAGAGTCAGTTGCGTGCCCACCTATTAAGGCCATTAAGGATCTAATTAAGGTTATTGTAAATGCTGCTCGTCCAACCTTAAGGCTGGCGGGCAGGCGAAAAGCCTGCGTTTTTTAGGAAACCTCATCCATGAGCGGGATGAGTTTCCTAAAGCTTTTATTAAATAAATTTTAAAATTTTCATAAATATAAAAATATGTTCCATCATATGTGACACAGTCACATGAGAGGACATGTGGTAATATATTTCTAAACCTTTTATTTTATAACTTCAGAAGCCCTTCAATCTCCCTGAGGCACGGAGCTGCCTCGGGGAGATTGAAGCGTTCTTTTGCGCACATGCTCCGACAGTCACAAAAAGTTTAACACTGTAGAAAGTCTAGAGGACTATAGAAAGTACAGGGGTGAAGCAAGAAAGGAAATTAGGGAAGCAAAGAGAGGATACGAAAAGATATTGGCAGATAAAATCAAAGAAAACCCAAAGATGTTTTACCAGTACAATAAGAGCAAGAGAGTAACTAAGAAAGATTAGGGCCTATCAGAGATGTACATGGTAACTTATGCGTTGATGCTGAAGATGTGGACAGGGTTCTCAATGACTACTTTGTCTTTGTCTTCATTGAGGAGAGGGATAATGCAGACATTCTAATTAAAAAGGAATACGAAATATTGGATACAATAAGCATAGTGAGAGAGTAAGTACTGGAGGGACTGGCATCTTTGAAAGTGGATAAATCACCAGGGCCGGATGGATTGTATCCCAGGCAGTTGAAGGAAGCCAAAGAGGAAATAGCAGATGCTCTGAGCATCATTCTCTAATCCTCTCTAGATACAGGCAAGGTACCAAAGGATTGGAGGTCTGTGAACGTTGTACCATTATTTAAAAAGGGTGCGAGGGATAGGCCAGAAAATTATAGGCCAGTCAACCTGACTTCGGTGGTGAGAAAATTATTGGAAACAATTCCGAGAGACAGGGTAAACTGTCACTTAGAAAGGCCCGATTGATCAGGGATAGTCAGCATGGTTTTGTTCGGGGAAAATCGTGTTTTACTAACTTAATCAAATTTTTTGAGAAGTGACAAGGAAGATTGATGAGGGTAGTGTAGTGGACTTTAGTAAGGCATTTGACAAGGTCCCACATAGCAAACTGGTCAGAAAAGTGAGATCCCCTGGGAACAGAGGAAGGTGGCGAGTTGGATCCAAAATTGGCTCAGCGACAGGAAACCAAGGGTAATGGTCGATGGATGTTTTTGCATGTGGAAAGTAGCTTCCAGTCGTATTCCACAGGGCTCAATGTTAGGGCCCTTGCTGTTTGTTGTATGTATTAATGATTTGGACTTAAACATGGGAGGCATGATCAGGAAATTTGCAGATGACACAAAAATTGACTGTGGAGTTGATAGTAAAGAAAATAGCTGTTGTCTCCATAATTATATCAGTGGTTTGGTTGAGTGGGCGGAAAAAAGGCAAATGTAATTCAATCCGGATAAGTGTGAGGTAATGCATTTGGGGAGGGAAAACAAAGAAAGGGAATACTCAATAAATGGGAGGATATTGAGAGGGGTTGAGGAAGTGATGACTTTGGATTGCATGTTCTCAGGTGCCTGAAGGTGACAGGAAAGGTGGATAAGGTGGTAAAGAAAGCATATAGAATGCTTTCCTTAATTGGATGAGATATTGGATGCAATGCTGGAACTCTATAAAGAGCTGGTTCGGCCACAGCTGGAATTTTATGTAGAGTTCACCACATGGCAAGAAGGACATAATTGCTCTGGAGAGATTATAGAGGAGATTTACAAGAGTGTTGCCAGGGCTTGAAAATTGCAGCCATGAGGAAAGATTAGATAGGCTTGGGCTGTTTTCCTTAGAACAAAGGAGGGTGAGCGGTGAACTAATTGAGGTGTAAAAAATTATGAGGGGCCTAGATAGGGTTTACAGAAAATACCTGATTTCCCTAGCTGAGGGGTCAATTACCAGGGGGCATAGATTTAAGGTGATTGGTAGAAGGATTAGAGGGGACATGAGGAAAAGCGTTTTCATCCAGAGGGTGGTGGGTGACTGGAATTCATTGCCTGAATTTGTGGTTGAGGCTGAAACACTGAACTCACTTAAAAAGCACCTGGATCTGCACCTGAAGTGCTGTAACCTGCAATGCTATGGACCAGGTGCTGGAAAGTGGGATTAAAATGAGTGACTAGTTTTTTTTTCTCTTTTTTGGCTGGCACAGACATGATGGGCCGAATGGCCTCTTTCAGCATCATAACTTTTCTATGGTTCTTTAAGTAAGATGTGAACAGTGTACCCTTAACCAGTGTGCTTTTAATTGTATTTCATATCTTAAAGAAAAGATTATTTTAAAGTTTCTCCAAATTGACAGATATTTATTAATAGACACATTTTTGAGTCAAATAGTTTATATTCCGGTCATTTCATGCAACGAGAATAGAATTTGTTTTAATTGTAATTGAAGGCTCAAGCAGAGCTTCAACCCCTGGTTCATCAACAATAGACATGTCAACTTGTCCAATTGTCCCTGGACGAGAAACAACCATTGAAATTTCCAAAGGACGCACTGGACTTGGGCTGAGCATTGTCGGAGGGGCAGATACACTATTGGTGAGTATAATTGATGGGATTAATCCCCTAAGTTTTGGTACCCACACTTTTCAAATTGTTTCTTATTGTTCATTTTGTAAGGCAGTTCAAATGCACATTGAATATGTTGTTTGCTAAGATTATGATGAGTACTGCTTTGTATTTTATACTGCATTTGGAAGGAAAGCATGTTATCTATTGTAAATAGTCTGATATTTCCTAATGCCAGTATATTTTCTTCTGCAAGATTCCTTTTGTATTTGTGTACTATTTTGAAATTAATTTGACATACCACTTATCAGCCACAATGTGATGGAAAATTTCAGAAGGACGAAGAAATGCAGAAGCAAATGAATGGAAGTTTCAGATGCTTAGAGTAGAAAAGCATTGAGGTAAATGTTTCCCTTTTTGCACTTGAGTGTAAATGATTTACTGGATGCAGCCCATAGAAGATTGGCCATGGAGGATCACATACATTTGGCAGAGCTTGCCCAATTTTTCATCTGTTAGCTTAAATGAATGCAAAACTACGTCTCCATTAAATCTGTAAGACCATCCCTGCCCAATTTCACTCACTATCTTGTGCTGAGGTGATCTTTTACAGCAAGGCATAAGAGGAAAATGTGCTCTCATGGCCCAAACTTGACAGAGGCTAGTTGCATAGGCAGGGGGTCAGAGCTTGAAATGGGAAAGGATTTCACTGTGTGCTATGAAGTTTTGACTCCACAAGGATACTTTTTTTTTTGCCGGGACTCCTGCCCCTTGACAAGGTTGGCTGCTAGTTGGGTGGGGACTTCTCTGGAGCAGGCCACAGCCCCAGTTACGGAGGCTGCAGCTGATACTTGCAGTCTGGAGTCCATAGGTGGAGTCATCCCACATTTGCACGAAATGCAGTAGCAGACAGAAAAGGCGGCTTTTCACGCCATATCGGCCCAATCCCACCTCATTAATCACACATTCCCAGGAAACATGCTGTTTCATTGGTGGGCAGCCTCTGATTTGCCCACCATACCAGGACTGCTGCTCAGAAGGCGGAGCCCCACAAGGCCAGGAGACTGTAGTTCTCCAATTCAGTGACCCATCCCTGAGACTCCTGGACACTGCTGGAGACAGCCGTGATGTCCTCTACCCTGGCTGCAGGAGGCTGATCAGTGTCACCATGCTGGCTTGGGAGATGGTGGCAGAGGTGGTCAGTGCCAAAAATGCACAGAAGAGGTTCGCAATCCAGTGCAGAAAAAGGATGAATGTTCTCATCCTTGCCACCAGGGCAGGGCAACCATGTCACCACTCTAAACTCACAAGCCCACCACACATTCACTGGCATCTCACTCATTGTCATCTCAAGGGACATCACTACTCACTCTCTCACCCTTACAACCATGTGGAGTAATCTCCTCTGCAGACTGCCTCCTCAGCCCTCATCCTCTTGAGGCCACTTGCACAGATCAACATGTGTCCCCACACATACTCTGGGATACCTACCTTTCCCAGTAATGCCCCAGCCCTGCAACCTCTTCCCTTGCCTTAGGCCACCTATATCCCTGCCCCAAGCAAGCTATAGCCCTGCAACCATTGAAAAGCCACCTCCACCTCACAGCTAATCTGGTAGGTAGAGACCTGCCTGTGAGACCCCTAAAAGTGATGTGGTGCTGCCTGTGAAACCTGGTGCTGATGACTGCGAGAGCTGCCCAAAGCAAGGCAGGCAAATAAGCCTCAAAGTCCTGAGCAAAGTGCAGCTCACCAAGTGCAAGTTGCTTATGTTCAGTTGTGAAACACGCCAACGTGCCCGGATGATCCAGCATGGGGGGATGATTTCAGTGAGCAGGGCTTATAATGATATGCAGATGTCTTAAAATGAACTTCCAGGTGTGCAGTGGCGGGAAACGGGCGCATCAGTCAATTGCAAACTGGTTTAATGATGTCATAAAACCGATTTTTGTACTTCCTGCCATATTGTCTGCTCACACCCAGCATGATGCTGACGCCAACGGGCGCAGAAAATTCCACCCTATGAATCATTGAATCTTTACAGTGCAGAAGGAGGCCATTTGGCCCATCGAGTCTGCACTGGCTCTCTGATAGAGCATTCAACCCAGCCCCACTCCCCTGCCTTATCCCTATAACCCTGCACATTTTCTCTTTTCAAATAGCAATCCTATTCCCTTTTCAATACCTCAATCAAACCTGCCTTCACCACCTTCTAAGGAAGTTCATTCCAGACTCCAACCACCCTCTGGGTGAAAAAAAATGTCCTCACATCACTTTTACTCCTTTTGCCAATCATTTTGAATCTGTGTCCTCTGGTTTTTTATGCTGTACTGTGTGGGAACAGTATCTCACTATTTACCCTGTGCTTACCCCCTCAGGATCTTAAATCCATCAAGTTTCCTCTCCAATCTATCCTCATAGCTCTTTATCCCTGGAATCATTCCTGAATCTCCTGTAC
Source organism: Carcharodon carcharias (assembly GCF_017639515.1). NCBI lineage: Eukaryota > Metazoa > Chordata > Chondrichthyes > Lamniformes > Lamnidae > Carcharodon > Carcharodon carcharias. Next base: position 88,843,542 of record NC_054470.1, read on the forward strand.
TCTCTCCAATGCCTTCACATCCTTCCTCAAGTATGGCGCCCAGAACTGGATGCAGGACTCCTGATGAGGCCTAATGAGTGTCTTATATAAGTTCAACGTGACGTCCTTACTCTTGTACTCAATGTCCCTATTACTACAGCCTAAGATGCTATGTGCTTAATTAGATGCTCTCTCAACATGCCCTGCCATCTGCAATGACCCATCTACATGTACACCAAGTTCCTCTATTCCTGCACCTCCTTTAGAGTTTCTCCCTTCATTGGACTATTGTCTCTTCATATTCTTCCTGCCAAAAGCATCATCTCACACTTCTCTGCATTGAACTTCATCTGCCACTTGTCTGCCAGGACTACCAACATGTCTATGTCCTGTTGAAGTTCAGGGCTATCCTCATCACAGTTGACAACATTTCCAAATGTTGTATCATCTGCAAATTTTGAAATCATGCCTTGCACAACACCGTCTAGTTCATTAATATATATCAGGAAGAGCAAGGCTTCCAACACTGACCCCTGGAATACTCCACTACAAACCTTCTTTCAATCTGAAAAACAACCATTTATCATTATTCTCTGTTTCCTGTCACTCAGCTAATTTCTTATCCAAGTGCCTATTTCCCTTTTATTCCATAAACTCGGAAGTCCATTGTGTGGCACTTTATCAAATGCTTTTTGAAAATCCATATATACCACATCAATAGCATTGTCCTTATCATTGTCCTATTACCTTCTCAAAAAGCTCCCAAGTTAGTTAAACATGATTTTCCCTTAATGAATCTATGCTGGCTTTTCTTAATTATACTGCACTTATCTAAATGATTATTGATTTTGCCCCGAACTACAGTTTCCAGAAGTTTCCCTACCTGTCTGTAGTTTCCGGCTTTATCCTTGCACCCCTTTTTGAGCAAGGGGTGCAACATTCACAATCCTGCAGTCCTTCCGGCACCACCCCTGTGTCTAAAGAAGATTGGAAGATTATCACTAGTGCCCCTGCAATTTCCACTCTCACTTCCCTCAGCTTGGATGCATCTCATCCGGTCCTGGTACCTTAGCTATTTTAAGTAAAGATTGCCTTTCTAACACCACCTCCTTCTCGATTATAAATTCTTTAAATGTGCCAGTTACACCTCAACCTTGTAGCATCTTCATCCTTTGTAAAGACAGATGAAAAGTACTTATTTGATACATCCACTATTTCTCCTGCCTGCACATGCCAGTCCCCTTTTTTATCCCTAATCGGCCCTACTCTTTTACCATCCTTTTGTCATTTATATGCTTATAGGAGACCTTGAGATTCCCTTTTATGTTAACTGCAAGTCTCTTTTCATGCTCTCTCCTTGCTTTCCTTAATTATAAAAGCAAAATACTGCAGATGCTGGAAATCTGAAACAAAAATAAAAATAGCTGGAAAAACTCAGCAGATCTGACAGCATCTGTGGAGAGGAACACGGTTAACATTTCAAGTCCATATGACTCTTCATCAGAACAGAGGAAAAATAGAAATGAGGTGGAATATAAGCTGGTTGAGGGGGGTGGGACAGGTAGAGCTGGATAGAGGACCAGTAATAGGTAGAGGCAAAGAGGAGATTGCCAAAGATGTCATAGACAAAAGGACAAAGGGGTGTTGACGGTGGTGATATTAGCTAAAAAATGCTAATGGTGAATTAAGGGTAGAAAGCAGGACGAGCAAGTGACAGATAGCCCTAGTGGGGGTGGGGTGGGGGGAAAGGGATCGAAATAGGCTAAAAGGTAGAGATGAAACAATAGATGGGAATACATTTTAAAAAAATAGGTGGGAAAAGAAAAATATATTTAAAAAATATAAATAATTAGAAAAAGGGGGATCAGAAAGTGGGTGGGGTTGGAAGAGAGAGTTCATGATCTGAAGTTGTTGAACTCAATATTAAGTCCGGCAGTCTGTAAAGTGCCGAGTTGGAAGATGAGGTGCTGTTCTTCCAGTTTGCGTTGAGCTTCACTGGAACATTGCAGCAGGCCAAGGACGGACATGTGGGCATGAGAGCAGGGTGGTATATTGAAATGGCAAGTGACAGGGAGGTCTGGGTCATGCTTGCGGACAGACTGAAGATGTTCTGCAAAGTGGTCACCCAGTCTGCATTTGGTCTCTCCAATGTAGAGGAGACCATATTTGGAGCAGCGAATGCAGTAGAGTAAATTGAGGGAAGTGCAAGTGAATTGCTGCTTCACTTGAAAGGAGTGTTTGGGCTCTTGGACGGTGAGAAGGGAAGTAGTAAAGGGGCAGGTATTGCACCTGCAGTTGCATTGGAAGGTGCCTTGGGAGGGGGTTGAAGTGTAGGGGGTGATGGAGGAGTGGAATAGGGTGTCCCGGAGGAAATTAACCCTGTGGAATGCCGTCGGGTGGGTGAAGGGAAGATGTGTTTGGTGGTGGCATCATGCTGGAGTTGGCGGAAATGGCGGAGGATGATCCTTTGAATGCGGAGGCTGGTAGGGTGATAAGTGAGGACAAGGGGGACCCTATCATGGTTCTGGGAGGGAGAGGAAGATGTGAGAGAGATGGGCCGGACACCGTTGAGGGCCCTGCCAACCACCATGGGTGGAAAACCTCGGTTAAGGAAGAAGAAAGACATGTCAGAGGAACTCTTTTGGAAAGTAACATCATCAGAACAGATGTAATGGAGGCGAAGGAACTGAGAGAATGGGATGGAGTCCTTACAGGAAGTGGGATGTGAGGAGCTGTAGTCGAGGTAGCTGTGGGAGTCGGTAGGCTTGTAATGAATATTGGTGGACAGTCTATCACCAGAAATAAAGACAGAGGAGTCAAGGAAGGTAAGAGAAGTGTCAGTGATGGACCATGTGAAAATGATGGAGGGGTGGAAATTGGAAGCAAAATTAACAAATTTTTCCAGGTCCAGACGAGAGCATTATTAGCTTCTTCACTTCCCCCCGGTCCTTCTATATTCTGCCTGATTCTCCATTGTATTTTCTACCTGACATCTGTCATACGCACACTTCTTCATTTTCATCTTTACCTCTATCTGACTCATCATCCTGAGTACAATGCATTTATTTATCCAACCTTTCCCTTCAAGGGAATATACCTTGACATTGCCTGCAGTACTTTTTCTTTGAAGGTGGCTCATTGATCAGCCAACATTTGATTCCAACTCACTCGATTCAGATGCATTCTCATCCCATCGAAGTTGGCTTTTTCCCAATTAATTATCCCTGCTCTGAATTGTTACTTGTCCTTTTCCATGGCCAACCTAAACCTTATGACTCAATGGTCACTGTCCCCAGAATGCTGTCACACTGATTCACTTGGGCCAACTCATTCCCCATAACCAGATCCAACAGTGCATGTCCTCTTGTTGAACTGGAAACATACTGCTGCAGAAAATTATCTTAAATGTGATCCAGGGACTCGTGCCCCTCTTATCCCTTTGCACTATTCCTATCCCGGTCTATATTTGGATAATTGAAATCCCCCATTATAATTACTGTATAATTCCTGCACATCTCTGTAATTTCTTTGCAAATTTGTTTCTCTACATCCCTTTCATTGGTTGGTGGTTTATATACTACATGGATTAATGTTATTGCACTTTTCCCATTACATCTAGTCAGGGAGATTCCGTCCTTGACCCCTCCGGAACATTCTCTCTCTCTAGTAATGCCATGTTTAATCACATACTGCCGCTCCCCCTCCCCCCCATTTCTTCCTTTCCCATCTCTTCTAAACACCTTGTACCCAAGAATATTTAACAGCCAGTCCTTCCCTCCTTTGAGCCTGGTCTCAGTTGTAGCAATAATATCACAGTTCCATTTGTCCACCTATGCTTGTAGTTCACCATTCTTATTAACCGCATTCCGTGCATTCGCATGCGTGAACATTAACCCTGATTTAAGCTTTTTTATTCCCCCCCCACCCCCCTTATTCTGACCCTTTCTAATGACTTACTGTTGCCTTCTCTAATTCTTATCAAACTCTCCAAGTATTCTATTAACCTTGATACTACTCTCTGATATGAACTCCTTATCAGTTAATACCTCTCTACTCCCCACTGCCAGGTTTTCTCCCCTTCGCTCTGAATTTCCCCTCAGTTTCCCATCCTCCTGCCAATCTAGTTTAAACCCTCCGCAATAACACTAGCAAACCTCCCCACAAGGACACTTGTCCCAGTCCTGTTAAGTTGCAACCCATCCTGATTCTACTGGTCCCACTTGCCCCAGAACCGGTCCCAATGCCTCAGAAATCGAAAGCCTTCCCTCCTACCCCATTTCTCCAGCCACGTGTTGAGCTGCTCAATCTCCCTATTCTTATGCTCACTAGCATATGGCACTGGGAGTAATCCTGAGATTACTGCTCTTAAGGTCCTCCTTTTTAATTCCCTTCCTTGCTCCCTAAAATCTGCTTTCGGGACCCCATCCCTTTTCTTACCTATGTCATTGGTCCCCAATGTGGACCACAACTTCTGTCTGTTCACTCTCTAACAAAAGAATATCCTGCAGCTGCTCTGTGGTATATTGGTCTTCATTGCAAGAGGATTTGAGTTCAGAATTAGGGATGTCTCCCTGCAGTTATACAGGGCCTTGATGAGACCAATACCTGGAGTATTGCATGCAGTTTTGGTCTCCCTACCTAAGAAAGGATATACTTGCCACAGAGGGAGTGCAGCGAAGGTTCACTAGGTTGATACCGGGGATGGCAGGACTGCCATAAGAGGAGAGTTTGGTTCAACTGGGCCTGTATTCACTAGAGTTTAGATGAATGAGAGGGGATCTGATTGATATAAAATTTTAACAGGGCTAGACAGACTGGATGCAGGGAGGATGTTTTCCCTGGTTGGGGAGTCTAGAACAAGGGGCCACAGTCTCAGGATACAGGACAGGCTATTTAGAACTGAGATGAGGAAAAATTTCTTCACTCATAGGGTGGTCAACCTGTGGAATTCTCTACCACAGAATGCTGTAGAGACTAGGTCACTGAGCGTATTCAAGAAAGAATTTGATAATTGTTTGGATACTAGGGGCATCAAGGAGTATGGAGAGAAAGCGGGAATATGGCATTGAGATAGAGGATCAGCAATGATCATATTGAATGGCGGAGCAGGCTCGAAGAGCCGAATGGCCTACTCTTGCACCTAGTTTTTATCCTGGAATCATGTTTACAGCCACAAAATGCCTGTCTGTTCCCCTAAATATGGAATCCCCTACCATTATAGCACTTCCACCCTTCCTACTCCCTCCTGTGTAGCTGAGCCACCTGTGGTTGCTATAAGCCCTGCGAGGAACCATCTCGTTCACCAGCATCCAAAATGGAAAAGTGGTTAGAGAGCAAGATAGCCTCAAGGGATTTCTGCACTACCTGCCTGTTTTCTCTTAGATTTTCTGACGGTCATTCGTTCCCTCTCTGCCTATGTACTTCTTCGGACCACCTCTCTAAACACGTTCCATGTCATCCTCAGCCTTATGGTGGCATCACAGTTAGTCCAGCTGCCACTCAAGTTCTGCAACCCAGAGCTCAAGCTTCTGCATCTGGTGACACTTCTGGCAGTTGTTGTCACCGAGAGCGCTTTGTGCCTGCATGAGTTCCCACATCCCTCAGGATGCACATTTCACATAGCTGAACTGCGCTGACCTACCTTAAACCTTATATAAAGTGTTTACTACAGAATGGTACAATATAATAACTCACCTGTCACTCACCAATCGTCTTCTTTCTGCTGAGTCCAGAAAGGCCTATACTTACCAACCAAAATCCTCTCCTTTGTACTGAGTTCAGAAAGGCCTATACTTACCAACCAATCAACTTAAGGGACTCCTCTGATGCCACTTTTACATTTAATCTGTAAACTTCCAGCTCTCTCTTTGCTCTCTGCTCTATCGGCTCCCTCTCCAAACCTCCTTTGGTTAATGGGCTTCCCCCATAGCAAAGTAAGGAGCCAGCTACGGAGGCCAAGGGAAGGTAGACAATGAAAGGATCATCTTCCTTCTTCACTGAACTCTCTCACTCACCAAACTCCAACTTAATCACTCTAAAACACACAGAACAGCACTCCAGTGCAGAAATAAGCTGCACTGAAGAACATCTATTTTTTATGCTCCCTGATTCAAGCTTCTGAAAATCAATTTAAGCCAGTTATCTAATTAGCCGGCTACAGCTCCTAGCAGAGCCTATATACCCCTGATTTAAAGCTGGACTAAGCCTCAACTTATCCAAACCCAAAGAGCAACTTTAAGCTAATTGCTATATTAAAGAAAAGACTAGACGTTATATAGAAATTACTCTTTAAATTAAATTAACCCTCCCAGTTCCCTCTCTCACTCGCCAAACTTCAACTTAAACACTAATGCCCACAAAGCAGCACTCCAGTGTCGGCAAAAGCAGCAGCATGAAGCTAAGAGTGTCCAATTCCTGACCCCAGTCAGTGGGAGGATCCAATCCCTAACACCAGCAAATGAGGGGATCCAATCCTTTAACCCACGGCGGTCTTTGTGGGTGTCCAATCCAAAGCAAGATGATATGCTTGGGGGACCAGATGGCACTCCTGTTCCTCCCACAGTGCTGGAAAGGTGCCTAGCTTTTCCCTGAAGCTGTCCCTGTCTCAGTTTAGCTGCTGGGTTTTCTGAAACCTGAGAAACCCACCTAGCCAGAGTTAAACCTGCAAAGTACTTTAGATTGGAGGCTACTTGCCTCATTATAATATTTAGATGGTAACCTGCCTGCTGGGAATAGGTTGGCTGGCTGCTCCTTGTCCCATCTCCAGTAAACCTGGAAGCGGTTGAGTTGGGATCAGGTTTGGAATTTAAGTTTTAACATCTCATCTGACCACAAACCAGGGTTAAAATAAGTCAAAAGTAGTGTCTGTGAATCTAAGTTATTGTGAAATAAGGTTTAAGTTCCGCCTTTTGGTACTTTTCGAAGTATATAAACCAGTGCCCTTGGAACAGAGCGCTACATTTCAAACCCTACGCTTTAGTTGAAAATCCTTTTTTTAAAAAGCACTGCAAACAGAGAAGAACCAAGATCTGTAAATCATGCAAATAGCCTGAAAATGGAGGTTGAGAACAAGACAATAAACATTCTGATTATTATTTTCTCTAAGTATTCACAAGGAAAGATAAGAAAAACATGCCATCACAAAATAGAGATTGCCCAGATAAACTTGGATATAAACATGTTGGAAGTCTTAAACAGGCTATAGGGCTCAAAACCAATTTATCCAGCATCAGCTGGAATTCATCCCAAAGTGTTGAAGAAGACTAGAGGAGATCAGTCAGGCATTGACTATCATTATGAGGGATTTACCAGTAGACTGGAAACAGGCTTATGTAATGCCTATATTCAAATAAGTTAATTAATCCCTATAACTAAAAAGAAATAATGCTGAGCAAGTTCAACATTTGGAATTAACCCAGCTCAGTGTAAACAAAGAGGGATTATTATAGCCACTAGTCAACTCAGGAGACAGAGGTTTGTTGTGACCATTCAGAATTTTCTTAAAACTTCATAACAATTAATGCTAAATGTGGCAGCTTTATGGGGTAATCTCATGACTGGACATCTTGTAACTAATAGCACCAAGTTTCTTTAGTAAATGTTTCTTCATGTTTTTCACACATCTTTAAACTTGAGGTACCGCTGATTTGCAAATGGCAGCAAATGTGTTTATTTCCATCAACTTTTGAAAAGGTAATGACCAAAGAGGAAGCTTTGACAGCTGCCAATCAAATAGATCTAAATTGTTCAATCTATGTTGTGTGCTGTTTTATTTGAATTTTATTTACAGGGTGCCATAATTATTCACGAAGTCTATGAAGAAGGAGCTGCAGCCAAAGATGGCAGACTATGGGCAGGAGATCAAATATTGGAGGTAAAGGAAGAGGTCTTGAAATCTAATTTACAAATGTTAGATTGTGACTGAGAAAGCTTTCCAGTATGTTTCAATCTTTGATATGCATTTATCATTGGGTTTTTAACATGAGAGTAAAATTCCAACAAAGCTTTACATTCACAAGAAGCACCAAAAGCATTTGAATGTTAGTTCCAGTTAGAAAAATGAGCTTTCCTTGCAATGGCACAGAGATGGCACAGAGGATGTATCATACAGCACACATGAAGGTCATTTGGCCCATCCTGCCTGAGCGCTCTCCAATTTTCACTCCCTGCACTTTCTCCAAGCCCTATAATTTTCTCCCTTGCAAGTATTTATCCTTTGAAAGTTCTTTTTTGAAAGTTACTATTGAATTTGCCCATAACACAGTGCAACAAACCAATGACAACTCACTATACATGACGAACTAAGTATTCAAATAAATTGTTTGATTTATTTAAATAAACATATATATGCTATGAACATTATTATGCATACCCAAGTGAATCCCCTACGTGCAAATAATAGGTCTTGCTCATCCGCTTCCTATTATTCCAACATAGTGCAACACCTGTGGCTTCAACAGAGGTAGGACCAGATGAGATAACCTGTGCGGACGGCGTCAGGCTAGCCGCACATCGGAGGCAGCCATTGGTGCTGCCGAAAGCCAAGGCAGACTTCTCAAAAGGCCCGCCTCAGTTCTTTAGGACTTCATTCCAGTTATTCTGTTAAATTTTGGGCCCTCTAGCACTCACTACTCTCACACCCCACCCATTCCCCATGCCAGTTCCATGTCCCCATGCCAATTTAATGCCAACCTGCCCACCACCCTTTGCCCTTAAACCCTCCATGCTAACTCACCCAGCATCCGTGGCCAGATGAATCTCAATAAAATAAAGGTCTAAAGATCTATTACAGCCTTAACAATATTTAAATAAGATTGCCCCATTCATGAAAGCCTATTCAAAACATTTAAACCCCCTTAAGTACTTAACCACTTATAAAAAGAGTCATATTCGTAACCCCACATCAGAGACAGCTAATCCTTTAATAACCTCACGAGCTGTCAATCAAACTGCCAGCTGTGAATTGAGAACCCCTTACTGAAATAATGTCAGGGTGTGTTAAGCAGCCAAGCATTAATAATAATATGATAGCCCTTAGGATAATGCCAACAAACGGCTATTGTAACTGCTTGAACAGATTTTTTTTTACTACTCTGACTTTATTTTCTATAGGATAGGGGATTTAAATTACTTCACATCTTGAGCTTTTTTTACTTCTCACTGATATGGTCAGACTTTTTTATTTTTAAAGGTCTGGCAATTTAAATAATTTGGCAGTATGACAATTTTACAATTCTTCAAGAGCATTTATGACTGCTCCAAAAATGGTAGCTTCTGCATGCAGGTTTAGACCCTTGCTACAGCAAAAATGGGCCTGTTTGAACTCAGCCCCAACTTCACCTCAACAAAATCAGCAGTGCGTTTTCTCAGTTGGGCCCCTAGCAGATATTCCAGGTCATAGAATTTATTTTTATATTGACAAATGTAATTTGAAATTTCATTATGTTTCCATAGGTTAATGGAATCGATTTGAGAGTTGCCACTCATGATGAGGCAATAAATGTTTTGAGACAAACTCCGCAAAAAGTACAACTGACAGTCTACAGGGATGAAGGCCATTATAAGGAAGAAGATATGTATGACTTGCTAATTGTTGAATTGCAAAAGAAACCAGGGAAAGGGCTTGGACTGAGTATTGTTGGAAAAAGGTATCAAAGAAATTCCATTCACTAGATACAAATTTGATTGCGCAAAACGATCATTTGGACAATTTCCCAGTGTTATGATCTCCATTGCGACCGATAATATTTAAAGATAAATTCGAGCTCCCAGTTATTAACTGAAAGAACTATGCCACAGATTTCATGTTTTAAACAAAAAGAGCTTTACTGTACAAGAGTAATCACAAAGCAATCACTGCTAACTGAGAACAATAGCTTGTAAATACTTCAGACTTGAAAATCTCAACAAAGCGTAAACACTGGCACTTTAACCCTTTTCTACTTTTACTACCACCCAAGAGGTCCCATATATGTTAAAGGATCTTGAGGGTTCATTCACTTCTCCTAGGATCAAACCAAGATTTGCCACTGCTCTCTGGAATTCACTTTAGTTTCTCCTCATTGTTCCAGCTATTCTCCAGTTCTCCTTCAATAGCTCACGATTGTGGATTCCTCCAGCTCAAGCATGGGCCTCACTCGTGTTCTTTGCTTAGAGGCTTTTAAATCCAAGAGCTCTCTTGGTTCCTGATAGTCCTCTGCTAGGCTTCCAGCTGTTTTACAATTCCTGGCCTTCTGCCTCTCTCTCTCTGCCTTCTCCAAGCTGCAGTCTGGCTGCTTCTAGAGTTCCAACTGAAACTTTGGGCTGAATTTTGCCGTCGGCAAGCAGGGGGCGGGGCCCACTCGCCAACACGCAAAATGACGTCGGGGGGAACCCACGCCTCATTTAAATCTTCAGGAAGGCGGGGGCACAGCCAAATCAGCTGTGCGCCTGCTGACGTGTCAGTGGCCAATTGAGGCCATTGACAGGATCATAAAAAGAATTAAAGGACCTGCCTGTCCAACCTTACGGTTGGCGGGCAGGCCAGGAGCCCCAGCGGGGAATAGAAAAAACATGAAACTTCATCCACCGGTGGGATGAGGTTTCATGTAGGGATTTAAAAAGTTGAATAAAGTTTTAATGAAATTTATTAACATGTCCCATCTTATGTGACATTGTCACATGAGGGGGACATGTTAAGGATTTTTTTTTTCTCTATTTTTCATGTTTATACAACTGTCAGCGATCTCCCTGAGGCAGCACTTTGCCTCAGGGATTTGTGCACTCTTTCATGCGCGTGCGCGAAAGAGCGCACTCTAGCATTTGGGGAATCCCCCCCTGCCTGCACAGGAAGCGCATAGAGCTTCCCACCAGGTGTCACGCTGGGCGGGCCTTAATTGGCCCGCCCACTTAAAATGGCGGCAGGGCCCTTTGTGTGGAATCACGGATATAAAACCCAAAACAAAAAAGTACCTCCTTGCATAGCCTACTTCTGTAGCAATGTGGCATATCTAGGATGTTCCAAAACCAATTTCGCTTTTATCTTCAAAATACCCCTTTGGTTCTGGGACTCACATTTAAAATTTATATCTCTAATGGGGACAGTTGCTATCTTAATGGACTCACTGGTCCTATCAAGATTTACCGGTTGTTTTCAGAGCTTTTTTGACCTAGGGTAACTACATGAATAATTTAAATCTCCCCGGTTTACACCCAAGCTTCAAAGTCTTCTTCGAGAGGCCTGGAGACAAACTATCTCCTCTACAGAGATTCAGAGTGGGCACTATAATCCTAGATGTGAATACCTTTCACCACCGTCCTAGTAACACAATCAGACTTCCCTTTTGAATTGTAATTACCTGAGGCTTGTTTGATGAACTCCTCAGCAATGCCAGCCCCCAATCTAAAAGTTATTCTGCTAAAACAAAATGAATTATAAAATCAGATATTCATAACACTAGAAATCCCATTATTACAGTACCTACTGATATTCAGTCACTGTACATTATAGATGTTAGCACTTGGTGCAAATTTTAATTTAAGCAGCTTGCATTTATATAGCACCTTCAGTGTATAAAAAAGCCCTGAGCTGCTTCATAAAAACGTGAACATTAAAAAGGAATGCTGAACCAAAGAAGGAAATATTAGGAGGTGTGACCAAAAACCTGATCAAAAAAGTGAGTTTAAAAGAGTTCCTCATAGGATGAGATAGAGGGCATGAGGTGGAGGCGAATAGGGAGGGAATTCCAAAGCATGGGGTCCAGGCGAGAGGAGGAGGGAGGAAGATGTACAAGAAGCCAGAATCAGTCAAAGAGCTCGGGGGAATTGTAGGGCTGGAGAAGGATTCAGAAGTAAGGAGAAGCTAGTCCATGAAAGATTTTAAACATAAGGCTGAGATTTTAAACTGAAGCTGTTGGGAAATAGAACCTGAAGCCAATATAGGTTGGTGAGAACCAGGTGAGATTTGGTGCGGGTTTGAACATGGGCAACAGAATTTTGCAACAGCTTAGGTTTATGGAGTTAACATTTTGAATCCGTATGACTCTTCTTCATACGGACTCAAAACGTTAACCCTGTTTCTCTCTCCACAGACCAGTTGAGTTTTTCCAGCATTTTCTGTTCTCATTTCAGATTTCCAGCATCCGCAGCATTTTGCTTTTATCTCAGGTTTATGGAGGCTGGCCAGCAGAACATTGGAATAGTCAAATTTGGAGTTAACAGAAGGCATGACTGAGGGGTTCAGCAACAGATGGGCTGAGATGAGAGTGAAAGCAGATGATGTTACGGTGATGGAAGCATGGGAGATTTGTGGTGGAGACAATGTGCGTTTGAGGGCTAATCCCATAAAATCTTTTGAATGTAATACCCATTTAAGATTTTATTGCAGAAATACAAAATTATGGCTCCATTTATGACAAAACCAAGTGTTGAAAATACAAATGATCCAGTTATAAAGGGATATAGTAGCTCCAGTCTAGTTTATGATATTGGCAAAGACATAACTAAACAGGAGAAATGAGCAAACATGAAGCATAAGGTGGTTATAACAATTCTGATTATGATGAAGCAACCTTTGACTTGCATTCATTAACCTCTACAGTACCTCTGCGACTGAGTGTACTGTACTTTTTAGCTTATCTGTATTTAGTATAAATATTTGTAAACTGGAACACAGTACTGCATTGGTTGTACTGACACAAATCGTTAAAATTTTGTTGATTAGCACTAATATTTCTCTTTTTTGCCAATGTTTCTTCCTTCTCCTGAAGGATGACTGCACTGTGGGCACTGGACATCCTCTGGTACTTCATTAAATGGTCATTTTCCATGCCATGACAGTGAGTGTGGGCAGGCTGTTGAACTGCAATAACAATTTGCACATCCCCTGTACCTGTACCTGATCCTATCTTCAGATTTAGAAATTACATTTTCAAAATGGGTAGTTATTTAAAAGCAGGCCTTTGGCATCTTTTGTCATCTCTTACCCAGGGTGCTAAAATTAATTGTGTCATCCTGATTAAGCTAAGTTAACTCAGATGTAAATGCAAAATACTGCAAGTACTGAAAATTTGAGATAAACACACAAAATGTTAGAAACACTCAACATGCCCAGCAGCATCTGTGAAGGTCGATGACCGTTTTCCAAGAGTATTGACATTAATGTTCCATGCTATTATATGCATTTTCAGAAGACATTTGGTAAAAATAAGAAAAAGGTGGAAATACTTAGCAGATCTGGCAGCATCTGTGGAGAGAAAAACAGAATTAATATTTCTGCTTGTGACCTTTGGGTGAAAGGTACACCTTGGGGAGAATCTTCTGCTCGGCAAGCAGGGGCGGGGCCCACTTGCCGAGGCATAGAATGGCGCGGGGTGACATCAGGGGGAAATTCTACCCCTAGAGTACTGTGAATAGTTCTAGACACCAGACATGAGGAAGAATATGTTGACCATGAAGGGAGTGTAGCATAGGTTTTCCAGAATGATATCTGGTCTCCAAGAACTAAATTACAAGCAGAGATTTGTTATGACCCACCCCCAGGTGAGATTCCCCAAAGTTGTTGATCCAGGCGAGACCCCTCAATTTGTCATCGTCTGGCTGGGGCACCCCCGAATTTTTATGCCCCTGATGAGGAGGGATGAACTGGCTTCCTGACTTAATTCAGTCCCTGCTGACCCACCCCCCCACCACCCCCCCCAACCGCCCCCACAAACGTTTTGTTGGTCGCAACAAGATTTAGTCTAAAAAAGATCCCTTCTTCCCAGACCCAATTGTTCTGCTTTTGAAGGAGCTAATTTGATGAGACTTTCTTGAGTTAAAAGCAAGATTGGGCAGAATTTTACGATTGGCATGCGGGTGCATGCCCGACATGCCCGAGTGTAACATGATGTGCGATGACATCGGGCATGCATCCCAACGTTATCACGTGCCTGCGTGATATCGGCTGAGTTGGCTGCGCTCCCTCCAATAATTGAAAGGCCTATTAAGGCCTTTAACAAGCTAATTAAAATCAAATTAACACTGCCCATCCAGCCTTACGGTTGTCAGGCAGGCGAAAAGGCCAAGCGGCCTTTACATTTTTTAGGAAACTTCATCCACGAGCAGGATGAGGTTTCCTAAAGCAAATAAACATTAACTAAAAACTTTATTTTTGAATTAAAAACATGTCCCAGCTCATGTGACAGAGTCAAATGAGTGGACGTGTTATTTTAAATTTTTACTGTCTTTATTAACTTTTTTAAAAAGCACTTCAATCTCCCTGAGGCAGCTCCATGCCTCAGGGAGATTGAAGCACTCTTTCACATGCATGTGCGAAATGCATGCCAGGCCCGCTGTCCCCCCTGCCCCCACCTGCACAGGCAGCGCTTAGCGCTGCCACTTGTGATCCACGCAGGGCGGGTCTTAATTGGCCCACCCACGTGAAATCGCAGAACGGAACCGATTGCGGGCAGCAGTCAGCTTCCTGGCTGCCCACTCCTGCCGAGCCTGCCCAATGAGGGAAAAGTTCTGGCCAGTAAGTTTATTAACCACTAAGGGCAAGAAAGGATAAAACACATGCATATATGGTCAAGCATGTTAAAAGGAAGAAGTTAGCTTGAAGTAAGTGAATATATATATATATATATATATAGTTTTTAAAGTATACGGAGCAGTCCTTGACTTGTGGGAAGTAGGTGATTGAGCGTTGCGGCTGTTGTGATCCGGTAGATGAATTGTTGGATTCGAGGTTCCAATTGAGTTGAATTTTTCAGAGAGGGAGAGAGATCAGGATACCTGCAAAATGGCAATTTGCAGGGGTAGTGTGTGTGGCTTTTACATCTGAGTCAAACTTACAGCACTTGCTCCCTCGCAGAACACCCACCAACAGACAGATACCACGGCAGCTTTTCAGCTCGCCTTTAACCCCTTCTTTGTATATTCCATGTGGGAAGCAAATTCACAAAACTGTTTGGGCACGGCTCATTTCTTGATGAAATGATACTCATCTCCCATTATGTCCCATTGTCTCTACCGGAGGGAGCAATTAGTTTCTGAATGTCTTTAGAAGTACCTTGTCTGGCAACAAGGGCGGGTTTCCATTACCTCTTAGAGAGTCACCCTGCAGCATTCCAGCCTGTGGCTTGTGTGCATTTTTAAAAACTCAGGTCTTATTTTTAAAGTCCAATGTTTCTTGATGCAATTCGGTGTTTGTTCCTTCATTATCATGACAGATTGCATAAACTAGGGTTGTATCCCCTGTAATTTTAAAGATTAAGGATGATTTGATCAAAGTTTTCAAGATATTAAGGATAACACAAGGGGTAGTTAGAAATTAAGTTAGAAACTACTACTGTTGATTAGGGAGCCTAGGAAATGGGGGTGGGGAGGTGGTATGTGGTGATGGCATACTTCAAAAAAATAAAGCTAGACTTTTCAGAAGGAAGTTACAAAACACTTCTACGTACAAAGGGTGGTTGTAGTTTGAGGCTGAAATGCTCAGCTCATTTAAAAAGTATCTGGATCTGCATCTGAAGTGCCATAACCTGCAAGGCTACGGACTAGGTCCTGGAAAGTGGGATTAAAATGAGCGGCTAGTTTCTTTTTTCTCTTTTTGCCTGGCACAGACATGATGGGCTGTAACTTTTCTATGGCTCTAAATTACAGTTGACCTGTATCAATTGTAAATTTTAAATGAGATTGATAGATTTGTGTTATCCAGGTGTATTAAAGGATATGGTGTCAGTTTTAAGGTTTGAGCTATGAAACCCTTTTATTTCAAACATCTAGGTTCCGAATTCTTAATTTATAACAATGGGGTCATCAGTTGTGCCTGACCTAGCAAGGTATGAATGACGAGTATTGATGAATCACGTGAAATTTATGAAGCGAGATGTTATATATACTTAGCAAAAAACTATGAAGACAGCATGCAAATTTCTTTTCCCTCATTGCCCAGGCTTCCTTGGGAGCTGACAGCATAGATGATGCCTTTCCTCTGTCTCTGAAGTAATGTTAAACTTTAGTCACAGAAGAATTGCACCATAGAAGCAATGGTGGAACTGTGCCAAGGAAAGCTCTGAGTTTTCAATTTTTATCCCTAAACCTGTACCTCTTCCCTTATTAGGAATTAATCCGAATTAACCCCTTTCATTGGGTAAGGTGTCACCTGGTATTACCCCACCTCTGTAACTAGAGCCATGTAAGCTGAGACAAATATCTATCTCTTATTTCCTTTAGGCCCCAGAGGTTACATTCCATTGTGATCAAATGATACATCCTGTTATCAATAATTCAAACTAACGGTTGTAGACAATTCACATTGACAAATTAACTTATTCCCATGGATACTAAGGAAATTAGTGATTCCTAGTAAGATATCTTTATGCAACACTGCTGTTCTTGTGCCGTAGATATAGTTAATAGATCAAGATATTAGCAAAACAAAAACAAAAATATCTGGAAAAACTCAGCAGGTCTGGCAGCATCTGTGGAGAGGAGCACAGTTAATGTTTCAAGTCCGCATGACTCTTCAACAGAACTAAAGATATTAGCAAATGTAAGTCTTAATTCAAAGACAAGATTTTGTCTAACAATTATCAAGATAAAGAAGCCATGTTGAGTTCAAACTGTTGCTCAAAACTTGCTTATCTCTTTAAGCCTTTAAGTTTCCTAGACGTTTCAGCACCTTTAAGGTCATTAGGTTATCAAGAAGAACAGCAATCCTCACAGGCATTGCTGCTTCCCTGTTCTCAGCTTGCTTTGAATTGTAAATTGTCTTACTTAGCAGACTGAAATTAAACTGGACTATTTAAAAAAATGGCTAAGGTACAATTCTAAAATGTTACTTCAACCCAACATAGAACCCCAAAAATTAGTAGTAGTATCAAAATTTTGCATTGGGGCAAGGCAAGTATGTGGAGTTAGGTTGTAGATCAGTCATAATCTCATTGAATGGCAGAACAGGGTCAAAGGGCTAAAAGCCTGCTACTGTTCCTATATTACTATGTTCAGAGGCTTGGTAGAGGACTGGCAAGGCTGCATCTCCTGAACCCCTTAGAGGCGATGGTATTCCAAATTATTGGCACAGCTTTCATTGGGGCTATTGCAACTGTTGTCGCTGAACCATCCAGAACGATTGTATATTGCTACCTTATGATCTGGTCAAATCTCTTTTCACCATCATCCCACTATCTGGTGTGAAGCACAAGTTGCAGGTGGTATGACCATGAGCCCCTTGTTTTCCACCCACCCTCAATTCCGTCACCCCAACCCTATCATTTTGCACTTATGCTTTCAGGTATCCAAGATTTTCCGCCTGGTCAGCTACTGTAGCCTCACAATGAAGTAGGAGAACAGAAATCTGGCAAAGAAGCGCCATCACTTGGGGCAGAATTTTGCCCTTGGCGTGCAGGCTCAGTGGGGGCGGCCGGGAAGTCGACCACTGCCTGCGATCGGGCCCGGAAGGTAATTTCACGCTGGTGGGCTAATTAAGGCCCGCCCAGCGCGAAACTCCAGCAGCAATGCTAAGCGCTGCCTATGCAGGCAGGGGAAGGAGTGCGAGCCAGGCGAGCACGACCTGCACGCGAGTGCGCACTACAAAATCTCCTTGAGGCAGAGAGCTTCCTCAGGGAGATGAACTGATCTTAAAAAAAATTAAAGATTTTATAAATATTATGAAGCATGTCCCCACATGAGCAGGGACATGTTATTAATGAAAAAAATAAAGTTTTTATTTGATTTTTATTTGCTTTTGGAAACCTCATCCCACCCATGTATGAGGTTTCCAAAAAAGTGCAAAGGCTGCTTGGCTTTTTCGCCTGCCTGCCAACTAAAAGGTTGGATGGGCAGAGAAAAATTTACATTAGTTATCTTTAAATGGCCTTAATAGGCCTTTTAATTGTCAGCGGGCACGCTGCTGATTCCGGTGCGTGCACGCCCACCGAAATGTCGCACGTCATTTTACGCTCGGTCGGACACCTGTCCGCCGAGCTAAAAATTTTACCCCTGATCTTATACTCTCAGTCACCAACTCAGATACTGGCACTATATGAACTTTAGAGGGTAGTATAGAGGCAGGATCAACACATGACATTGGTTTTGTACAGAGTACTCAGTAGCAGAGACTTCTGAAGATCAAGTGCAAGTAATGAATTTTGGAAGCTCAGATGGTGTGTAGTAGGTATTTGAACCAGTTTTGTATGCTGACATAATTCAGGTATAACTGATCCCAGCTCACAAATGTAACACAAAATTTAATAGTTTTCAACAAGCCTTGTTTCTAAATCTCTTGCAGTTAACTTATTTCATGTTATAACTCATGCATAATTTGCACACAAGACAAGATTCTCCTGGGTTTGTATTCAGACATGCTGGATTTCTAGGGCGCAGTGGAAATTAAGTCGATTAGACTGCATGCTAATACAACAAAAATACCACATGATTTTCCTTCCTTTTAAATTAATAGAGGAAAACCAATAGGTTGTTTTACAGGCTTACAGTTTAAAATGCCCAGTTTTCCACTGTACAGAGACAATTCAATATTCCTGGTACAAACCCAGAAAAAAATCTCGCACAAGAAGTTATGGGATATTTGTCACCAAGCCCAGATCATTAAAATAATCTTTACCAGTTCCAGAACATAACGTTAACAGAGGCTTTTTTTTCCCTTTAGGGGCAAAGCAGTTCCCCAGCATTTGTAGAATCTGACTAAAGTCTGTATTTGTTTTCGACAGAAATGATACTGGGGTCTTTGTGTCAGACATTGTAAAAGGAGGAATAGTAGATCTGGATGGAAGACTTGTGCAAGGAGACCAAATACTGTCTGTGAATGGGGAGGATGTTCGAAATGCAACTCAGGAGACTGTTGCTGCTATGCTGAAGGTCTGACTAATGCAGAAATTATGACTTGGCAAAGATTTGTAAACAGCAAGTTTGACCAAGACCTGTAACTTTAGCGGTAAAAAATTTAATGTATTTTGATGGTGATGTATTCTCGTTATGCACACAATCAGTGATGTGTTTTATAATTTTTCCAAAATTAATGGAGAAAAACATTTTTAGAATGTATTTAAAATTTTGGCAAGCAAGTATTTTTTGCTTCAGCCAAGTAACTTTCAAGCTCCTGATTTATCCAAATGCAATTGTCCTGCATCCTTTATGCCACACCCTGCTTTTCAGAGTGAGAGAAATGTAAATGAATCAATGTTTGTTGGAGCATTAGCCTGTAAGTTGTTCATTTTTCCAGCCATTTATTGTAAATGACAAAAGCAACCTATGTAATTCTTTCAAATGCCGGTCTGAAATGTTTCTCATGAGATGTAGGGGGTATTTTTAACCTGGAAGAGTGTCTGGGGTTGTATGAAGTGGGAATTGTGTTAAATTGAACACAAACATGAGTACATCAGAAAGCCCAACCCACCGACTTCTGCAATTTACGCCAGTGCATTAGACTGTATACAACTCCCAAGGGAGATGTGTGTTGTCAATTGACATAAGTTAATCACTCAGCTAGAGCAATATTGAAATGGATTTTGCATGTTAACTTTGAGACCATAGGTTTCCCAGGCTTCCTAGAACTCGGCAGTAAAAGCAAGGCAAGAACACAGTGGCAATGAGGGGGCTACACTTTGATCTTTTGGAGGCCTGTCCTGCAATTTAGAGCTCTGATCTATCAGTTCAGCATGGGTGTCATTGCACTGTATTAGATTGGACCTCACATGAAGGATCAAGGTGACCAGAAGGGGCAATAGGCTGCTGCTGACAGTCCTGTAGTTCCACAGCAGAGAGGTGCAACTTGCAGGAGGTCATATCCAGTACATAGGTCTACAAGCAGAAGATAACTTTTTTGACATGACTAAACACCAATGTGGTCAGGGTATTCAATCAGGTGGCAGCATCCTGCTTGAACAAAACCTGGTGCCAACTTGACTAGGAGCTCTCACTTTACTAGTGGCTGGCAAATTCACCACTGCCCTTAATGGTTGTTCCCCTGTATTCTTCCAGGGATCTACCGAAGACATTTGCAGGATCTTGCAATCGGTGATGAATAAATGCATAAGATAGGTGACTGATGGCTTGTTTTCCAGAACTGCCAATGATGTCAACTATGCCCATGATCACACAAGTCAAAACGAGCAAACATTTGGATTTGTAGCTCTGGTTGGTTTCCCATGGGTGCAGGGCATCATCGATTGCACACATGTGGCATTTAAGGCACCACAGATAAGCCAAGAGTATTCCATCAACCACAAGGCCTTGAACAATGTGCAGCTAGCGTGCAACCATAAAATATTTCTTATACAGGTGTGCACAAGATTCCAGGAATCTTTCATGATGCTTTCAATCTGTGGTAGTCCATGCTTCCTGATCTCTTTTCACCTCAAAGCAAAGTTACTGTCTGACTACCTGTAGGCAAGGGATACCCATTTGGACCTGCAAGTGTAGCAAGGAGCTGGATTGTATGCTGCCACCACCACCCCCACCCCCCCGCCACCCCACTTCGCCACAAACCATAAAGCCGGTTGTCAACCCACCAACCCAAAGCCCAATATTATGCTTGGAGCAAACTTAATTTTATCAGAGTTGGACTTCCTCCCAATCTGGGAGTAGTCCCAGCAGTGGCAGGATCGAGCAGTGGCCAATGCTGGGAATAAGGGAATTCCCCAGGGAGGAAGACTGATGGAGCCAGCATAGGGGACCCCCCAAGAGAGGTAACCCTCACCATTCCCCCTTCCTGCCCAACAGCAGCCCATGCAGTGAAAGTTACCAGGCTACCTCAGCCTTCCCCTTGCGACATGTAAAACAGTGGCAGAGGCAGAATGAGGCCTTTAAATGGCCATTAATTGATCTCTTAAGGGCCTCAATAGGCCTAAGGATGGGGGAGCTGCCTGACACTTTCCCCAGCCACCATAATATTGGAGACAAGTCAAGGGTGGGCAGAAAGGTAGTGGAAATGCCGCCCATATAATTTTACGAGGCCCAAGTCCACTCCCACCTTCAGATTCACCGATAGGGAGGGGTGTAAGATCCACCCCAAGGGGCAGGACGCAGATAATCTTAAGAGAATTCTGTGGAGGAGGAAGACCAGAAGTAGGAGGAGGAGCACAAGGAGGTGGAAACTGACACGGGCAGACATTGCTATCTGACATGCCCTCACAATTGCGAGTTTCACCTTGGTGCACTCATCTATAAACCACATACATAAGCCACTTTTGCACTCCCAGCACAAAGTGGTTCTGCAAACAGCCAAGCCTTCCTTTCACAGGCCTCTGTTGTTCCAAGTCAATTCATGTCTTGCCATTTGTCATCACATTTCCAGTTATCAGTCAAAAAAGGGCACAGTGAATAAGTGGTGCAAAAGAATATTTATTAGATTCAAATAGGCAACATAAACTTAACAATTCAACAAAGTATAACAGATCCACCTGCATACCTTTATGCAACTACAAAGTTTTACTGTTTTTCTAGCACATCCACATAGTGCAGCCAAACCGTGCCTTTACATAGAGGAAGAGGCAGACTGCTCAGATCCCTGTTTTGAATGTTGAGGTGCTCTTGGCCAACATCCTCAGGGTTTTGGAGGCCCCGCAAAAATCTTCCACTTGTACTGGGACGTAGAGTGTTAGGTATTGACTGGGGGGAAGGAGCAATGGCTCAGAAGTGAAAACACTCTGAGCTGTGTTCCAACTTCCATTTCCCCTTTCACCTTCATGGCACTTGTGGCCCAGCAGCACTTCCCTGCAAGCAATGTCACTGGAGCACACTTCGCTGCAGATCAGTGAGGCAATGAAAGACCAATAGTAGGATATAATTCATCCTATTTGAGGTGGCATTGAGAGCATGCAACCTATTAAAAATGCCTTTCAAGCACTGGTGTGCTTCATGTTTTCATGAAAGAACATATCATCAAAAAAAGCCTTTAGCATTGTACCACTTATGCTTGAACTAGATTCCTCTAATCTCTGCAATTGCACTGCCAGTACATCGCACATTCTCCGCTGCTGCTCAAGAAATACCCCTACGTCAATAGTCCCCAGGGTTCATCATCTGCATTCAGCCAAGCAGAGCCTGGAAAATCCTGCACTCTCCAACTCGGGCTCAACATTCCTGCCCCTGATTCTGCTGTTAGTAACTTGTCAAACACAAGTTACCATGTGAAATTCCAGTGATCACAGAAGTGTGAATATCTGAGCTGATACATGGTCTGCATCAATCCTATGATAGAGCACTCTCAGAGGAAGTGAGCTTCCCTCTGGAGTCGTCATCATTGTGGTCATAAGTAACCCTATTGAAACATAGGGCAGAATTTTGAGGTCGTCAGGTGGGTGGGCCCAGGAGCGGCCGGGAAACAGCCAGCCAGCGTGAAAGGTGCGCTGAAAGGCTCAGCGCTGCCGGGGTTGGGGCGGGAGGAGGGCAAGCGCTGAAGTCGGCATGGGCATGGGGGAGCATGCAAAGAAAGCTCCCTGAAGACAGAGAGCTGCCTCAGGGAGCTCAAGAATTTAAAACCATCAAAGAAAGATTTTAAAATGCAGACAAAAATGTCCACAAATCAGACTCACACATAAACGTATAGATTTTAAAAATTTTGCCCAAACATTTTTTTTTAAATTAATATCGGAAGCCTCACCCCGTCATTGGATGAGGTTTCCTCAAAAACCCAAAGGCCGCCTGGTCAATTCGCCTGCCCACCAACTGTAATGTTGGACGGGCAGCATAGAATCCAGCTTAATAAATACATTAATGGCCTTAATAGGCCTCTTAATTATCAGCGGGCGTGCTACCGACTTTCGTGCGCGCCTGCTGACCGAAATATTACACGAGTGTGCGATGATGTCGGGAGGCTCACCTGACATTATCACTCACTATTTGATGCCCGATCGGGTCGGACAGGCGCCCTCACGCGAGACATAAAATTCTACCCATAAGATCCTGAGGGCATTTGACAGGGTGGATGCTGAAAGGAGCTTTCCCCTTGTGGAAGAGACTAGAACTAGGGGACACTGTTTAAAAGTAAAGATTCTCCCACTTAAGACACTAATGAGAAGAAATGTAATTCTCTCAGAGGGTTGTAAGACTTTGAACTCTCTTCCCTGGAAAATGGTTGAGGCAGGGTCATTGAATATTTTTATGGCAGAAGTAGATAGATTCTTGACTAACAAGGGTGTCAAAGGTTGCCAGGGGCAGGGAGTGGAGTTGAGGCCATAATCAGATCAGCCATGATCTTATTGAATGGCCGGGTAGGCTTGAGGGGCCAACTGGCCTACTCCTGCTCCTAATTTGTATGTTTGCATTGACTATCTCTTGCTGGGCACATGAAGGCCCTCTGGCAGATAAGAGACATGAATGAATAAAGTGAAAGTAAAAATGCTTGAAGTTACTGCTATGCACATGATCATATTTTGGTGGTTGTTGACATCAAGTCAACACGACTGAGTATTGTATGCCATGGCTGCCTGACATTTAATTCTGTCAGGTAGCTAAGAGAACCCCATCTCCTCATCTCTTAACAGCCAAGCATGCCGAGACTCCACTGATCTCCAGTGCCGCCTCTTTTGACTTCACCTCCAGTTCTCTACCTCTCCGTGGTGTTCTGTGTTCTCTTCTGCAATGAGTGAAAGTAATGAGATTTGTTCACCCAATGGATGGCATGACATTGCATAAGATGAATGTGAGTGCCACTGGAGTTTAGATAGATAGAGATGTGACTAAGTACATAGACAGGGTGATGTGAGAAGTGATGTGCTGGAGTAGTCTTGAGGTGGCAGAGGGAGAGAGGGTGATAAGGCACATCAGTATGTAGGGCAATGTGCCATTGCTATCAACTTTTCTGCCCTGCTAAGGTCACTGAATTGCTTCCTACATTGGATCTTGGGGCATAGCCTCCTCAGTAACCTCCAACCACACCTTCTTTGACTCAGCTGCAAACTTTTCCTTCCCATCACTAGGAATCTCCTTCAGACCCATGTAGCCCCCAATAGCACATCCAGGGAGATTTTGTTGAAGCAGGGTGCAGCCAGCCTTTGCCCATCTCAACCCAGAGTCGGAGGCCTGTAGCTCTCCATGATAACTCCAAACTCCTTCAACTTGCATGTTACGAGTGTCCCTTTAAATCATTAGATTGAAATTGCATCATGCATGTCATCATTACAAACACTGATGCTAACTGAATGGGAAGCCTGGAAGTAAAATGATAATGAAGTGGTTCTTAAAAAGCCACCGACAGCTGCATTGCACTTACTTCCAGATTTCTTACATTTTATTAGTGCTGTGCTCTCAGCATGTCTCCATATTAAAATCCAGCCATAAGTTCTGTAAATAAAAATATTGTTGAGCTTTCAATCCTCCTGATTATTTTGCACCTTTTTGTTATTCCTTCCACATTAATGCATCTATTATAAGGATCACAGCCTATTAAAATGCCTTAAAATTAGGATACGCTGATAAATTTATTGATCTTCTAGCTTGACTCCCCAATGGGAGCCTAGACTCAGTGAATTTGCTTCATTATGCATTTCTACTTTGGCCTGAATTATGGATTCGAACACCATATGACCCATTGCATTAGTCGGTCAACAAACAGCATCAGATATTACTACTGTAGGAAGCTCATCATTTGAAATATTGTTTGAATAAAAACAAATCTTTATTAAACTATCTTGCCCTCATCTCTTCCGTGATGCACATAAATGCTTGCCCATAACTTACAATGATTATGCAGTCGTTGCTTCTGTTGTCAGTAGCCTTCTAATAGAGAGTTACAGTTACAAGACTGTTTAATTATAACCTTGCTGTAACCAAATAATAAAGGACCTGGCCCAAGTTAATTCAACAAAGAAGTTAGCAAACAGGATGACTGATCAGCAGAAAATCTTCAAATCTGAGATGGATGGTGTATAACAGAGATATATCCTATAAGGCAAAGAATGGGTATTTCATAGAGCAGAATGGTTTTGATAAATGAAAAATTTAAGACTAAACTGGAACTAAAAGAGGGCCATTTGATTCTAGTACTAAAAATGCTGAAGCAAGTTATGAGTAATATAGTGTAGTCCAGAGGTGAAAAGGGTAGTTGCTTGGGCTAGGAGCAGATAATATAAAAGGAAATAGGGACTTTTATAAACACGAAAAAGAATAATTAAAGCAATGATGAGTTGCTCAAGAATGAAGGCATTATTTTCCTTTTGTAACATAGTAGAACCAGTTACATGGACATCTCTGTCTGGATGCTGAACATCTGAAGTGTGCTGTAACTATCTAGCCCTGGTATTCCCCATTTACTGTCCTAGGCCATTTAAGTGGCCTCAGGCAACCTCCACAGATCTTTATTGAACTCCAATTTCTGTGTAGGCATACGTGCAGATCTTCAGCCTGCCTGTGGACCTTCCAGTTAGCTGGGGCCCGGGGACAGGCCACATCACTGGGTTTTTCTGAGTGACTTTATTCTTGGGTGGCCTGTGATGCCCCATGCTGCAAGATCAACAATGTTTCTGTTATGACTTGCATTTTAGTCAAATGCAAGTCGCCCCCCCCCCCGACCCGCCACATTCTTACACTCTTTTTCAGGAAGGGTGTTGGACTTCCATTGCAGCATTGAAGGAACAAAAGCCCAACATTCCAGGTCTCAGCCCCATTCTAACTTGTGCACCCAAGAAATATTCAGTTCCAGCAAGCACAAGGAAAACTGGTCCTCTATCCTTCTGACACATGTGACAAACTGATTGCCCAAAACCTCACATCTTGTGAGAACATAATACATATATGTTTTTTTTTTCTGTATCAGTTATCAGTTAAGTAAAATAAATTAACCTTAGAGCAGTTTGCTCTAAGATGCATGCATTTTTGTGATTTTATATGATGTAATACACAGCATTAAGTTTCTACCAAAGTATCTCATTGCATTTGTTACTTGTACATGTTGAAATATTCTCAGACATTCAAAAAATAAAGTAACCTTTATGTTCTGATTTTTAGTGTGCACAAGGCATGGTAAGATTAGAGGTTGGCAGGGTGAAGGCTGGATCGTTCTCACCTGATAGAAGAGGTTCCCAAAGTAGCCAGGTTTGTGCCTCTAAGATCATGTTTGAACTCTTTCACAACAAAATAAAACAAGTTGGTTTATAGGGGCAGGAGTTTATTCATCTATCGTTCAGTTTGTGTCAGCTGTAAACTATTGGAATGATGATCATTTCAATCAAGTATAATTAAATGATGCTGCAAGCTCTAGTGTATAAAATCAAATTATGGATCTAATGTTATCATGCTTTTATGTGTCCCTTGAATGTTTTGTCGATACTAAATAGCCTCTTTGAAATTTATGATTTTTTAAAAATATTTTTCAAAAGGGAGTGCTAAAATGCAGAGTTTACTGGGTTGGATTTAGTACATTGATTATTCTTAATCTTGGATTTGTTATGTTAGAAGATTAGAGATCTGAACCTACCTCTATTTTATTTCTAACTAAATGAAGTTCATGGGGATAAATCTTTAAGCATGTGCTGTAGGAAACTCAGGCATCAGCTTCACTTAATTTTCCAATATGCTCTGGTGTCAGATAAGGTTCCCTTGCATCTTTTTCAGGAAATGGTTTCCACATATTGGTTTCCACATATGTTCACAATAATTTAATCTGAAGCAGGACTACTCAACTTTGAAGGGTGTCTGTACAGTGCAGTTTCAAGTTGCCTTCTACCAATTTTTTTTTCAGTTAACTTCATCATTTAACTTATGATTTTTTTTAAGTTGCTATTTTTTAAAACATGTTTTATAAAGGTTTTAGAAAAATGAATTGTGGAGTGATGCTCCTTTATAAGAACACTCCACCTCCGCTGTTCCCCTTGCCAACCCTTCTCCTCCCACTCAGGAACTGGTTTCTAGACTAAAACACAGGCCTTGTCTTGAACTGGCTTCTCAGACAGTTACCCCATTAGCCAGGTTTATATTTTCAATTTTTGGAAGAAAATGGAGATTTGTTTTTGAGGGTAAAAATATAAACTGATAATGTATTCTGTGAAAATAGGAAGCTCCAGGGAGTTTGTTTTATATTGCTTCAGGATGGATGTTTGTTATTCGTTCATGGGATGTGAACATCATTGGCAAGGCCAGCATTTGTTGGCCATTCTTAATTGCTCTTGAGAAGATACTGATGATAATCAGAGCACCATTAACTTTTCTTTTGGTTGTCAGCAAGAACAGCCTATTTAAACTGGTAATGAGCACCGTCAGCATTAGAGAGAGTCTGTAGACTTAAGTGGTATGTAACAGCAGATCTGCAATATTTGTATTTGGTAATTTTAAATAAAGGAAAAACTCACAACAAGTTTTTTGTCAACTTCATTGTGTTGTAGTTTCAATTTAATAGAATTGATGCTTACAGACAGTGGGCAGAATTTTCCCGTCGGCGATTTGGGGACGGAGCCTTCTCGCTGACAGGAAAATGATGCGGGATGACATCGGGAGGAACCCCCGACGTCATCCCTGTCCATTTAAATATTGTGGAAGGCAGGCTGACAGCAAAATCAGCAGTCGGCCCGCCAACCTGTCAATGGCCAATTAAGGCCATTGACAGGGTAATTAAGCTTGTTAAATGCCCTGCCCGTCCAACCTTAAGGTTGACAGGCAGGCCAGGAGCCCCAGAGGGCTTCTGATACTACACGAAACCTCATCCACTGGCAGGATGAGGTTTCATGTCTGTTTTTAAAAATTTCAATGAAGTTTATGTGCTTCTTATTAACATGTCCCATCTCGTGTGACATTGTCACATAAGGGGGACATGTTAATAATTTTAATATTTTTCTATTTTTAAAGATTTTTATACTGTCAGTAATCTCCCTGAGACAGCACTTAGTCTCAGGAAGATGTGTGCTCTTTCGCGCGCATGTGCAATAGAGCGCACTTTGACAGATGGGGAATCCCTCCACTCCCTGGACAGGAAACGCATAGCAAGTTTCTATCCAATCCTGGCAATTGTAGGTTTCCCTGGTAAGTATCGCTATCGATTTATGTATTCTTAAAAACATGTGTAACTAGGCCAGAATTTTTACCTTGATGGCGGCGGGCCCTGTTTCAGCAGCGGAGTTTGGCTGCCCGCCCGCTGCCAAGCTAGTGGGGCCTGCCCACCCATCAAGGTAAAAATTCTGGCCAGTGAATGGGAAAGTTGCCAGAACAAGTTTATCCTCCAGATCTGTGCATTTCATCCTTCTCTTTTTCCTGCTATTCTCTACAATATTATACTTGTTTTTCAGGTATTGATAATCACTATAATTTAGAAAATAACCCTAAAACTAATCATCAGTGATAGGATACTGTCGTATGCTGGTGACAAACATTTTTACTTGTGAGGTGCTGAGCATTTAAATTTCAGCATTTGAATTAATTGAATCATAATTGATTTTTTACGGCATTAATCAAGCCGAAGGATTAATTACATCATAAAGTTACAAACATGAAGCTAAGCCTTTTATGGTTATCTGAACCCTGTACTTGTGTTACTATCTAAAATTCTCAGAAAAGCATTAAAGGGCTGTGGGAATTATTAACACAAAACTTCCTGTCCAAAAAAAACTATTTGTATTTTGATGATGCCTCTGTCCCAAGGTGGACAAAGCAGAGATTTTTATCACCTGAAGGAAGTTTCTTTGCAAACTAATAGCAAGAATTTTTTTTCCTGCCTTTCACAAAATATACAACATGGACCTTTTACTTCAGTACGTTTTTGAAGTTTAGGGCTATGAATAAAGGGTTGTAAATTTTGAAAAACTAAGTGTCTCAGCGCCCAAAAGAATAACACCAGTTTGTACCATGATTTTAATATCAGGCAATTTACATACTGGATATGCAAAACAAAGTTTAGACCATACTTATAAGAATATTAATGTATAATTACACTCATCTCAATTGTGATTATTCTCACAGGTCAGCGAAGGGAGTTGTGGTGGTGGACTGACCACATTCTGTTCTACTGCTTCTGGATCTACCCAACCTGATCTTTATGAAACTGGATACAGAAAACATGCCTGTAAGAATTATTCCGTCCTGCATGGTTAATCTTGAGTATTATTCTTGATGCTAGTATTATTTGAGTGTGACCCAAATCTGTACTCTTAAAGGGTAAGAATCCACAACAGCCCAAGAAAGTGTTGCGATATATCACTTATAAAGGTTTTAGTGAGCCTTAAAAAGCTAAGATGGTCCTGCCTCTGTACTTGGCTGTAATATCTCCCCTTTCTGTTGTATTTAATTAAAATTTGCAAAAAAAAATCCTTTTTATGCATGAACGCTAATTTAAGGAGTCAGCTACGTTGTATTTTTAAAATATAAATATGTTTTTATTGTTTTATTCCATTGTTGTGAAGCCAGCGGTTTACTAACAAATTGGGTATGTCAGTGGCTTAGTAAGTATGCATAACTTAAACTGGCAGTGACTAGTTTATCAATATTAACAATTGACATTTAGTTACTTGATAATAAAGGACTTGAGTATTGCTGGGAAAAAGACACGTCGAAGCTTTTCATCTTGCACTCAGCAGGACACTTGCAAGAATAACAATATAAGGGGAAAAACAGCAATTTATACTGTAATAAAAATAAAAAGCTGCAGATGCTGGAAATCCAAAACAACAGAATTATCTGGAAAAACTCAACAGGTCTGGCAGCATCGGCGGAGAAGAAAAGAGTTGACGTTTCCAGTCCTCATGACCCTTCGACAGAACTAAGTAGAAATAGGAAAGGGGTGAAATATAAGCTGGTTTAAGGTGTGTGTGGGGGGGAGGGGGGTGGTGGGTGGTGGGTTGGGTGGGGGGAGAGAAGTGGAGGGGGGTTGTGGTTGTAGGGACAAGCAAGCAGTGATAGAAGCAGATCATCAAAAGATTTCACAGACAACAGAACAAAAGAACACATAGGTGTTGAAGTTGGTGATATATATCTAAATGAATGTGCTAATTAAGAATGGATGGTAGGGCACTCAAGGTATAGCTCTAGTGGGGGTGGGGGGGAGCATAAAAGATTTAACAATATTTAAAAATAATGGAAATAGGTGGGAAAAAGAAAAATCTATATAATTTATTGGAAAAAAACAAAAGGAAGGGGGAAGAAACAGAAAGGGGGTGGGGATGGAGGAGGGAGTTCAGGACCTAAAGTTGTTGAATTCAATATTCAGTCCGGAAGGCTGTAAAGTGCCTAGTCGGAAGATGAGGTGTTGTTCCTCCAGTTTGCGTTGGGCTTCACTGGAACAATGCAGCAAGCCAAGGACAGACATGTGGGCAAGAGAGCAGGGTGGAGTGTTAAAATGGCAAGCGACAGGGAGGTTTGGGTCATTCTTGCGGACAGACCGCAGGTGTTCTGCAAAGCGGTCGCCCCGTTTACGTTTGGTCTCTCCAATGTAGAGGAGACCACATTGGGAGCAACGAATGCAGTAGACTAAGTTGGGGGAAATGCAAGTGTAATGCTGCTTCACTTGAAAGGAGTGTTTGGGCCCTTGGACGGTGAGGAGAGAGGAATTAAAGGGGCAGGTGTTCCACCTTTTGCGTGGGCATGGGGTGGTGCCATAGGTGGGGCTTGAGGAGTAGGGGGTGATGGAGGAGTGGACCAGGGTGTCCCGGAGGGAACGATCCCTACGGATTGCCGACGGGGGGGTGAAGTGAAGATGTGTTTGGTGGTGGCATCATGCTGGACTTGGCGGAAATGGCGGAGGATGATCCTTTGAATGCGGAGGCTGGTGGGGTGATAAGTGAGGACAAGGGGGACCTTATCATGTTTCTGGGAAGGAGGAGAAGGCGTGAGGGCGGATGCGTGGGAGATGGGCTGGACACGGTTGAGGGCCCTGTCAACGACCGTGGGTGGAAAACCTCGGTTAAGGAAGAAGGAGGACATGTCAGAGGAACTGTTTTTGAAGGTAGCATCATCGGAACAGATGCGACGGAGGCGAAGGAACTGAGAGAATGGGATGGAGTCCTTACAGGAAGCGGGGTGTGAGGAGCTGTAGTCGAGGTAGCTGTGGGAGTTGATAGGCTTGTAATGGATATTGGTGGACAGTCTATCACCAGAGATTGAGACAGCGAGGTCAAGGAAGGGAAGGGAAGTGTCAGAGATGGACCACGTGAAAATGATGGAGAGGTGGAGATTGGAAGCAAAATTAATAAATTTTTCCAAGCCCCGACGAGAGCATGAAGCAGCACCGAAGTAATCATCGATGTACCAGAGAAAGAGTTGTGGAAGGGGGCCGGAGTAGGACTGGAACAAGGAATGTTCCACATACCCCATAAAGAGACAGGCATAGCTGGGGCCCATGCGGGTACCCATAGTCACACCTTTTATTTGGAGGAAGAAACAGAAAGGGGGTGGGGATGGAGGAGGGAGTTCAGGACCTAAAGTTGTTGAATTCAATATTCAGTCTGGAAGGCTGTAAAGTGCCTAGTCGGAAGATGAGGTGTTGTTCCTCCAGTTTGCGTTGGGCTTCACTGGAACAATGCAGCAAGCCAAGGACAGATATGTGGGCAAGAGAGCAGGGTGGAGTGTTGAAATGGCAAGCGACAGGGAGGTTTGGGTCATTCTTGCGGACAGACCGCAGGTGTTCTGCAAAGCGGTCGCCCAGTTTACGTTTGGTCTCTCCAATGTAGAGGAGACTGCATTGGGAGCAACGAATGCAGTAGACTAAGTTGGGGGAAATGCAAGTGAAATGTTGATTCACTTGAAATTTATACTGTATGTGAAGAGGGTGCTGTTTGGTTGGCAGGTGGACTCTGATTGGTAGAGGCATTGCCATGAAGAATGCACCAGTGATGGTAAATGACAGTTAATTGCCAACCATTGTTTGAAATTTAAACCAGGCAGCTTGACCCTGAGTGGTCAAGGCATTGCCCTGAGGAACGAATCAGCGAATGGCTGTTACTTATTTTGTTTTGCTGAAACAGGTACAATGTGTGCACGTGTTCTTTCTGTCTGCAAAGAACAGGGCCCTGTGTATTAATGTATGTAACTACACACAAATGCACCACACTGCGAACCTGACTGATAATTTTATATTGGTTGTCAGCGTAATTCTTAGGACATTGAGGATTATTTAGCAAATGTTGTCCAATCGCGGAATCATATCTAATGTTGGGCACTGGGTTTTGAGTTTTGCAAGCACGGGCTGGTTAGGTACGGTCAGCGGCTGGGATTGCGAACAGCAGCTGGAACATGCTGTTTAATGCAATCTGCCAGTTTTGGGATGTACAGCCTACATGCCTAGCATCACACTGGCACTGAAATTCATATACCACATTACTCGTTTGTGTGATAGGCAGAATATATTTTTGGCTTGATGGCAGCATCCTGTCAGTGGAGAATACCACTCGTGTTGCAACTGCATAAGTAGCAGTGTGAAACAGCTAGCTTCACCTGTTGCTCAAAGTTTTGAGATATCTTGCCCTTCCAGGGTAACCTGAGGTAGACTGGGCCCTTTTCAGGGCTGAAAGTGATGCCTTCAGCCCATTGAATTGACATTTGTATACAGATATCAACATTTATGTAAACAAGCCTCAAAAATATTTGAATGTGTCTGCATTCCTTTATCCTATGGAAAGGCTAATGTCAGTAAGTGAATTGTATAGGCATTATTTTTCCTCAGCATTGTATTAGGAGTAATGCCAGGTCATTAGCAGGGTGAACTGCGACCATGTTTGTGCCATTTCAGTGTGATCAGAACCTCACGTGTTGACTGCCCACTCCATCTAAGATAATACAAACAAAAAGGAAAATGCTGTAAATGTTGGAAATTCACAAAAGGTTTGTCAGCCTCTATAAAAATTTAGGTTTTATGCCTTTCTTCAGAACAGGAATCTGAAAGATAGGCAAGATGTTTGTTTGTTCAGGAACTGAGTTTCCATTTAAAGGAATTAGCTTGATGCCTCATATCTTATGAAAGCCATCTCTACTTATTTTCTCAGAACTCACTATCTGGACTTCTGGATCAGACCCAGAAAAGCCACATATCACCTGTACTAGTAGAGGTAGAATAATATCACATCTGGAAACATGTTACACTTGAAATTTTGCATCATGTGCCACCACTGAATCATCTGTAATCTTTCAAATCAAGATAACTATAAGAAGATGCCCCTAGCGGGCATGAATCCTATTTCTGCTTAGTGCACTTTTGAAATATTGGCCTGGTTTGTGTCATTTATACCACATTTATTCCCATCTCTGCATCTGCAGAGAAGGTGGAGATGGATCTTCTCCTTCAACTGCTACAATTTTTGTGATTGTGGTCCCTTTGCTAGGTGGACCATTCTACGATTTTGATCCAGTGACTCTGAAGGAACAGTAATAAATTCAAGGTCAGGATGGTGTGTGACTTGGAGGTAATGCTGTTTCCACAACTTTGCTGCTCTTATTCTTCTCTCTGGTAGAGGTCATGGGGAGGGAGGCACTGTCAAGATGTTGAGCTTCTGCAGTTTATCACGTGGGTGAAACATACTGTGGCACAGTGCTCCAATGATGGAGTGGTGGACATTGTGCCCAGTGGCAGAATAAAACTGCTCTGAGTATGTTGTTAACTTCTTGATTGTTATTATGGCTGACACATCTAGAAAGAAACCCTTATCGGAACCACCGCTGGACCTCTAATTTAAAAGCTGTTGCTTTCAACTATTCTGGCAACATTTTGTCTACATCAGGCTTAATACTAGAATTACAGAAGGAAATATAATCTTTATACTTCTGTCAGGAAGCTTCAAGAAGCTTTAATGTTATTGGATGTTATGACCATTGATACTTTATTTAGTAGACAGTATATTAGCTAAATAGTTTAGTTATTTACTGGTTCATGCTCAGAAAGAAATACAGATTTCAAAGGTTATTTCTATCCATTGGCGTATTGAGAAATATGTTTGTTTTAAATGTTGTCTCCCAGAAGATTAATTTGTTCAAATTTCATGAGATTGAACAATCTGTTGTTTTTGTTGAGCAACTAATTTGTCTCAGCATTTTTACTTATTCCCAGTATTCTACTCTGACTAGAAAGAGTGATGACAATCCTAACCCCTTGGCTAGAATTTTACGGACTTGTCGCGATGGGGAAGGAGCCGTAAAATGCGGCGAGCCATTCTAAACTCCATTGACTTCGGTGGGACCGTCAAATCCAGCTGGCATAAAATTCCACCCCTTGGGGAGAATTTTCTCCCCGTCGGGTGGGCTGGGCATGGACAGGCGCGGAGCCAATCGCCACCCGTGATCGGCTGAGTGCCATTTTACATGTGTGAGGCAATTAAGGCCCACCCAGCATGATGCATGCCCGGTAGCGCTGAGCGCTAGCTGTACGGGCAGGGGTGGGGGGGGGAGCAAAAGAGTGCAGAAATCTCCCTGAGGCAGCTCCGTGCTTCAGGAAGATTAAGTTGAATTTAAAACTTCAAAATAAAAAAAGTAAAAAATCATTTATACATGTCCCCTCATGTGACAGCGTCACATTTGCTCGGACATGTTTATCAAATGTTCAATTAATACTTATTAATTTAATAAACCCTTCATGAAACCTCATCCCACCGAACGAAAGATCGGAATGATGCACGGTGCTTCAGAACGCACACCCAACGTCACCGCGCGTCATTTTATGCATCAGTGTGCGGGGCCCCCCCCCCCCCCGCACGCCGAACAAATCCTGGCCCTTGTGTTTTTTTGTCCGGATGCCATTTTTAATCTTATGTTTTGCATATGCAAAATCAGCCTGTACAGGGTTAACTTCTGAGGGCACTGAAAATATTTTTTTAAATAGAACCAGATTGCTTGATAATTTTTCCTTAAAGCATAAGTTTGTTTTGGCCTAAGCATTTACATTGTTAAGTGTTATTTGGCTAATCAGTCCAGAGTTTGCCGTTAATTGCAATCCTATACCTCAGAGTAGATTATGACCCCTTGTTCCTTAAGGTTAACAGAACATTCAGTTTTCCAAGTAAGTCAGGCAGATCAATCATTGTGCAAGGGTTAATGGTAGGCAGGAAACTGTAAGTGTTCATATAAGTAGACATTTTTACTCTGGAAAGGACAGACACTGCATTTGTACTGTAGTTGTCAAACGACTTAATAAGCTATTCATGAAATGTAGAAGCATGCAAATTGCACAATTCTGTATCCTGCATCATTTTTTTTCTCTGTTCTACAGATGAATTACTCATAATTAAACCTAAAGATTTCAAAACAAAGTTTGTTCATAATATGCTCTCTTTTCATTTTTTCATCAAGGGACAGAAATTCAAGGATTAAGAACAGTTGAGTTTAATAAGGTAAGTGGTAATTTGGTGTCTTAACTCCACAGGAAGCTGCAGTTAAGAGTTTAAGATCTCACTTTTAAAAAGTGCTTCAATTATCATTATTTCTGATGGGCTAATTCTGTGAATAAGCACTCCAAAATAGAGAATTGACTTGAAAATGCACTGCACTGCAGTTGACCCAAGTTTGTTAGTCAGCTAATTCTTATTTGGAAAGACATAAAGTTGTGCACTTACATAGTGTTTTTCACAACCTCAGGATATCCCAAAGTGCTTTGCAGCCGATGAAATATTTTTGAAGTAGTCACTGCAGGAAACACAGCAGCCAATTTGTGCACAGCAAAGAACCATGAACAGCAAAGTGATAATCAGATAACCTAGTTAGTGACATAAGAGCAGAAGGTGTTGAAAATACTCAGCACTGGCAGCATCTGAGGAGAGAGAAACAGAAATCACCGTTCAGGTCTGTGAACTTTCATCAGAATAGCCACAGACCTAAAACATTAACTCTGCTTCGCTCTCCACAGTTGCTGCCAGACCTGCTGAAAATTCCAGCGTTTTCTATTTTTATTTCAGATTTGTAGTTTCCTGTAACCTGTTTGGTGATAAACATTGGCCAGGGCACCAGGGATACTCCATTGCTCGTCTTCAAATGAATGACAGCATCTCCAACGGTAATGCATTCCTTCAATACAACATAGCCTCGATTTTGTGCTCAAGTCTCTGGAGTAGGGCTTGAACCCACAATCTTCTAACTCGGAGACAAGAGTGAGCCACAGCTGACACCAAACTGAGTAGAGTCATGGAGTTATGACATCACGGAGGGTGACCATTCAGCCCATTGATTCCATGTCAACTCTCTCATAGAGCATTTCAATCTGCCCCATTCCACCCACTCCCCCACCCCCGCCGCACTATCTCCATATATCTCAAGCACCTATCAAGTTCCTTTTTTGAAACTGTTGTCCCTGCTTTCACCAGCCTCACAGGCAGCAAGTTCTAGGTCATTGCCATTCACTGAGTAAAATGTTCTTCCTCACGTCTCCCTTGTATCCCTAGCCTAAAACCTTAACTTGTACCCCCTAGTCCTTGTGCCTTCAGCTAATGGTAGCAGCGTTTCTTTCTCTACCTTATCCAAACCTGTCATAATCTTGTACATCTCAAAAAAATCAGCTCAATCTCCTTTGCTCCAAGGAGAACAACCCCAGCTTCCCTAATCTAACCTTGTAACTAAAATCTTTCATTCCTGGAACAGGTCTGGTAAATATCCTCTGCAACCTCTTAAGGACCTTCACATCATACCAAAAATGCAGTGGCCAAAACTAGACGCAGTACTCTAGTTGTGGCCTAACCAGAGCTTTGTAAAGTGTCAGTATGACTTCCCTGCCTTGTACTCAATACCTCTATTTAAGAAGCCCAAGGTCCCATATGCTTTGCAAACTGCTATCTCAATAAACCCTGCCACCCAGGTCCCCTTTCCCTGCTCTGAAAAGTGCCAATAAGTCTCTATTGCCTCTCCCTATTTCTTCTGCCAAAATGCATCACCTCACTCTTTGATGTATTAAATTCCACTCCCACTTATCTGCCCATTCTGCTAGTCTGTCTGTGTCCTGTTTAGTTAATTGGCATCATCCTTACTGTTAGCACACCTTCAAGTTTTGTCATTTTGAAATTTCACTCCGTATTCCAACATCCAAGTCATTTATAAAAACAAAAAAACTGCGGATGCTGGAAATCCAAAACAAAAACAAAAACAGAATTACCTGGAAAAACTCAGCAGGTCTGGCAGCATCGGCGGAGAAGAAAAGGGTTGACGTTTCGAGTCCTCATGACCCTTCGACAGAACTTGAGTTCGAGTCCAAGAAAGAGTTGAAATATAAGCTGGTTTAAGGTGTGTGTGTGGGGGGCGGGAGAGAGAGAGAGAGAGGTGGAGGGGGGGGTGTGGTTGTAGGGACAAACAAGGAGTGATAGAAGCAGATCATCAAAAGATTTCAACAACAATAGTACAAAAGAACACAGAGGTGTTAAAGTTAAAGTTGGTGATATTATCTAAACGAATGTGCTAGTTAAGAATGGATGGTAGGGCGCTCAAGGTATAGCTCTAGTGGGGGTGTTTTTTTTTTAAATAATGGAAATAGGTGGGGAAAGGAAAATCTATATAATTTATTGGAAAAAAAAGGAAGGGGGAAACAGAAAGGGGGTGGGGATGGGGGAGGGAGCTCACGACCTAAAGTTGTTGAATTCAATATTCAGTCCGGAAAGCTGTAAAGTGCCTAGTCGGAAGATGAGGTGTTGTTCCTCCAGTTTGCGTTGGGCTTCACTGGAACAATGCAGCAAGCCAAGGACAGACATGTGGGCAAGAGAGCAGGGTGGAGTGTTAAAATGGCAAGCGACAGGGAGGTTTGGGTCATTCTTGCGGACAGACCGCAGGTGTTCTGCAAAGCGGTTGCCCAGTTTACGTTTGGTCTCTCCAATGTAGAGGAGACCACATTGGGAGCAACGAATGCAGTAGACTAAGTTGGGGGAAATGCAAGTGAAATGCTGCTTCACTTGAAAGGAGTGTTTGGGTCCTTGGACGGTGAGGAGAGAGGAAGTGAAGGGGCAGGTGTTGCATCTTTTGCGTGGGCATGGGGTGGTGCCATAGGAGGGGGTTGAGGAGTAGGGGGTGATGGAGGAGTGGACCAGGGTGTCCCGGAGGGAGCGATCCCTACGGAATGCCGATGGGGGGGTGAAGGGAAGATGTGTTTGGTGGTGGCATCATGCTGGAGTTGGCGGAAATGGCGGAGGATGATCCTTTGAATGCGGAGGCTGGTGGGGTGATAAGTCATTTATATATACATCATCAAAAAGCAGTGATCTTAATAATGACACTTTGGGAACACTACTTTCTACTGGTCTGAAAAACAGCCAACTATCATGAATCACTGTTTTCTGACCTTAAGCCAATGTTTTTATCAAGCTGGCACCGACCCTCTACTTCCATAAATCTCAACTTTGTTAACCAGCCTTTTATGTGCCACTTTGTCAAATGCTTTCTTAAAATCCAAATAGACAACATCCACTGTCTTCCCTTCATCCCTTCATTCTCCTTTCCGTTACTTCATCAAAAAAATCAATTAGATTAGTCAAACACAATCTATTTTTTACAAATCCATGCAAGTTCTCTTTAATTAACTCAAACCTTTCCAAGTGCCTGTTGATTTTTTCCATGATTATTACTTCTAAAATCTTACCCATCACTGATATTAAACTGATTGGTCTGTAGTTACTTGGAATGTCCTTACACCCTTTCTTGAACAAGCATGTCACATTTTCCACTTTCTCATCCACTGGTATCTCCCCCATATCTGGGGAAGATTTGGAAGTTGTGGCAAGACCTTCTGCTATCCCCACCCCCACTTCCTTTAGCAACCTGGAATGCAAGCCATCTGGACCAGGCAAAGTATGCACTTTGAGCACAGCCAGTCTTCTGTACATCATGTCTGTCAATTTTCACCCCATTCATTACCTCTATTATCTCCACTTCTACCAATATTTTGTCAGCATCCTCTTCCTTAGTAAATACTGATGCAAAGTACTCATTAATTATTCAAGCCTTCTGCTACACCCCTAAATATATATCACCCATTCTGGCCCACACAGGCGCCGCCTTGTCTCTTTCTACCTGCTTACTATTTACATTCCATTTAATGAAAATTTTTGGGTTCACTTTTATGCTAACTGCTATTCTATTCTCATATTCTTTCTTTGCTAATCCTATTTTCCTCTTCACTCCTCCTTTCAACTTATTGTATTAGACCTGGTTCACGCTTGAAGAATTTACCCGACATGCATCACATACTTTTTTTTGTTTCATCACGTTCTCTACCTCCTTCATCATCCAAGGAACCCTGGCTTTGGTTTCCCTTCTTTACCTTCTTGTGGGAATGTACTTAGACCGTACCTGAAACATTTCTTAAAGTTTTCCCTGCCGGTCTTTGTTCCATTTTACCCTGTCTACACGCCCTCTCACCCTATTGAAGTTAGACCTCTTCCAATTTAAAACTTCCACTTTATATTGTTTATTGCTCTTCTCCATTAATAATCTCAACCTTTTGATATGATAAGTAGTACTTGCAAGTAAAACTGTAGCCAGAGCAGGGTGAGCTCTTTGATACAAGCAAAAGCCCAACGAAAACTGGTGGAACAGCACCTCATCTTCCGATTAGGCACTTTATAATCTTCCGGATTTTACATTAACCAGGGTTTTAGGGCCCTGCCGCAGCGGGTCTACACCCAGCAGATGTGGCAAGCCATTTAAATCTCCATTCAATTCAATTATGGCAGGGCCATAATATCCCATCGCGCAGGAGGGGCCGTAAAATCCTGGTCATTCAGTTCAACAACTTCAGACCATGAACTCTCCCCTCTATCTTTACCCATTTTTCAATCCATTTTTACAATTTATTTATTCATTTTTTAATTGTTTTATGCTTTTTCCCCAACCCCCTTACCCCTCATCCAAATAAGGCCATCTGTCATTTGTTTTCATGTTTTGCTTTCACTGAGTACTGACCCTCGTTCTGCTATTAACACATTCTGTTCTCTTATTTTTATGCCACTATAAGCACCTTCTTTAATCTTTAACACTACCATTAACACTCCCTTTGTCCTGTGTCCAGGACATCTTTGTCAAATTTCTCCTTGGCTCCTACCTATCCTTGATCTTTTATTTTGCTCCACACCCACTTCTCTTTAGCTCTAAAAGAGAGGCATATGGACCCTTTTTCTCTCTCCACAGATGCTGCCAGACGATCTAAGTTTTTCCAGCATTTTCTGTTCCTATTTTATATTAGGATGAGCTCTTTATTTGATATAGAAACCGTAGTCATTACAATAATGTACCGATAATTATTTCAATCTGACCGAATGTAAGATTATTTCTGCCATGTAGGAGATCACTGGAAAAGGGGCTGGATTGATTGTGCCATCTCTGTATCATCTTTTAAGACTTCACTTAAAACTTACTTCTGACTTTTGATCATCAATATTGATCTCTTCTCCTTTGGCTTAATATGTTTTCCTTGTGCCTCTGTGAAGTGATATATAAATGCAAATTGCAGAAGTAATTATGATGTTATTGGCAGGATTTGCGTGGTCCCTTCCAGTCTGCAATCAGGATGTTTATGTGTAAGGCGTGTGTATTTCCTTATCATGAGAGTGATTTTTCTTAATTTAAAATAAATTCCAGCATCAGGCTTTCTGGTATTTTTAAAAGTAAGCAAAGGTTATTTGTTACTACAAACTTGACCTGAATGTTTGAACACAATGTTTCAATCACTCGTCTCATTCACACTATCACACACACAAAAATTAGATCCAGATGAAGCTAAAGTCATAATTATAAAAATCGAATTTATAACTCAGTCGTTACATTGATGCAGGCTATATTGGTTGAGTTGATACTTTAGCTGGAGTGAAGTTCTCATAGAAACAAAGATTCTCATGAAGCTGCAAAGCCTCTTGTAGATGAATAGCCAAGAGGTTGGTTCTCAGATGGATTTGGAAGCTGGAACAAGTACAGTACTTTGGCTGCATTATAAAACTTTCAGCTATGATGGTTCAGAATCACAGAATTGTTACAGTGCAGAACGAGGCTATTCAGCTCATCATGTCTGCACCGGCTGTCTGAGC
This sequence comes from Carcharodon carcharias, assembly GCF_017639515.1. Classification (NCBI taxonomy): domain Eukaryota; kingdom Metazoa; phylum Chordata; class Chondrichthyes; order Lamniformes; family Lamnidae; genus Carcharodon; species Carcharodon carcharias. The sequence goes on from NC_054470.1 coordinate 88,884,392, forward strand.
ATTTTAACTTAGTGCCAATCTCCTGCCTTTCCCCATAACCCTGCACATTGTTTCTATTTAAATAATAATCCAATGCCCTCTTGAATGCCTCAATCGAAGCTGCCTCCACACACTTCTAGGCAGTGCATTCCAAACCCTAACTACTCGCAGTGTGAAAAAGCTTTTTCTCACCTCACATTTGCTTCTTTTGCTAAACACTTAAAAACTGTGCCCTCTGGTTCTCGATCCGTATATGAGCAAGAACAGTTTCTCCCTGTCTACTCTGCCCAGACCCCTCATGATTTTGAAAACTTCTATCAAGTCTCCTTTAGCCTTCCCCTCTCCAAGGAAAACAATACCAACTTCTCCAATCTCCAATCTGAAGTGTGTCATCCCTGGAACCATTCTCGTAAATCTCTTCTGCACTCTCTCCAACGCATTCACATCCTTCCTATAGTGTGGTGCCCAGAACTGTACAGAGCATTCCAGCTGAGGTCTAACCAGTGTCTTTTATAAGTTCATCAAAACCTCCCTGCTCTTATACTCTATGCCCCAATTAATGAAGCCTAGAATACTGTATGCTTTAGAAACAGCTCTCTCTATCTGTGCTGTCACTTTTAATGACTTAAGTACATATAGACCCAGGTATCTCTGCTCCTGCACACCCTTTAGAATAGTATCCTTTATTTTATACTGTCTCTTTATGTTCTTTGTACCAGTGTTTCAACTCACACTTCTCCGAATTGAAGTTCTACACTGCCTCCTCACAGTTTACAATTCTCCCAAGTTTTTTGTCATCCGCAAACTTTGAAATTGTCCCCTGCACACCAAGATCTAGATCATTTATATATATCAGGAAAAACAAGGGTCCCAATACTGACCACACTACAAACCTTCTTCCAGCCTGAAAAATACCCATTAACAATTACTTTCTGTTTCCTATCTCTCTGCCAATTTTGTAACCACGTTGCTACTGTCCCTTTTATTCCATGAACTGTAACCTCCCTCATAAGTCTGTTGTGTGGCACTGTATTGAACGCCTTCATCAACCATCTCTGTTACCTCTTCAAAAAGCTCCAGCAGGTTAGTTAGACACTATTTTTCTCTAACAAGCCAAGCTGTCTCTTCTGAATCAATCCACATTTTTCCACATGTATTAATTCTATCCGAAATAATTGTTTCTAGAAGTTTCCCCATCACCAAAGTTAAACTGACTGGTTTGTAATTGCAGGGCAGATCTTTAGAACCTTTTTTGAACAAGGGAATAATGTTTGCAATTCTCCAGCCCTGCGGCACCTCCCCCAAATCCAGAGAACATTAAAATATTATTGCCAGTGCCTCTGCAATTTCCATTTTCACTTCCTTCAATGTTCTTGGATGCACCTCATCTAGTCCCGGTGCCTTATCAACTTTATGTACCAACAGCTTATCCAATACCTAGCCCTTACCAATTTTAAACCCTTCTAGTGACTGAATTTCTTCCTCTGTCGCCATGGCCTGGGCAGCATCTACCTTATAGGTAAAGACAGATGCAAAGTATTCATTTAACACCTCAGCCATGCCTGTTGCCTCTATGTGTAAATCCCCTTTTTGGTCCCTAACCTGAAGTCAATGGGAGTCAGGGGGAGAACTGTCCATTGGTTGGATTCATACCTAGCACAAAGGAAAATGGTTGTGGTTGTTGGAAGTCAGTCCTCTCAGCTCCAGGACATCAGTGCAGGAGTTCCTCAGGGTGGTGTCCTCAGCCCAGCCATCCTCAGCTACTTCATCAATGACTTTCCTTAGAGTCATAGAAGTCAACAGCACAGAAAAAGGTCCTTCAGCCCATCGAGTCTGCACCAATCAAACAAGTACCGAACTATTCTAATCCCATTTTCCAGCACTAGCCCCGTAGCCTTGTATGCCATGGCATTGCAAGTGCATATCAAATATTTCTTAAATATTATGAGGGTTTCTGCCTCTACCACTCTTTCAGGCATTGAGTTCCAGATTCTCACCATGCTCTGGGTGAAAAAAATCCTTCCTCACATCCTCTTTAAACCTCCTGCCCCTTAACCTTAAACCTATGTCCCCTAGTTATTAATCCTTCCACCAAGGGGGAAATTTCCTTCCTGTCTACCCTCTGCCTCTCATACTTTTATACACCTCAATCATGTCCCCCCTCAATCTCCTCTGCTCCAGGGAAAATAACCTCAGTCTATCCAATGTCTCCTCATAAATCAAACTGTCCAGCCCAGGCAACATCCTGGTAAATCTCCTCTGCACTCTCTCTAGCGCAATCACATCCTTCCTATAAGGCGGATTCCAGAACTGCACGCAATAGTCTAGCTGTGGCCTAACCAGCATTTTATACAGTTCCAGCATAACCTCCCTACTCTTATATTCTATGCCTCGCCTAATAAAAGCAAGTATCCCATATGCATTTTTAATCACCTTATCTACCTGTTTCGCTACCTTAAGGGACCGGTAGCCATGCACACCAAGGTCCCTCTGATCCTCGGTACTTCCCAGGGTCCTACCATTCATCGTGTATTCCCATGCCTTGTTTGTCCTGCCCAAGTGCACCACCTCACACTTATCCGGATTAAATTCCATTTGCCACTGATCAGCCCATCTGACCAGCCCATCTATATCCTCCTGTAATCTAAGGCTACCCTCCTCACTATTTACCACCCCACCAATTTTCGTGTCATCCATGAACTTACTGTTCAACCATCCTACATTCAGTGTCTAAAATCATTTATATATATCACAAACAGCAAGGGACCCAACACCGATCCCTGTGGAACCCCACTAGACACAGACATCCGGTCACAAAAACATCCCTCGACCATCACCCTCTGCTTCCTGCCATTCAGCCAATCTTGGATCCAATTTGCCAAATTGCCTTGGATCCCATGGGCTCTTAACTTCGTTATCAGTCTCCCATGAGAGACCTTATCAAAAGCCTTGCTGAAGCCCAAGTAGATTACGTCAAATGCATTGCCCTCATCTACACACCTGGTCATCTCTTCGAAAAGTTCAATCAAGTTGGTCAGACATGACCTCCCCTTAACAAAACCATGCTGACTGCCCTTGATTAATCCCTGCCTCTCTAAGTGTAGATTAATTCTGTCCCTCAGAATTGCTTCCAATAGTCCTCCATCATAAGGTCAGAAGTGGGGATGTTCACTGATGATTGCACAATTTTTAGCACCATTCATGACTCCTCAGATACAGAAGCATTCCTTGTCCAAATGCAGCAAGACTCAGACAATATCCAGGCCTGGGCTGACAAGTGGAAAGTAACATTCGCTCCACACAACTGTCAGGCAATGACCAACTCCAACAAGAGAGAATCCAACCATCGCCTCTTGATGTTCAATGGCATTACCATCACTGAATCCCCCACTATCAACATCCTGGGGGTTACCATTGACCAGAAACTGAACTGGACTAGCCATATAAATACTGTGGCTACAAGAGCAGGTCAAAGGCTAGGAATCGTGCGAAGAGTAACACAGCTCCTGACTCCCCAAAGCGTGTCCACCAACTATCTGCAAGGCACAAGTTAGGAATGTGATGGAATACTTGCCTGAATGAGTACAGCTCCCAGAGCACTCAAGAAGCTTGACACAGTCCAGGACACAGCAGCCCACTTGATTAGCACACATCCACAAACATTCACTCCCTCCAACACCGACGCACAGTAGCAGCAATGTGTACCATCTACAAGATGCACGGAATTCACCAAGGCTCCTTTAGCAGCACCGTCCGAACCCACGACTACAACCATCTAGAAGTACAATGGTAGCAGATAGCTGGGCACACCACCACCTGGAAGTTCCCCTCCGAGTCACTCACCATCCTGACTTGGAAATATATCGCCGTTTCTTCACTGTCACTGGGTCAAAATCCTGGAACTCCCTTCATAACAGCACTGCGGGTGTACCTACACTACATGGACTGCTGCGGTTCAAGATGGCAGCTCACCACCACCTTCTCAAGGGCAGCTAGGGATGGGCAATAAATTTTGGCCCAGCCAGCGAATCCCACATCCTGAGAATGAATTTTTTTTTTAATTATATTTGCTACCTGACACTTTTTCTTCTTTAATTTAATTTTTATCTCCTTTGATATCCAGGGAGTTCTGGATTCATTTGTCTTATCCTTCCCTTTTGAGGGAACACACCTTGACTGTGCCCAAACCATCTTCTCTTTGAAGGTAGCTCATTATTCAGCTACTGTTTATCCCACCGAATTTGGTCCCAGTCTGTCTGGCCCAGCTCCGTTCTTGCTCCATTGAAGTCTGCTCTGTACCAGTTGATTATTCTTACTCTGGATTGACCAATATCCTTTTCCACCTTCATCCTAAACTTTATGATACGATGATCACTGTCCCCTAAATGTTCCCCTACTGTCACTTGATCTATTTGGCCCACCTCATTCCCAAGAACCAGGTCTAGCAGTGCCTCCTTTCTTGTTGGACTGGACATATACTGCTGTAGGAATTTTCCTGAACACAATCCAGGAAAGCTTGTCCCTCACTGCCCCTTACACTACCACTATCCTAGTCTATACACGGGTAAGTAAAGTCCCCCACTATAACTACTCTACGATGTTTATACCTCTCTGTAATTTCCTTACAGATTTGTTCCTCTATATCCTTCCCACTAGCTGGTGATCTATACATTACACTGAGCAATGTAATTGCACCCTTCTTATTCCTTAGCTCTAGCCAAATCAATTATGTTCTTGAATCCTCTGACACATCCTCTTTCTCTAGTACTGCAATACTCTCCTTAACCAAAAATGCCACCTGTCCTCCCTTTTCCCCTTTCCTATCTTTGCTGAACACTTTCTAATCAGGAATGTTTAGCACCCAAATCTGCCCTTCCTTAAACCAGGTCTCCATTATCGCCACAACATCATAATCCCACAAGGCAATCTGTGCCTGTAACTCCCCAATTTTATTAACTATACTCCATGCATTCACATACATGCAGTGTAGCCCTGATTGAGACTTCACTATTTCCTCCCTTACTACGACTCCACCTATTAACTTACTATTCTCTATTTTAGTGCAATCTGCCTCTCCCAACATTCCATGCACCCTGGCATTATTTTCTAATATTCTCTCCTGGTTTCCACACCCCTGCTATGTTAGTTTAAACCCTTCTCAACAACACTAGCAAGAAACTCAGTCCCAGCTCTGTTCAGATGCAACCCATCTGGCTTGTACAGGTGCCATCTCCCCCAGAGTCAATTCCAGTTTCCCAGAAATCTAAATCCCCCCCTGCATCATCTTTCCAGCCACGCATTCATCTGTCTTGTCTTCCTACTTCTGTACTCACCTGGATGTGGCACTGGGAGTAATCCAGAGATTGCTACTTTAGAGGTCCTGCCTGCTAATTTTCTACCTCGCTCCCTAAATTCTGATGCAGGACCACATCCCCTTCCTACCTATGTCGTTAGTAGCAATGTGGACCACGACCTCTGGCTGTTCGCGCTCCCCATAAGAATGTCCAGCAGCCGTTCTGTGACATACTTGACCCTAGCACCATGGAGGCAACAAACCATCCTGGAGTCATGTTGATGGCTACAGAAACCCCTGCCTGCTCCTCGAACTAAAGAATCCCTTATCAGTACTGCCCTTCCGCTCTTCTTCCCCTCCTGTACAGCTGGACCACCTGTGGTGCCATGGGCTTGGCTCTTGCTGCACTCCTCCAAGGATCCATCGCCCTCATCGATATCCAAAATGGAAAACCGGTTAGTGAGCGGGACTCTGAGAACTCCTGCACTACCTGCCTGTTTCTCTTGAACTGCCTGTCGGTCAACCATTCCCTATCTGCCTGCTTACCCCTAACTTGCGGTGTGACCGCCTCTCTGAACGTGCTATCCACATAGTTCTCTCCCTCACGGATGCACCTCAGTGACTCCAGCCGCTGCTCAAGCTCTGAAAAGCAGAGCTCAAGCTTGTGCAGCCAGTGGCACTTCCTGCACATGGGCTCATCTGGGTCACGTGATGTGTCCACGACTCCCCACATACCACGGGATGGGCATTCCACTTAGCTGAGCTGTCCTGTTATGCCTTAATCTTAAATTTTTAAATCACTTTTTTGCTTAAACTTTAGTTATTTTTACTTACTTTAACCTTACTCTTGTACTATTAACTATGAACCGGTTAGTAGAAAGTAGAAATTCTTCGCCCTTATTCACAAATCAGCTCCCTCTCCTGTGCCCATAAATTCTTACCTTCCGTGTGCTTGTTTAGAAATTTATGTTTTGGTACTCGCACTGTTTTCAATTCCCAACTGTCTCTCCACTCGGCTGTTTTATCACCCAAACTCCTGCTGTTTTATCCCCTGAACTCTCACTGTTTTATCTCCTGAACTCTCGCTGTTTTATCTCCTGAACTCTCGCTGTTTTATCTCCCGAACTCCTGCTGTTTTATCCCCTGAAGTCTCGCTGTTTTATCTCCCGAATTCTCACTGTATTATCCCCCAAACTCTCTCTGTTTTATCCCCTGAAGTCTCGCTGTTTTATCTCCCGAACTCCTGCTGTTTTATCCCCTGAAGTCTCGCTGTTTTATCTTCCGAACTCTAACTGTTTTATCTCCAGAACTCTCACTGTTTTATCTCCAGAACTCTCGCTGTTTTATTTCCAGAACTCTAACTGTTTTATCTCCAGAATGCTCACTGTTTTATCTCCAGAACTCTTGCTGTTTTATCTCCCAACCTCTCACTGTTTTATCTCCAGAACTCTCACTGTTTTATCTCCCGACCTCTCACTGTTTTATCTCCAGAACTCTCACTGTTTTATCCAAGGAGAAAATTATTTAGTTGGTCCTACCTACCAAAAAGTACAATTCCTACTTTATTCAAACCTTAGGAATAGAATAAATCTTAAACACTTACTGGATGCTCACCAGATAGTCACCAAACAGCTAGCTTCTTCTCCAACCAATCAAATTGATTCTTTCCTGTGATGTCACAATATGTTGTTTCTCACTCTCCTTTCAAACTCAGCATGGGCCGCTTCCGAACAGTTGACAGGCCCATCTCTCCAACTGCTCTTCCCGAAGGTGAGTGATGTAGGCCGCGCTCCTCAGGCTGTATTTATTCTCTCCCCACTCCATGTATCACCCGCATGTCCATCTCTCTGACTGCTCTTCCCGAAGGTGAGTGATGCAGGCTGCGCTCCCCAGGCTGTATTTATTCTCTCTCCACTCCATGTATCTCCCGCAGGTCTGTCTCTCTGACTGCTCTTCCCAAAGGTGTAGATAGATTCCATATTCCTCAAACACTGGTTCAGCTGTTTCAGATGTTTCCTGGTTCTTCAGATGTTTCTCTCACACACACACATTTGCTTTGTTGAGGTTGTATTATATTGCAGTCCCTGGCAAGTAGTTGTCATCACATGACTGCAAGGTTAACACTCTGGAGACCAGACCACCATGATACAATAGCAGTTGACAATGGTCATTCACTCAATTTGAGCTCAAATAGTCTCCTTTGTTCAATTTGAAATTCTGAGGCCAACAGTCTATAGATTCCATATTCCTCAAACACTGGTTCATCCTTACACAATGTGATGTTTAAATTTCAGAGGTGGCTGCAAAGTTCCCTTTTTCAGGCCCATGTTTAACTAAACAATGGCCCCAGAGTCGCTATTCACAGTTTAAATGTCCATTATCTTATGTTAAGTTTCAGCCATCTTAACAAAGTTTGTGGCTGCTTTCTCAAAGTATGATGCATTCCATGATATTCAATATCACGTTTATACTGAGCATAACAATAGTCATAGGAGTATTAGTAGTAGTATAAGTGGAAGCAGGTAAGTGTAGTGCAAAAGATTTATAATAGACTATCATGAGAGAAAAAGAGATTGTTGGCAAATGAGATTTGCAAAGACTGACACTGCTACAGCGGAAGAACAGTCCCATTTGTTAACATTGTTAAGACCCCTTTTAAATCTATGAATAAATGTGTAAATCTTTTTATTTCCTCCAAATTATAATTCATGTGGTGTTGGTGATAATAGGGGCCGATTGATTCGCTGGGAATCAGCATTGCAGGAGGAGTAGGTAGTCCTCTTGGAGATGTTCCCATTTTCATTGCAATGATGCAGCCAAATGGAGTAGCAGCCCAGACCCAGAAGCTGCGGGTAAGTCTGTATTTTTAATTTTTGACTGTTCAATTATTGAGAACTATTTCAGAAGTTTCTATTGTATGCATATTTTTCCTATTTTCATATCAACATCTATCATAAATAGTTAATGGCTAGGATTTCTTGGGCGGTGCCCGCTCGCCGACGTGGGATGACGTCAAGCGGAACTCCCGATGCCACCCCACTCCATTTAAATTTTCAGGTAGGCAGGGGCTCAGCAAAATCAGCTGTGCGCCCACCGGCCTGTCAATGGCCAATGGAGGCCATTGACAGAGTCATTAAAGTAATTAATGGACCTGCCTGTCCAACCTTAAGGTTGGTGGCCAGACCAGGAGCCCTGGAGGGCATTTGAAAAACCATGGAACCTCATCCACGGGCAGGATGAGGTTTCATTTAGGTTCTAAAAAATGTAATTAAACTGTATTTATGAACATGTCCCAACTTATATGACAGTGTCACATGAGGGGACATGTCAGAGAAATTTTTTTTTCTTATTTTTCAGAGTTTTTAACTGTACAGCAGATCTCCCTGAGGTAGCACTTAGCCTCAGGGAGACGCGTGCGCTCTTTCGTGCACGAAAGAGCGCACTATCAGCTCAGGGAATCCCCCTCCCCCCACCCGCACACGGAGCACATAGCTCTTCCATGTACACACATTGCGTCTGTTTCAGTTAAATAAATGACAGCCATTTGGTTGGTTCATTTCTCAGGACAATGCCTTAACCAATCAGAGTCAAGCTGCCTGGTTTAAATATCAAAAAGTTAATATAAAGAATAACCTAAGCGTAGCTTTCAATAATATAGGATTATCTAAATATTAGGATATAGTCTTATTAAAACATTACAACACTATAGTGTTAAATGTAGAATTTTTTTCCATCAGAATTTAAGTGGCACCTCAGTACTCATAACAGCTTTGTGTGTTCTTTGCCTTCTCTATGCTGAACTTTATTCACTGTGCAAATGGGTATCATCTGTACATGGAACTTTGTTTTATTTTAGAGTGATGTTATCCTGATGGATTAATATTTATCAAAGCAAATGTCAAGCCCCCCCAAAAAAATTACAACTGAATTTCAATGTTTAAAACTCAACCACAGCCAGCGTAGATCAGGAAATCATTCAAAAAGAATATTTTAGCATTGAAGGTCTTGCAGCAAGCTATCCTGAAATGTTCTCTTTGTCGTTAATAAACATAGTCTGTGGGCAATTGATTGCATAATTCAGGTCTCTTGCCTGTACTTTATACTCATTAGATACCAGTTTGAGATATTTAGTGTAACTTCAATCCAAGAGATATATTAACAAGCAGTAAGAGCAATTAATTTTTAATTCTTTGTTGTTAAATATAGGTTGGAGACAGGATTGTAAGTATTTGTGGGAAACCTACAGAAGGCTTGACTCATTCCCAGGCTGTAAGCATACTGAAGAGTGCTTCAGGTCATATAGAATTACAGGTATGGCAAAGCATCATGCACTTGAGTGTGAATTTACCATTTGCTAACAATCTTTTGTTTCTTTTGGATCTTGATTGGTGGATTGATCTACTTTATTTCTGATTCCATTATATCTGTCAGAATATTCTTACATTATTTGACTGTTACAGTGCTAAAATTCCCTTACATCACTACGCTTTCTAAATCCAGCTGTAATGATTGTTCATAGGTGGTTGCAGGCGGTGATATTAGTGTGATGACTAGTCAGCAACAGGAACACACTGCAACTACACTTTCTCTCTCAGGGCTGACAGCAAGCAGCATCCTTCATGATGACCTAGGGTAAGTATTTTGTATTTACTGCACACAATACATGGTAGAAATATTGTTAGAAAACTGAAGCATGGAGTTGGTGTAGACCATACCGTCCTTTGCAACATCAAGTACAACGATTTTTAATAAAGGCTGCATTGAACAACATTTGCCTGGTTCCATTCATAACCAGCAAATCTCCTGGAATAGCATCTATTCCTGCTCCCATACCACAACCTCTGGAGTCCATCTGAAAATACAATGTCAGGTTCCACATGTATACTGATGATTTCATCCCCACCTCTCTTTTGAGTGAAGACTGGATTGCAGAGCTAAATAGGAAGAGAGAATAAAGTTTCACATGACATACAACAACTTGTATTTATATAGCACCTTCAATGGCACTTCAAAGTGGCTTTATAAAACAAAATACATCACTGAACCATATAAGGAGATATTAGAGCTGATGACCAAAAGCTTGGTCAAAGAGGTGAGTTTTAAGGAGTGTCTTTAAGGAGGAAATTGAGGATTAGGGAGGGAATTCCAGAGTTTAGGGCTTAGATAGCTGAAGGCACAGCCACCAATGATTAAAATTGGGGAAGCTCAATAGGCCAGAATTAGAGGAGTGCAGATACCTTGGAGGATTGTAGGGCTGGAGGAAATTACAGAGAAAGAGCGGCAGTCCAGAGAGGAATTTGAAAATACAGATGAGAATTTTAAAATGAAGGCATTGCTTAACCAGGAGCCAGTGCAAGTCATTGAGCAGGGCTGATGGTTGAATGAGATTTGGTGCAAATAGGACATAGAATGCAGAATTTTGGGTTACCTCAAGTTGAGGGAGTGTAGAGTGTGGAAGGCCAACCAGCAATATGTAAAAATAGTTATGTTTGGAGGTAACAAAGGCATGGATGAGGTTTTCAGTAGCTGAGGCAGGGACAGAATGGAGAGATGTTACAGAGGTGTACATAGGCAACTAGTGTGAATAAGTAGTTGAAAGTTCATTTCGTATCAGCTGTGGCACCGAAGTTGCAAGCAGTCTGGTTCAGCCTCAGACTGTTTTTAAGGCAGTGCTTCCTAAATATTTTTCCCACTGTGACCCCATGCATGAAAATTGGTGCTTCCCAGAGGGGAAGGGTTGGAGTACAGAGTTGTTGAGCAAAGTGAGGAGATAAGTTGAATAGATTTAAGGCTGGGATAGACAGATTTTTGGTCTCTTGGGGAATTAAGGTATGTGGAGAGTGGGCAGGAAAATGGAGTTGAATCCCAAGATCAGCCATGATCATATTAAATGGCAGAGCAGACTCAATGGGTCATGTGGTCTACTCCTGATCCTATATCTTATGTTCTTAGGAGAGAAGGAGAGTTTTTGAGCAGGGTCTAATGATTTTGCCCACAACCATTTTGAAGACCCTAGGGCCTCAAAGCTAAGAATCCTGCATGCGCATGTAATGGAGCCTCGACCCACGGTTTGAAAACCCTTGGTTTAGGAAGAAGATGGAGACAGTGGCTCGGGAGCAGAGTTTGTGCCAGGGACCAAAGATAGCAGCTTCACTCTTACCAATATTTATTTATCTTATTTGGATAATAACATGGAGCTTTCCCAAGAAATGAACAATGTCACCACCCCAGAAAATTATGAAGTTTAAAAAACTAAACTCGAGGTTGTATGTGGTGGGGTTGGGATGAGGAAAAGGCTGAGGGAATGATGTGCACTATTTAACATTTTTGTTTCTATTATCCTTCAGTCCTCCACAATATAAAACAATTACTTTGGACAGAGGTGCTGATGGTCTAGGTTTTAGCATTGTTGGTGGATATGGCAGCCCTCATGGAGACCTGCCTATTTATGTCAAGACAGTATTTGCAAAGGTAAGCAGACAGTGAGAATGTTCTGAATTCTGAAGCTCTGGTACTGTTTATGTCTTTTTCATACAGCTCAGAGGCATGTCAATGCATTTTAATTTATCATTAAACTAACCTGAGGCATTGGTCAATAATTCAACTGCCAACAAGGGGCAGGTTCAAGTGGGAGCAGGGCGCTAAAGCCGCAAAAAGTGACATCAGGCCAGAAATCCAACATGATCTCACCAAATTCTGGGTTTAGGTGGGTTTGCAGGCGAGCAGGAAATTCCAGTGGAGCTGTCAGCCAAATAATTTCAATATGGAAATCCCCAATTAACCGAGAATTTAATCCAGCATTCTGATTTTAACAGCCAGCGACAGGTTTCCCAAAGTATGTGGAACTCGCTATGGTCAACCAGGCGACCGCTTAGCAGGGATTGTTTCTTCAATGAAACTGACATGCTTGGAAGCCTTCAGGCAGTGAAACTGAAGAGCTGCAGCCATGCATACATGAGATGCTGCTGTTCACAGCAATTTCACTGGTTAACAGGTGAAGTCACTTCACTCACCTTGATCTGATCTTCCCTGCTATCAGCCTTCACTGCAGCATGGAAGTAGCTTATGCAGCTTTATCTTGGACCTCTGAAGAACAAAAGGAGCAACACAACAGTGCCAAAAGCAGCAGGAGCAACATCAGCAGCAATGCCAGTTGCCTTCTCCTCAGTTACATGCCACTCCACAGGACAAAGGGGAAGAACACAGAGTTCCAGGTTAAAGGAAGCAAGAGCCCAACACAGGGTCTACAGACAGAGAATCACTCTCTTGACATGTGTGAACCAGCGCCTAATGAGGCGCAGGCTTTCAGGCCAGACATTGCTGACATTTGCAGGTTCCTGGAACAAGGCCTCCTTCCTGATGGATCAGGTGGGCACACATTGCCAGTGGCCATCAAGGTGTCTGTCACTGGAGGGCCCTCACCCCTCTCCAACTTTTCTGCCTCTCTTTGGAGACCTGCACTTTCCTGCAAGGAGAGAAACTAGAGTTGTGAGTGTGAGAAATAGATTGTGCAGAGAGGATGGACAACAATTGTGATGGGCGGCTGAGGCATGGGTGTGAAATGGCACAAAGATGAGGGTGAGTGTGTGTGTTGACTGTCCAGATGGGGATGAGAGGAGGCATCTGGAGAGAGAGAAATGAGTGGAGCTGAAAGATGTTTTGGTCTGAGTAGTGCAGGAAAATGATGAAAAGGCGAGATTATGGGGCTTGGCACCTGAGCAAGTTACACCACTCACCTTCCCTGATCTCCAGAGGTCCTTGAATCTCATGGGGCAGTGTCTCCAGTTTCAAGGGATCACACTTCTGCTGCTCACCTCATTGGCCACTGCCATACATGCCTGCTTCATTTGAGAGGCTGACTTCTTCCTCCCTTCCTTAGCAAACATGTACTCACTAGTCACTCTGATCCAGCAGCAGGATCTCCAGTTCAGAGTCAGAAACCTGGGGACAGCCTTCCCAGGTCTCCTTTCATTCCTGTGGTTTCTGAAGCATCAGGAATGAATGTACAGTCCAGTCATTCTGACTCCTGCCAAGGTCGTGTTAACTAGAAATCTCCCCTTTGTCAGGTTCAGCACGTCATCCTGCCCATCTTTGCTAATTTATCAGTAAACCCGGAAACTGGATGCTAATACTGTGGTTCCTGACCCATAGCCAGCAACACCCCTACTTTGTACAGTTCTGTTAAGATAAAATTCTGCCCATAATGCAGAAGTATTCATAGTTCACACTTGATTAAAGCCCTTTGGCTGAGCTACTGTATCTCAGCTAGGGCAGTGAGTAAGAATCCTACAGTTGAACTCAATGTTCCTGGGTTATGCGGGGAAAGGTGGGTGGGGAGGGAAATCAGCCAGGGAAAGAGCTCTTAATACAATCCAGTTAACTATAGTGGAAGGTATAGCCTTGAAGTGCATCTGGAGACAGAATGTGAAAATGCTTTGTGTGACTAAACAGCTTGTCAACAGTCACTACCAGGCTCAGATATGATGAATAATTATTTGGGAGTGATACTGATGAATATCCATGAAAGCTAACCTGGAGGAATGGGAGGAAAATTAATTTGCAGAAGTTTGTTTCTTAATTGCAGGAGGCAACAAGCTGTATGAATGTATTCCAGAAAATTCACTTGGAACCACATTGTGGTATCTGCATAATTCACTGTGGCAGAAGTATCAATTTCATGCAATCATGTAACAAAAGAAATTAAGCTAGATACAACGTTAATCACTCGAATCTGACAGATTATTATACATCATTTAGCAGATTCATGAGTTACAAAATGAGTATAATGTCATGGTAAACCCATTCTGATCTAAAGATATTTTAACTTTTAGGGGGCAGCTGCTGAAGATGGACGTCTGAAACGTGGAGATCAAATAATTGCTGTCAATGGGCAAAGCCTTGAGGGTGTTACACATGAAGAAGCTGTTGGTATTCTGAAGCGCACAAAGGGGACAGTTACACTAACAGTACTTTCCTAATGTATGTTGTTCCAGGGAAGACTCAAATGCTCAGTATATTGACATGATGAATAAGAATTGAAATGGGATGTTGTGTTTAATTAACAACTCTACTAAATTTATAGAGTGCATTTTGTAATATATGGCTTTCTTCTGCTGAGGACTATTAGATAATGTGCAAAGGCGTTCTTCAAAAAAGAAAGACAATATTACAAATATGCCCTGTGGGCTAAATAAGAAACGGATGAAAAAGATTAAATGTTTAGCTAGTGTCAATTAAATGTTTCTATTTTTAATTTGAAATCAAATAACCATGAAAAAGTGTGTTGCGAAATTGAAGAAATTTAAAAACATAGCAGGCTGCCATAGTATTTATGTACATCATGTTCAGGAGCTGTATTCTAGGATATACATTACTACTTTACCTTGATACCACATGCTGTTTACAGTACTTTTTCAGATGCAACATTATTTTTAATTTTGCTCCCAAATTTACATATTCGCCCATTTTAGGCTTTAACATAGTTCAAGAATTACTATGTAATTTCTGTTGCTTTCTGCTTTAAAATTATCACAAAATATTTTGCAGTTGAACAGTTAATTGGATTAAATAAAGCATTTGTTGTCTCAGTATGTCTGTTATGTGGTGGGGGACCTGCCACTGAGCAATTTCAGTGAAGAAATTGTGCTACATGTGCTGCAATTTAACTGCATTAGATTTTAACATTTTACAGCTTATTAACAGATTTTTTCTGTGAAACGTTGAGTTATCTTGAAATAGCTGATTATGATGGATCATCTCTAGGTACTATTTAAAAACTGTCATATCTAGAATGGCAGTAGAGGAGGCAATACTCTGGAATTATTAGAGACAATCAGATTTCATGATAGGTTTCTATGGAAAGCTGAGCTGGATGAACTGAATTGCCTCCCTCAGCTGTGGTTGCCCTTTTGTGAATTTTTTTTCTTTGCACCCTGAAAATAGTTATGTACTATGGAAGAGCTGTAGCAAAGAATGGAAATAAACAACAATTCAATCTCTTGTGCTGCAGAAATCAAGCTCATTTTGTTATCAAAACTAGATTATGCTGAAATTGGCTTATTTGAGGAAAAATATTTGTTTTAAGTCCTAGGAGAGAGTGCAGGTTTTATTTAAGACTTAGCTTCAAGTTTTAACTCCTCGATGTGTTATTCAGAAAGGAAAATTGGAGAAATTATATCAAGTTGGGGGTGAACATGGCAATGATAATCAGATAAAAACAAGAAAAAACTTTATACAGTGCTTTATCAAGTGTGTGGGAAACAGCAGAAATACTTCATATACAGATTGAATTATTTTACAATAAAGTGAGGTAAAGTTTGGATCTCTATGTCCATTTTGCAGGTGCAACAATGATCAAATTCAGCAATTAAATTAGGTTGTGTGATTTTTCAGGCGTCCCTGGTGGGTGACTATAATGGTGTAACTAAGGCATTGAAGGTCTTTTATAGGCTCTTCACCAATATTCAATATCACAGAGCAGGAGCTGTAAGATCTTATTTTTTTAAAAATTCAAAATCATTGCTGTGGAACTATAAGGAGCAGTAGCGACTCTACAGTATCCCAGTTGCCTTCTGTCCTCTTCCCCCTTTCCTTTAATGTTCTGCAATCTCCCTCCCAGGACCTGGTCCTGGGGCAAAGCATGTGACCAAAAGCAATTTTTAAAAAATGGTTAAACTGCCCACAAAGGCACCAGCAAGTCGACTGATGAGCCTGAACTCAATTTCAGGCCTGCTTTGAGCTTCCCAGTTCAGGTGCACATTGAACCTGCATCCTTTCCTTCATGCCTGAAACCGAGCGCCGACACATTTAAACCCCAGTGGATGTTATGTAACTAAATCACAGCGACCTTTATCCACACAACAACCATTATTCACACAGCAAGATCCCATAAACAGCAATGAATTGAATGATCAGTTAATTTGGGTTTTTTTTTTAGAAGAAAGGGGGAAAATGAACTATGTACAATAAGATTTGCAGTTCCAAAAAATGCATTTTGGATAAATATTTTAGCTATGATCAGTTGACTGTGCCTGCTCCTGAATTCTTGGAAACGTATGGGGTAAAAATATTTTCACCCAAGTCTGCTGCTTACCAAGCAAATTCAGTAGCTGTAACAGTGTATTAAGACTGCACCGAGCTAACCAGCTCAGTATAGAAACTAAGTTCTCCTCCATGGGATGGATTTTTGTCTTCACAAATTGGCAGGTAATCTGGCAAAGTGAATCACTTACCCTATATAAAGCCCATCAGTTGTTATTCCTTTCACTTCAATGGAATGAGGATCGGGCAGATTCTATAAAAGACAGCTGATTAATTTTTGCCAATTCACGGTCCACAGATGAAGATGCAAATCTATTCATATGAAATTAACAGTATTATAACTCAATTTAAAATAGTGTTTGGGTTAAAATTGTGTATTTTGATAAATATTGCATTTTAACACTAACCAAGTGTATTTTACTATATATTTATATAAACCTAAAAGATAAATGTTATAGCTGTCTTCTTTACAATTATTTGATCAAAGTTCCTGGATTTAGTTTCAATGGTACTGTTCCTTTGGATTAGCAACTTCAATGGACAAGAATTTGAAGCTAAACCTGGGTAACACACAGTCATTTTAGGATATTTTTCTTTTATATGCTGTCTACAATCAGACTTTAGTGTGTAAAATCTGCTTAAGTATATCTATTTTTGATTTTAAAGTAGTGTTCAGTCATGTTTCTGTTAATAGTAACTAGTCCTGGTAATTGTAAAGACTTAGTTTTATAATGCTAAGAAGTGTACTTAGTCATTGGTGTTTGAATAAAAATAAATGTTCTACAACAGCCATTTTTGACTTGATCACTTTTCTCACTGACATTACAAATGTAAAAACAATAAGTTACCTGTGTGACAAAGATAGTAGCCATAATTTTTTTTAAAATAATGTGTTGTATGCCCACTTTGATTTCATCAGTTTTCAACTTTTCTTGCCCCAAACACTAAATTTTACCTATGCGATAATGCTGAGCTACTCAAAGCACAGACAGCAGTTCATATCCCTACTTCGGCAGATTTGGACCAGCTTTAGGGTGTTGGAGTCAAAAAGCTTTGAAGTTCACGGCCTCCTGTTACATAAACAAATACAACAGCCAGTTTTCACAAAAGATTCCAAAAGCAGCAATGAGATAAATAACAAGTAAGTCTTGTAATGGTGAGAATATAGGAGAATTGCCGTGTAATCGAACTCCAGGAATTCTGTTTTGGTATCATCATGTCATCCAGCATGGGCACAGAAACTGAAGGAATTCTGATCAGTTGACTGTGCCTGCTTCTGAAGAACTGATAGAATCAACACAATTCTTAAAGCCCTTGAAGTTGCTCTGTAAATAATATTTTCACTTCAAGACCTCTCTGAAGACCCTTGATGGATATGGCCTTCTGTTGAAAGCCCTCCTCCTCTTCCCTTTGTGCATAGTTTCCCCTATCTACTGCCTGTGCTCCATCTCCCTGTTTCACTGCAGCCCAAGAGGGCCTGCTTGTAACTATAGCCCATATTAGCGAAAGCAGGCTTTCTGTTGGCAAGCCTTCCAGCACCATTCCTTTGTGCAACCAAAAACATTTCCAAAATCCTACAATGACAACACAGTACTTCCATTCGCTCTGAGAAAGAAAAAGTTAAAAGCATTGCTCCTGGAAGTCACATGGCATTATTTTTAAGTAGTACTAGTGGGGTAGGATCCTTTGTGCAGCTGAAAGCATGTCAATCTGGCACTTTTTAGGAGACAGTGTTATCAGGACCTGCGAGGTCCAAAATAGCAGTTTGTGAGTCAAATCAGTGTTAGACATTATTTGATGCTACAATCTGCTTACTGCATGCTCCCAGCGCATGTATAACATACCCATGCTAGTGCCCTTACAACCATGGTGTGCCAGAAGTGATCTGTCTGACATTTTTGGAGTTCAGACCTCAGTCGTACTGAGACAAATTTTGCCGCCAGAGAGTCTGGAGGCTGCAGATCAAGTGGGCTGCTAGCAATTTAATATTAATTTAATACTTGAACAATCTAACATATCAATATTCATTATTTCTTTCATATACCTAGGCCAAGTGATACTTGAGTAACCTTGGCCTACCTAGGCTTGTAAGCTTTTACCAGAAAAAAGCAGAAAGAGCAGCCACATGACTTTTTCAGGGTAGTGGGATTCCTGCAGTGGTACAGGGTGCCATCGACTGCACACTGGGGGTCTGCGAGCCCCACGTGTTAAAAGGGAGATGTACCACAGTGGCTAATGCTCCATGAACCATATGCGACCATACATGATACATCCTGCCAGTGAATGCACTATCCTGGCAGCAGTTACAAAGCATTGATCCTATGCCAGACAGCTACATCTGCCATCTGCAGGCCACCACTATGAGGCAGAGGTGGCAAGGACCACTTGTTCTACATGTGGTTCTTAACTACCCACTTAGGCCTGATCATGTGCAGATGGTGCACATACAATGCTGTCACCAGCAACATTGTGGAGTGAACAATCCCTGTTCTAAAACAATGGTTCCACAGTCTGGGAAACTCAGGAGAAGTCCTCCAATACTTCGCTAGAGAATGTCTCATGATTGATGTTGGGCTGTACAATCTCTCTCATGATGGTGCAGCCCTTGCCACCAGGGGGGCATCTCAGGAGGAGAAGGAAGAGGAAGGGAGAAAGCATCCTGGACTCTTTCACTCAAGAAGGATTGTCCATGACTGGCTACTTAAATTCTAGTTTCCCTAAAATCTCATCCCCTCATCAACTTTTATCCACAATTTCCCACCCTCCCATCCAACACAGTGTCCCCTCGGCCAAAATCCTGAAATGAAAGAAGCTATGAAAAGATCATTCTATTACAGCTCCATCTAGCAAAAAGTTCAATAATTTATTAAAAACTGAGCTATTCACTCTGGATGGCAGCAGTATGGGCTGGCTGGCTGAAAAGCAACAGTAAGGGCATTGGCAGTGTGGCTGTGGCTGGAGCATGAATGCTGTCATTCTGAGAGAGGACAGCCACAATTGCTTAAGGTGGCATCTCAGCCATCCTAATAATCAGCTGGACGTCATCCTGAATGTTCTTATGACATTGTCTCACCAAAAGGGCTTAGAATATTCAGGCATGCCTGCCCTTGCTGTTCCCTCCTATTAGTTGCAACCTTGTCCTGCAAGGGAGAGGAAAAATGTCTGAGTGTATTGCAATGTGTGGGGGTAATGGACTGCCAAAGTTGAATAGCTGGAAGTATGTGGAGGCTGTGAGAGGTGGGTGTGAGGCTGGCAGAATTGATAAGTGTGTGAGGGTAGGGCGGAGTACCTGAATGTTAGGTATAAGCCCTAATTGTTGATGGGTAGTGATGGGGCTGTGGAGCATTGGGTAGAAATTGTCATTTGAAGCTGCATTCACCAACCTTGACCACCTGCATGAAGTCATTGATTTTTTTCCAATACTGCAGTAAGAATTAACCACCATTGCTACTTGTTCCTAATCTCTTCAGGGGTGTTCCTTGACGTCCTCCTGGCCCCTGAGGAAACGGCACCTCTCTCCTCTTCTCAGTCTCCTGCAATAGAAATTTTAGTGGTGCATTAAAGAAGCTGGGAACCCTCTCTCTGGTCTCTTGCTCCATTTGCAGTCTTCTTCCTTCCAGCATAGCCTTTCTGAAAAAGTTGCAATAGCTGCTGTAGCCTGAATGCACACTGCCTTTAAGAGGGGCAGGCTGCCTTTAAGATGTGCAAGCTAGTTGTACATCATGCTTACCGTGCATCATGATCCTGAGCCCACCGCAGAGCCTACAGCCAGTCAGCAGCACATTTTGTACTGCGCTGTAATCATGGGAAGAATTTTCCGGTCGGTGAGCAGGGGCGGGGCCCACTCGCTGAAGCGTAAAATGACGCGCGGTGACGTCGAGCGGGTGTCCCGACATAACCACGTGTCATTTAGATTGTCAGTTCGGCGGGCGCGTAGAAGGCTCGGCTGCACGCCCGCTGAACTGCCAAAGGCCTGTTAAAAACTAATTAAAATAGTTAAATGAGCTGCCTGTCCGACCTTAAGGTTGGTGGGCGGGTGAATAGACCAGGCGGCCTTTGCATTTTTCATGAAACCTCATCAATAAAAATTATTAAAAAGATTCATTGATATGTCCCAGCTCAATGTGACACTGTCACATGAGGGGACATGTTTTTAATTTCTTTTTTCCTTTATTTAAATTTTAAAACCTTAAACTGATCTCCCTGAGGCACCTCTGTACCTCAGGGAGATTCCTGCTCTCTTCACGCACATGCGCGAAAGAGTGCAAGCCCCAACTCAGGAAATCCACCCCCACCCTTCCGAAAAGGAAGCACTCAGCACTTCCGAGCAAGCGTCACGCTGGGCTGGCCTTAATTGACCCACCCATGTAAAATGGCGGCGCTGACCCAAGCTGGAGCGCGATCAGGTTTGTGCACTCTCCCGTCCACCCCCACACAACCTCCCCAACGGGGAGAAAATTCAGCCCCATGTTGATGAGCCACAGCATGATGTTTTCTGCTGCCTGCCTCAACTTGGCTGGGAGCGGAGAAATTAGGTATCACAATCCCACATCCAAAAATGGCCCGAATCCAACTTTTTAGCCCATTGTCATTTTGGATAACAGAGCTCTTATCAAATTGATTTTGTATCCCTGCCATATTAATTGACATTGCGATATACAATCCCATTTTGAATGCTTCAGTTGAGTCTCTGCACTAGATGGCAGTCTTGCATAAATTAATAATTCTAAAAGTATAGAACTCGGTTTAAATTTAGATTTTACTTTGTGATCCTTGAATCTCTCTGTGTTCAAATTTTATATAGGAAAGCCTATCTTCATCTATCCCTTTTTATTTAAAATCATGGATTATGTTATAACGTGGGATTAATTTGAAACAATAAACGCTTCGGCTGATAACTTAAAAATCGTGAGATAAACTTTCATCACTAGTGTTCCTGGTGAAGGGCTTCATGTACCAGCAATACACATCCGAAATTAATGCACTTAGTTCTGTATTTTTTCATTCCCTGGGATGAAAACAAAAACGTACCCCTTTGCCTCTGAGATATCATGAGATCCCTAGCTGCAGCCACCCAATCTCAAACTGCTGCCACCCAAGCACAGACAGCTGCCATCATGGATGCGGATCTCAGAGTTTGATAGGATATGCAGGTTCTCACAGTGGTCTAGCAACCTGTGTTCCAGCAGATGGTGAGGAGTGCTAAAGTCCCACATTATGAGAGTGACAGTGACACCGTGGATCCAGGGTGGCAGCATTCATGATCTATCACTGCCACTCTGACAATGTCCTTATTGTTGCCTTTCAGCCATCCAGGCCAGACTCCTAGTACCCCTGCCAAGGTGCTACAGTCTGAAGACAGGCCCCTAGGCCCAGGGCTGCTCAAGGTCATTCTGTAAGGCCTTTTACACTTTCCTGCATCGACAACAACCACAGCTGTACCAGCAACAACTCAGCAACTGAATGAAATCAGAGGTGCACAGAAATCTGATGTAAAATGTGCCCAAGTCAGAGTACTTCATCAAAGGATGGCCAAGCATACATACCACACAATCCCATTCTCAGACAGTACTATGAACTGAGAGGGCACCTCAGTGAGGTTGATGATTTACTTATCAATGATGAGAGAGTGGTCGTTCCGAGAGTTCTGAGACTGGATATACAACAACGATTGCACCAAGGATATTCGGGCATCACAAATTGTCAAGCCACGACAAGATATTTTGTTTGGTGGTCAGCTCCCTCAAAGTCACTGGAACAGATGTTATCCACCCTCCCCACCAAACCCAGGGAGCCAGGCCCTTCCCACTTCACTCCTCCAACCTCACTATTTGTCCTCTCCCGAAGCCCCCTTCCACTCCTCCATGCCCCCAACACCACAACCACCCCAACACCCTGATCACTGACTCAGCCTTGCCAGTCCCGAGCCCCAGTACAAGCTGTCATTCTCCTGCTCCCATCCCTTGTGCTGTAGAGTTAAACAAGGAAAATCACTGACCTTACAACTGCACAAAGCCAACTGGTGCATGCCACCTTTAAACAAATGTGAACCATGTGCCACATGATTCTTATGTACTTTATCTTGAACGTAGTAGGACTTTCTTAAAAAGAGTTTTACACTCATGAGTATTCATGGCATGTAAATGTATGACAGATCAGCATGAGTCTCAACAAATTGCAAACATGTTGCTATCTCTACATCTCAACCAACCATCGGGAAATTGAGATTTCACACCCCACCTCATTAAGCACTCCACATTTCCAACTTTTGTGGGTTCCATAAAATTTCTCCCAGTATTAATGAACATAAAAGCCACCAGCTCAGGACAGACATGTTCTCCAATGACAGCTTCACAACGTCACTTATGGGAAAGTAAATAGGGGTCCAAGCGGTTAATGACTTTCATAGCCGGATCTATCAGATTCAACTGCAGATTTCTTTGCCTTTGTCAAAGATTGACTACATTTCATTTTGATGAGTGATGATTTTAGGGCAGAGGTCAAAACCTGTGCCAGATCTGCAAGGATGCTAGACAGATGGAAACTACAGTGAACACACTTCTGTTTAGGTCAAGCTGGTTGATTTTTGACTTTGAAGCAATAAAACAGCAAAGTGCACCTGCCGATCGCCCGTATCCTTCATACAGCAGACTTTGTGATTTTGAGGCCCTGTTATTTATACCATAAAGCTGCAGGGAACCAAATGGTGAGCATTGATAACTCTGTCGATGTGGTGTACAAGGACTTCTGAAAGGCATTTCATAAAGTGCCGCACAACAGACTTGTGTGCAAAATTAGTGCTTTTAGAATAAAAGGGACAGTAGCATCATGGGTATGAAATTGGCTAAGTGACAGGAAACAAAGAGTAGTGATAAATGGTGTTTTCGGACTGGAGGAAGCTTTAAAGTGGAGTTTTCCAAGGATCAATGTTAGGACTCCTGCTCTTTCTGATATTTATTAATGAAATGGACCTTGGTGTATAGGGCACAATTTCAAACCTCAACTGGTATTATTGTGTGCAGCTCTGGACACTACATTTTAGGAAAGATGTGAAGGCATTAGAGAGGGTGCAGAAAAGATTCACAAGAATGGTTCCAGGAATGTGGAACTTCAGTTATGTAGAAAGACTGGAGAAGTTAGGACTGTTTTCCTTGAAGAAGAGGAAGCTGAGAGGAGATTTGATAGAGGTATTCAATATCATGAGGGGCCTGGACAGTGTAGATAGGGAAAAAAATGTTCCCACTGGCAGAGTGATCAAGAACCAGAGGGCACAGGTTTAACGTGATTGGCAAAAGAAGCAATAAGGAAAAACTTTTTCACGCAGCGAGTGGTTAGGATCTGGAATGCACTGCCCAAGAGTGTGGTGGTGGCAGGGTCAGTTGAGGCTTTTAAAAGGGAATTAGATCATTACCTGAAAAGAAACAAATTGCAGGGCTACGGGGAAAAAGGCAGCGGAGTGGCAAGAGGTGAATTGCTCCTTCAGAGAGCCAATACAGGCTTCTGCTTCTGCTTTGGTTGTGTCGGTGTCACAGACTAACATCAGTGTTTCCCCCAACAAATATATGGATAGCGCTAGCTAAACCAGACATGACCCACTGATACGGTGGCCCTGATTATGAAAAACTTAGAAATGGAAATAATCGAGGAGATGTAATGAGTGGATCAGTGCTGGGGCCTCAACTTTTTAAAATTTACATAAATTACTTGGATGAAAGGACCAAAGGTATGAATGCTTAATTTGCTGATGATACAAAGAGAGGTAGGAAAGTAAGTTGTGAGTAGGACATAAGGAGACTACAAAGGGATATAACTAGATTAGGTGAGTGGGCAAAGATCTGGCAAATGGAGCATAATGTGGGCGGATATGAAATTGCCTGTTTTGGCAGGAAAAATAAAAAAAAATAAGCATATTATCTATATGGTAAGTGGTTGCAGAGCTCTGAGATGCTAAGGGATCTGGGTGTCTTAGTGCATGAATTGCAAAACATTAGTATGCAGGTACAGCAAGTAATTAGAAAAGCTAATAGAATGTTATTGTTTATTGTAAAGGGAATTGAATGCAAAAGTAGCAAGGTTATGCTTCAGTTATACAGGGCATTAATGAGACATATCTGGAGCACTATGTACAGTATTGACCTCCTTATTTAAAGAAGGATGTAAATGTGTTGGAAGCAGCTCAGAGAAAGTTTACCAGACTAATAACTGGAATGGGCGGGTTGTTTAATGAGGAAAGGTTGGACATACTAGGCTTGCATCCGTTGGAGTTTAGAAGAGTAAGAGGCAACTTGATTGAAACATATAAGATCCTGAGGGGTCTTGACAGGGTGGATGTGGAGAGGATACTTCCTCTTGTGCGAGGAACTAGAACTAGGGGTCACTGTTTAAAAAAAAGGGGTCCCCCATTTAAGACAGAGATGAGGAGAAATGTTTTCTCTCAGGGGTCTGTGATTCTTTGGAATTCTTCCTTAAAAGGCAATAGAAAGCAGAATCTTTGAATATTTTTAAGGCAGATGTAAATAGATCCTTGATAAGCAAGGGGGTGAAAGGTTATTGGGGGTAGGTGAGAATGTTGGAGTTGAGGTTCCATTCAGATCAGCTATGATGTTATTAAGTGGCAGAGCAGGCTCGAGGGGCTGAGTGGCCTACTCATGCTCCTAATTCATACGTTCGTCTGAAGATTTCTTGTGATGGGGCTATGACAATTTCCTTTGGCTGCTTGTTCTATTGTGGGATTGTCCTTGGGAAGAAAGATTGTTGATACACTGTCTGGGAAGCAAATAGGACCAGAACTTCCATGGAGTGGCAATCAGAGTCGGATTTCCACTTCGCTCCTACGTTTTTACTTTCAAGCCTTCTCGATCCTGCCTTGCCCGAACTTCCGACTCAGGCTGGGCAAGAACTGTGCAGGGCAGTGCACTCCTGGGGTCTTCTGTCGAAGGCTTCAGAGTCGGATGCAAGGAGGCCACGTGCTCCCCTTTTTACGGCACTGATTGGGGTTCAGTGTTCATCCAATTGGTGGCAGAGGCAGAGCTTAGCGGGGAGTGCATCAGTCAAGGGATGAATCAGAAATTGGGGGGGGATTGGCCAGTCAGGTGGTAGCGTCGGGCAGTTGGGGTTGTGAAGTTCAGGCATTCGGTGGGGATGTGTCAGGCAGTCGGCGGGAGAAGGTTGGAGAGTCGGGGGGTGTCAGGCTGTCGGTGGGAATTGTCGGTCAGTTGGTGGGGGAAGGTCAAGCAGATGGGCGTTGGATCGCGTGGATCCTTGTCGCACGCTTGTTGTGAGTGGTGACCGAGATGGTACTATTGATAGAGTTAATCAGCAGATATTTCTTAGGTAGAGACTCTTAGTTTATTTACAAGGGTACTCAGCAGCAACTAAACATGTGCTTTCACTTCAAACTCTATCTGTACACTACTAACACAGAGATAGCCCACACTACTCTACTATTGGACACTAAGATCATGTGATCTTCCTTTATAACATTCTTCTTAAAGGTACATTACACATCAGATAAAACCTTGATTACCACAGTGGGGGAATGTCGGGCAGGCAGTGGGGGAATGTCGGGCAGTCAGTGGGGGGAGGTTGGGAAGTTGACGGGGGATAGTCAGAGGCTGGGGGCAGTCCTATGGGGGAAGTCCAGTGGTTGGGGGGAAAGTCCTATTATGGGGGGTGGTGGGGAGGGGTCCATGTGGGTCTGTACAATAGCTATGCAGAAGCCAGAAGTGGTTTTAATTCTTCTAACTTTTTATGTGTAACTATTGATGTAACACAATCTGAACCATCTGAAGTTTGCGATTCCATTCACACTTTTGGATGGTTCCCAGTGCAGGACAATTGCCCAAAGGAAGTTTACACTTCCTGGGTAATTGCTATGCAATCCTTATCTGTGAACTTCTGGGGGGAGGGTTCTCCAGCACAACTTTAGGGTACCCTCCAGTTACACTGCCCTGGAGCTCAGGCATTGCGGCCTAGGGTCTTTGTAGTTTATGTGGATGGCTACCGTTGTGTTTTGAGTTTGCCACAGGGCACCACATGCTTATTTCTGTTAATTCCCACCGGGTTCATATAATATTTTATAAAACATGGACTGAATGACCTCTTTCTTTGTTGTAACCATTCTATGAAATGGGATTCTTGGCACAGTTCATGTGATTAAGACTTGTCATTATCAACTGTTGCCACCTGCCAGCAAGGAAACTGTGCAAGGAAAGGGTGGTGGTTGTGGTGCTACAGTGGCCTGGATTCCTCACATTTATAAGATATATGGCTCAGAATAGGCCATTTAACCCAACAAGTCCATGCCAATGTTTATGCTCCATTTGAGTTTCCTCTCATCTTTTTTCAACTAAATCTATCATCGTAACCATCTATTCCTGTCTCCCTCTTATGCTTGCCTAGTTTCCTCTAAGATACATCTGGGACTAAATTTTATGTGGCACTGTAGTCCCTGCATCCCCCCAACCGGCTAAAAAGTCAAGGGGAGCCTGCTCACAATCCCGATGGCTACTCTGCAACAATTAACTGCTGGGAGCAACATTAATTACTTTAAAGTGAGACCTCCGCCCCTATTTCGGGAAGAATTCCCGCCTTAGAGAGCTGCTGGCCAATTGGATGGTTGGCAACTCTACAACACCAGCCAGGGAGTGGTGTTCTCTGCTGGGATTACAGGCAGTCTCCATGTGAGGAACCAAAGTAAGTCCAGGGTCTGGTGTCTCAGCGAGAGTGGTGAGGGGTGGGTTGCCTGGTTCAAGGGGATGGGGGAGGATTAAAGGGAGCTTGACCTTGAGGGAGGTTTACCTCTGATAATCCGTGGGGACCCGCAAAGGAAGGCCCCGCCCTTGTCTGACATCAGCAGCTGCAGTTAAAGCATGCCATAGGCCTCTCTCTGCACTGGTAAAAATACCGGCTGAGGGATTGGCTACTTAAGGGCCTTAATGGGCCCAAGTGCGCGCTGCCTGTGCAGAATATGTGGCAGGAAGGCCATCACACTGGATTTTACAAGCTCACCTCACTTTCAAACCCGCCAGTGGAGGAACCTAAAATTCAGCCCTTATACTATTTACTTCAACCACTCCCTCTGGTAGCGAGTTCCACATTCTCACCTCTCTTTAGGTGAAGAATTTCCTTCTGAATTCCCTATTGAATTACTTAGTGACTATCTTATATTGATGGCCTCTATGCTCTTCCAATTTTAAACACCTTTCACAATTTTAAACACCTCCTTTAGGTCACCCCACAGCATCCTTAATTCAATATCCTTTCCTGATATGCATGTCCACGCTTTTCTGGAATCATCTTTGTAAATCTTCTCTGCACCCTCTCCAGTTCCTGCCATCTCTCTATCGTCACCAGTAGCATTATCCTGTCTATCCGATAATGGTCCTGTTCCCATCATAGCCTTTTTTTTCAATTGATGTTGTCTGTAAAATATTTTTCTATTTTGTTTCATGGTTCCTTCATTATTTAATTTCATACTTCCTCTTTGCCTTCCTAATTTTTTTTACTTCTCTCCCAACCTCCTCAGATTTTCTTTTACTCTGCGCTCCTTTGACCTCTGCATAAATAATATATCCCTCTTTCCTAACCATCAATTGTTTCCTTAGATCTTTGCTCATCTACGAATTCCCATTAATGTTTAGTTTGTTCTTTCCTTTTAGCAGAATACACTTTTCCTACACTCTGTTGAACACTGTTTCAAATGTTTTCCATTAGTATTCTGCATTGATTTTGCCAATAGAGTTGCCTATTTTATTTTCCTAAATTCTAGTCTCTCCCCCTCAAGCTTAACTTTTCTCCAATCTATCATCTTGGTTTTCATCATATTTATGTCCATCTCTATCATAATTTAAAGCATATTATATCATGCTCGCTATTGTCTAGATATTTCCCTACTTTTACTTCTTTTATTTGCTCTGGTTCATTTCCCATTTCTAGATTCAATAGCGAATTTTCCCTTTTTGGACTTCACAGAATCACAGAATCACACTGTGCAGAAGAGGCCCTTCGGCCTTTTGAGTCTGCACCGACAGGTGAGAAACACATGACCTGCCTACCTAATCCCATTTACCAGCACTTGGCCCATAGCCTTGAATGTTATGACATGCCAAGTGCTCATCCAGGTACTTTTTAAAGGATGTGAGGCAACCCACCTCCACCACCCTCCCAGGCAGCGCATTCCAGACTGTCACCACCCTCTGGGTAAAAAAGTTTTTCCTCCTAAACCCCCCTAAACCCCCTGCCCCTCAACTTGAACTTATATCCCCTGGTGATTGACCCTTCAACTAAGGGGGACAGTTGCTCCCTATCCATCCTGTCCATACCCCTCATAACTTTGTACACCTCGATCAGGTTGCCCATCAGTCTTCTCTGCTCCAATGAAAAAAACTCAAGTCTATTCAACCTCTCTTCATAACTTAAATGTTTCATTCCAGGCAACATCCTGGTGAATCTCTTCTGCACCCCCTCCAGTACAATCACATCCTTCCTACAATGTGGCAACCAGAACTGCACACAGTACTCCAGCTGTGGCCTCACCAAGGTTCTATACAACTCCAACATGACCTCCCAACTTTTGTAATCTATGCCTCGATTGGTAAAGGCAAGTGCCCATATGCCTTTTTCACCACCCCACTAACATGTCCCTCCGCCTTCAGAGATCTATGGACACACACATCAGGGTCCCTTTGTTCCTCAGAACTTCCTAGTGTCATGCCGTTCATTGAATATGTCCTTGTCAAATTACTCCTTCCAAAGTGTATCACCTCACAATTTTCAGGGTTAAATTCCATCTGTCACTTATCTGCCCATTTGACCATCCCATCTATATCTTCCTGTAGCCCAAGACACTCAACCTCACTGTTAACCACCCGGCCAATATTTGTGTCATCCGCATATTGAGTTAGAAAGGCATCCTGTACACATTGCAGGAACCCCATTCCCATTTCTTCTTTACCTAGCTCGTCAATCCAATTAATATCATGGTAGCTGAAATTCCCCGTGATTATTATTCTGTGTCTTTATTCAACTCACTAATGTGTCTCCATATTTTTTATCAACATTCGTTCTGCTATTAGGTGGTCTGCAGACAACACTTATTAGCATGATGGATGCTTTATTATTTTTATCTTTATCCACTAGGATTCTATCATTGTCTTGCTGATAGCTGCATTTCTTTTTTCTACTGAAATTATGTTTTACTTAATAAGTACAGCTACCCCACCTCCCCATTTTCTCTCTCTGTCTTTTCTAAATATTTTATCCTCTGCAGAGTTTCATTCATGGCTGATTTTTCTGTAACCATGTCTCAGTAATCCTAACTATTTCTGCTTCCTCCCAATGTATAATTGTCCCTAGCTCCCCTTTTTTTATTGCTGTACAGACATTTTAACTCATTTTAATAACATCTCCTCTCACTTTATCTTTAATCACCTTTTTAGATTCCCATCCTATAATTCTAATTATTCCCATGCCTTCAATGATCCTCCCTTATTTTGTTCTTTCCTATGCTTCCTGCCCTGTTTTGTTTACACTTAGGCTGCTTACATTTCTTGTAGATCCCACCACCCCCCCTCCCCCCCAACCCCTTACTAGTTTAAAGCCTTTGCCACCTCCTTATCTATCCTTTCCACCAGGATACGGATCCCATCCCAGTTCAGGTGGAGCCTGTCCCATCCATATAGTGCCTTTCTGTCCCACAACAGGTGCCAGCATCCCATGAAAAGGTTTGCCTCTTTTCCATACTAGTTCTTTAGCCACATACTATTTCTTTTGTTCTGTCTGTTCCTATGCCAATTTACATATGTCTTGGGCAGTGATCCAGAGATTATGAGGTAATGCTTTTTAATTTAGAGCCCTAACTCCTGATACGCTTAGCAGGACCTCCTCCACCTTCCAACATGGACCACAACAGCTGGATTTACCCCCTCCCTTTCCAAGTTCCTCTCCAGCCTCCATGAAAATCCCTTACCCTGGCACCAAGTAGGTAACACCCTTCAGAACTCTTGATCTTGGCTTCAGGGGATGCTATCTATCCTAATTGTAGAGTCCCCTATTACTACAAAATTTCTATTCTTCCCTTCCCCCCTCCTCCCCTGGGCAGCCTTCTGAGCCACGGTGCCTTGGTCTGCATTGTGGTGTCCGTCCTTGCAATCTTCATTCCTGAACTTATGTTTTCCCCTGGGCTGTGACTGTGTTCTGGATAAAACTATCCAGACACTCCTCTCCGTCCCTTATGTGTTGGAGTCTCTACAACTTACACTTCAGTTCAATGACTGAGCCAGAGAGATTTGAGATGGAGACACCTCCTGCAGATGTGTTTGCTCGGGTACAGTCTCACCATCTGTAAACTCCCATATTCTGCTATCCAAATACACAACCTGCTCTGCCATATCTTAGATTAGACTTATTTAATTAATAACATCCTTTATTTGATGATTATGTGTAGTTGCATCAAGTAGTTTAACTAGTTAAGCTATAATTTAATATTTGCCCAGTCCTAGTTTAAACTGCTGCCCTAGTTTAGAAAAAAAGATACCTTAAAATTCACCAACTTATCACCTAACTACTTACCTAATTAATGCCTCTGGACTGCAGCTCTCAGACCTCAATGTGTGCTGCTCTCTCTCTTGGACCATTCTTGTTTTGTCAAATACTAGAACAGTACCTTCCCCCTCACTGCACCGAATTCCCTCACTCATCAAATTCCCAGAGTTAAGTCAGTACTCCATCCATCAGTACTCCATTGAGCTGGGCTCTGTGCTATTTATTTAAGTGGGACCAGGAGGAACACTCCCACAAAAATAATTTCATACTTGTGTTTACTGGCACTCTTTGGTACAATTACCTATTGACCTGATCTTAGGCCATGAAGTCTCAGTAAACCACAATCATATGAGGTTCTCTTTGTACGCTGTATTTGAAAAAGCCACTTGACTTGTCCAGGTAGTAGAATCATTACTCAAGGACTCAAATGGTCTATTCTGTTGGTGCTCGTGTTAAGCCTTGGATCTGATTCTAGTGCTGTTTAGTTGTCAAACATGGGATCAATAGAGGAACCATTAGCAGAATGTGAAAGGGATAGCCCCTGTTCTCAGGCAGGCAGCCTCTTAAGTGTTGTGAGGGGGAACAATTGGAGGAAATGAAATATTGTCAATATATTAAAAACATCATGGCAGCTGCCAACAATGCGTACAGAGGCCTTTGCTGATTATCACATATCAGTCATATATTAATAGATTTCAAGCCCTTGTGATTCATGAAGGCCTTGGGATCATTTAAAGGAGCCCTCAGGTAGATGCAGATGCTATCAATGACACCCGAGACCCTTAAGAACACATCTTGTTTGTTTCTTGGTCTCCTCATAAGTACCACTCTTTTTGATCCTGTTGTTGCTCCTTATCATGAAGAAAAAAGTGCACTGCCAGAAGCTTTGTAAAAGTTAAGAATGTTGCAAGCTGTACAAGTGCTTTAGAGCTGCCTCAGTATAACTTTTGCCAATGTCAGTAGGCTTTTCTTCAAGCTGCACTGTGCATCTAGGCTAGCGTTTCAGCATCTCAGGCAGCACTGAATCCTTGGAGTTGTTGGGCGGGATTTTCCACACCTGCCCACCGCCACGATCTTCTGGTCCCACTGCAAGTCAATGGACTTCTGGCTGGGGATCTGCCTTGCCCACGGTGGGTCCCATCTGCGACAGGGCCGGAAAATCCCAGCCATTGTCTTTTATATAAAAAGTTAAGTCAGATATATTCCAAGGGAAAAATTGGCCCCATTTCAAAGAGCAGAGCTTGCTTCCTCCACCTCTTCTGGTGTCCTAATGTGAACTGGCCTATATAACAAAAATGGCTCCAGTTTTAAAGTCATTAATTGACAGAGACATATTGAGATACCCTGAGGATATGAAAAGTGCTAGCTAAAAATATTTATTATTTTGAGATATAGGTATAAATGAACTACAATGTGCAGAATGCACCCATTTCATTGTAAATCTTTATCTGAGAACTGAAACTTTGTTTATCAATATGTCATCATGTACACCATTAATTATTTATCTTTTTGTTCCATGAAGCAGCAAGGTTATTTATATATTACATTGTGAATTCCCACAGCAACACAAATCTAATCTGGTTTTAGTAATTTGTATAACCAATTGTAGCTTTAACAGTGGTTGTTAAAGGAGCAAAATAGGTTTAAAGTCCAAATTACGCATAGCACATCAAGAGCAGTAAGATAAAGTTAAAAGTGGATTACCTGATTATACAGAGGCACTGAAGCACACATTGTACTTTGGCCATTTGTTTTCACAAATGAAAATATTAAATTGTATTTGCTAAAGAACTGTTTATGTGTCTTGCCTTTTGAAAAGATTAAATCTAGACATTTTCATTTGTTCTGCTCTTGGTTATTCTAGTGTTCTTGCCCATAGTTTGTTTTAGATTCTACCAGGTTTGAATCAGTGCCTGCATCCTTGAATAAAGTGCAGTGACATGTTTCCTGATCAAATTAAATGTATAAAGTCAGAAAGAAATTCTGAAGATGAACTTAAAGCACACATAGAAATAAATAATTATGATTTGATAGCCATAGAGACATGGCTGCAGGATGGCATGGATTGGGACCTGAATATTGAATGGCACAGGATATTTAGGAAGGACAGGAAGCGAGGAAAAGGCGGGGGGGTGGCTCTGTTAGTTAATAGTGGTATTAGCACAATAAAAAGGGATGACCTAAGTTCAGGAAACCAGGATGTGGAAATGGTTTGGGTAGAGATGAGAAATGGTAAAGGCAAGAAGTAACTTGCGGGAGTTGCATATAGGCCCCCTAACAGTAACCACATGGTAGGGTTGAGCATAAAGGGAGCAATAATTGGAGCTTGTCAGAATAATTATGGAAGATTTTCAATTACATATAGACTAGAAAAGTCAGGTGGGCAAAGATATCCTAGATGAGGAGTACATTGAATGTTTTTGGAATAGTTTCTTAGAACAACATGTTCTGGAACCAGCCAGAGAGCAAGCTATGCGGTGCCTGGTATTGTGTAATGAGATGCAAGTAATTAACGATCTCATAGCGAAGGCGCTCCTAAGTAGCAAGGACCATTATTTTACATTCAGTTTGAGGGGTAGAGGAATGGGTCTGAAACTATGCTTTTAAACTTAAATAATGGCAATTATGAAGGCATGAAAGCTGAGTAAAGTAAATTGGCAAATTAGGTTAAGGGATAGGTCAATAAAGATGCAGTAGCTAATATTTAAGGGGGTATTTCAGAATGCTCAGAATAGACACATTCCAACAAGTAAGAAAAAATCCAAGGGATGGGCACACCATCTGTGGTTAGCTAGAAAAGTTAAAGTTAGTATCAAACTTAAAGAAAAAGCATATAGTTGTGCAAAGATAAGTGAAAGACCAGAAGATTGGACAGAATACAAGGAACAGCAAAAAATGACTAAAAGACTCATAAGGAGGGAAAAATTAGAGTATGAGATAAAGCTAGCTAGAAATATAAAAACAGATAGTAAAGGTTTTAATAAATATTTAAAAAAGAAATGAGTTAACCAATAGGAAGTGACTCTGGAGAATTGATAATGGAAACAAGGAGAAAGCAGATAAATTGAAGATATTTCACATCAGTTTTCACTACAGAGGAATAAGTAACATCCCAGAAGCAGCTATAAACCAGGAAATGAAAATGGGGAAGGAAGTCAGGAAAATTACAGTCACCAGAGAAGTAAGTGGTACTGAGTAAATTGTTGCAGCTGTGGGCTGACAAGAGTTCGGGTCCTGATGCACTTCATCCTCGGGTCTTAAAAGAAGTGACTAGTGAGATAGATGATGCATTGGTTTTAATTTTCCAAAACTCCCTAGATTCGGGGGAGGTCCCATTAGATTTGAAGATAGCAAATGTAACTCCATTATTCAAAATGACAGAAAGCAGGAAACTAGGGTCAGTTAACTTAACATCTGTCATAGGGGAAATATTAGAAGCTATTATTAAAGAAGTTATAACAAGGCACTTTAGGGAGGTGGTGGCATAGTGGTATTGTTACTGACTAGTATTTCAGAGAGCCAGGGTAATATTCTGGGGAACCGGCTTTGAATCCCACCATGGCAGTGGTGAAACTTGAATTCAATAAAAATCTGGGATTACAAGTCTGATGATGACCATCAAACTGATGTCATTAAAAACACATCTGGTTCACTAATGTCCTTTAGGGAAGGAAATCTGCTGTCCTTACCTCCAGACCCACAGTGATGTGGTTGACTTGTAAATGCCCTTTGAACAAGGGCAATTAGGGATGGGCAATAAATGCTGGCCTAGCCAGCAATGCCCACATCCCATGAACAAATTTTTAAAAATTTGGATAAGCTCAAGGTCACCAGGCAGAGTCAACATGGTTTTGTAAAGGGAAATTATGTTTAACCAACTTATTGGAGCTCTTTGAGGATGTAACATGTGCTGTGGATGCCAGAAGGCATTTGATAAAGGGCCACATCAAAGGTTATTTTGGAAAGTAAAAGCTCATGGTATAGGGAGTAACATATTGGCATGGATAGAAGATTGGCTGGCTAACAGGAAGCAGAGAGTAGGCATAAATGTGTATTTTTCAGGTTGGCAAGATGTAACGAGTGGTGTGCCACAAGGATCAGTGCTGGGACCTCAACTATGTACAATTTATATAAATTACTTGGATGAAGGCATTGAAGGGATAGTTGCCAAATTTGCTGATGACAGAAAGATAGGTAGGAAAGTAAGTTGTGAAGAAGACATAATGAGGCTACAAAAAGATATAGATAGGTTGTGAGTGGACAAAGGTCTGGCAAACGGAATATAATGTGGGAAAATGTGAAATTGTCCATTTTGGCAGGAAGAACAAAAGAGAAGCATATCATCTAAATGGTCAGAGATTGCAGAGCTCTGTGATTCAGAGGGACCTGGGTGTCCTGGTGCATGAATCACAAAAGGCTAGTATGCAGGTACAGCAGGTAATTAGGAAAGCTAATAGAACATTATCATTTATTGCGAGGGGAATTGACTACAAAAGCAGAAAGGTTATGTTTCAGTTGTACAGGGCACTAGAGAGATCACATTTGGAGTACTGTGTACAGTATTGGCCCCCTTATTTAAGTAAGGATGTAAATGCGTTGGAAGCAGTGCAGAGAAGATTTACCAGACTAATACCTGGAAAGGGCGGGTTGTCTTATGACGAAAGGTTGAACAGACTAGGCATGTAACCGCTGGAGTTTAGAAGAGTAAGAAGCCACGTGATTGAAAATATAAAATCTTGAGTGCACTTGACAGGGTGGATGTGGAGAGGATGTTTCCTCTTGTGGAAGAATCTAGAACTAGGGGTCACTGTTTAAAAATAAAAGGTTGTCCATTTAAAACAGAGATGAGGGGAATTTTTTTCTCTTAAGGTTGTGAGTCTTTGGAACTCTCTTCCTGAAAAGGTGATGGAAGCAAAGTCTGAATATTTTTAAGGCAGAGGTGGATAGATTCTTGGTAAGCAAGGGGACAATAGGTTATCGGGGTAGGCAGGATGCAGATTTCAGGTTACTATCAGGTCGGCTCAGGTCAGATCTTATTACATGGCAGAGCAGGTTCGAGGGGCTGAAATGCTCTTTGTTTGTTTGTTCGTATGTAGCAAGGGTGGGTAGTTTAGAATGCATTACATCTTAGGGAAATTATTGCCTCATTGTCCTAGGTTCCAAAAATCAGTGTCTGTTACTCGAAAGAAAAAATGTCATTATTTTTTTTAAATATACCATCCAGCAATAGAAATAACTTATAAATAGAACAATTACAGGAATCTGACAAGCTCTTAGGTTCCTCTTGCAGAACATACAGGTGCTGGACTCCAGTATGAATAGAAATGGAGTAGAAATTCATGATTGTTATACCCATTTCTGGATGAAAAATGAGGGAGAAAATGACCAGTGTTATGCTCTGCCTCCCAAGAACACCTGAAAAATGTCCAGCACCATATTGACCTCAGGCGATTGCACATCACAATGGGAGGCCTATGCCGATTTTTGAATACATTAGGGAAATTGCACCGTGCTGAAGATAAGCACTTTGGCCTAGCTGCTCCACCAGGTTTCCTAGAAACTAATGTGGACTAGTACACAGCTGGCATGAGGCATGTTTAGTTTTATTTCAGGAGGAACAGAAGTAAGGCCCTGAAGGCAAGTGGCCTGAAATTAGTTTTCTGTAATGAGCGAGTTGCTTCTGGAACCTGGCTAAACTTATTGAATTGAGGTTCAAGGCCCAACTTGGGCAGACCTTAGGCCTCCCAGTTTGGATGTGTGCTGCCAGTATAGTGCCGATTCTGAGTCTGAACACGTGCTTTTAAGGTGAAGATTGTATTCTTGAAGATAACTGAATATTTCTTGAGGTTTACATTGCCTGAAGAGGGAAGAGGAGAAATAGAGATGAAAAGCAGAAAGTAAAGAAAATGAGTAGAGTGAAAGAACCAGATAATGAGGAGAATGGGGGCAGGATGGCCTTGTGGTCTCACTTTATTATGGATGAGGAATCTTGATCTTTACTTTTGGAGGTTGCAGAAACCAGGCAATAGAAGGGAAAATCAGACAGGGAAGATAACAAATGGCCTATTCCTTACTGCAGCTTTCAGCCAGGCCCTAAACTGGAATTACTCACCTGTGTACAAGAGGTATCACTTTTCTATGTATGGATCTTTCTCCTTGCATAATCAGGTGTGGCCTACTCTCTGACAGGAATATCCAGGCTCTAGCTGCAAAAAACTTGAATGTGGCCATATGTCCTTTTCAGATTCTCATCTCTCCCCCTTTCACAGCAGGCATTTCTAGCACAAAAAGAGAAACCGACACATTAACCTGTCAATTACCTCAAATGGGAGGACAATAAATACAGTTCTAATTCCAAGTGTAGCTGGGTATTAATCAAGATAAGACTAAATGTCTTGAGAAACTGACAATTTTTTTCTGTACATTGGAGATGACATAAACAGATTTGAATGAGGGTGACTAAGGGCAGAATTGTTCCAGGTTTGTGCTAAGTGCAGTAGTGGATGGGAAAAACAACATTTTACCCACTGATTGCAATGGGAAGATGCTGAGAACTGATGGCTGCCAAAGGGAGGAAACATGCTGCCCCCAGATTTAGCGATGCCTCCCTTGAGCGCCCACTGGATGCAGTGGAGGCCCGCTGCGATGTCCTCTACCCCCAAACTGGGCAAAGGCCAGCAAGCAATGTCAGAATCCAGCATGAGAGGCGGTGATACTGTTGGTCAGTGTCAATGCCTGGCAACAGAGGACAGCCAACCAGTGCAGAAAGAGGATGAATGGCCTCATCTGTTCTGCCAGGGTAAGTCACTCTTCCCGTCACTCTCAACTCACACACTCACAAACCCTTCACACATCCACAGGGATATCACACCTCAAGAGACAACATCACTAATCTCACACAAACCCTCACATCTCCATCAGGCCCCTATCCTCTCGAGTTTGTGTCTTCATCCTGTCCATGGCTCCGCTCTCCGTACAAACATTTCATGCTGTGCTATGTGTCCTACTCACACTCTCTCCAACTGTTTTCATGCAGGAGAAGCTGGCTCACAGCAGCAGGGAGAGGTCCAGGCTGGGGGTGGAGTGACCCACATTGGGCTGTTCATTCACTTTGAGGAGTGTGCCATCATGCTGAATGGTGAGGACCTGGACCGTGTCTGCCGCGACGGTGAGGTCAGCAGCGAACAATCACATGAGGATCCTGCATCACATCATCCCTCTCTCGACACAACTGTGAGCACTCTCTCTCCTGCTTTTGAGTCTGCTGGCATGCACTATTTTGGTTCACAGGAAGCTGTTTATGATGTGGCTTATTTCCACACTTATTTGTGTGACTGTAATAGCTTCTCCAAATCACTTTGACACTTGTCTGGAAGGTAACTCAATCATCTATTTAAATTTTTAAGTGCCCCTCATTATTCAGAATCCTTCATTTCTACCTCTTTCTCCTTATCTACCACCAATAATACTTCCTTTTGGTCCTCTTCCCTGTCAAAGTACTTTTTAAGTTTTTTTTTACATGACACACCCTCTGTTTCTTTCTTCTATCTGGAGTACTTATTACATCATTTACTTCACCCAGTTTCTTTTCAATCCTGGAAGGCCCGCTAAACCTTGCCTTTAATGATTCACCCAGTACTGGTAACAAAACTAACACTTTTTCCCCAGCAACAAAACTACAAGCTGTGGCTCTCCTATCTGCCTTCACCTTCATCACTTGCAGAGATATCTTTCAATGTTCCCTAGCTAACTCACATGCTCTGTTCAATCTTTCTCTGAAGTTTGATACATAATCCAGGAGAATAGTTTCTGAATTTTGACCCAACAATTTCTCATGAATTAACTTTAGTGGTCCCCTTCCCTCATGACCATAAATTAATTCAAAAGGACTATACAGTTGATGCAATAGGAGCATCCCTCATAGCAAATAAAAGAATAGAATTCCCCTATCCCAATCCTGTGGATAATCTTGACTATAAGCCCTCATCTTGGGCTTTAAAGTTTGATGCCGTCTTTCCAAAGCCCCTTGTGATTCAGGATGGCAAGCCGTTGATTTAAACTGTATTATCCCCAAACTGTTCATTACTTCCTTAAACAGCTGTGACATGAAGTTTGAATCTGATTGTATTTCTTTTGGTAAACTATATCTTGTAAAAAAAAATTGAGTATTGCTCCTACTCAGCACCTTCCTTTTTAGTCTAGGAATTTCCAACTTCCTGGGAATTTCCAACTACTCCTCTTACCTGACTAC
Organism: Carcharodon carcharias; assembly: GCF_017639515.1. Taxonomy (NCBI): domain Eukaryota; kingdom Metazoa; phylum Chordata; class Chondrichthyes; order Lamniformes; family Lamnidae; genus Carcharodon; species Carcharodon carcharias. The sequence goes on from NC_054470.1 coordinate 88,923,499, forward strand.
CTACCTTCCTTTCACTTTCCCACTTTCTAGCCTTCTCTGATTTAAAAGGGCGATGAAAAAAAGCTTTAGATCTATGAATTAACTCATAATCATCGGCTATGTCCCCGCTTACCTTAATGTTTTAACCCTCTGTTCCTCCACATGAGTTCTCACTACTGAAGGAACTGAATCTTAAATTCTTCCAAAGGAATTACTTTTCTAAGAGTTTCATATGTTGTCTCTACCTTTAATGCCCATATCCACCAGTCAAGATTGCTTTGTTTTACTCTCTCAAACTTAATATAAGTTTGCCCAGGCTGTTTCCTTATTCTTAAATTTCTGCCTGTTTGCCTTAGGAATCAATTCATAAGCACTCAGAATAGCTGTTTTTACCATGTCATAATCCACCAACACAGTGAAGCATAAACCTCATGAGCACTACCCAATAACCTAGACTGTAAAAGCAATGTCCAGTTTTGTTGTGGCCATTTCATCTGTTTATCTATCTTCTCAAATGAAATCAAGAATGCCTCTATATCCCTTACTTCAAACTTTGGAAGAACTTGCACAAATTTAAACATCTCCCCACTAGGTTTTAGGTTGAAGGTTTTTTCACTATCAGAACCTTCCTCAGCATCTGAGGTCTCTTTTTTAAAGTCCAGCTCTTTGTCTTTCCTCTACCTCTCCTCCATTGCTAACTTTTCCCACTAGAGGTATTCACATTTCCATTTCTCTCTGAAATACTCCCTCTTTTAAATACTCCCTCTTCTCTTTCTCTGCCCATTCTTTTCCTGCTGCCCTTTTTTTCCTGCTGCCCCTAGTTCAAGTTTTTCAGTTTCTTTGCTTATTCAAATTGATGCTTCTTAATTTGTAACTGAAGTCTCACTCCCTCCAGCTGTGACTCACTATGACTTCCAACTCCTAATGCTATGCTATCACTACAACTATGTCTGCTTTCCTTGCCCCGACAGGTAACCTCAGCTCTAACTTATCCACCAATTCTGTTAACTTACCCTTAGATACTTTTTGTAACCCAATCAGGGTTATATCTTTCAAAAGTTTTAGTCATCGATACAGCCATTTTTGCAATCTCACCACTTTAAAATCCCTCACACCAACTCCTGAATTCAATGTGTTTCTTGTACTCATAACCTTAAGATTCACCAACTCCAAACCAAAGAAGGAATTTCAAAAATGCTGCAAAGACCCCTCAATTTATTATGACATAGGAGATGATGTGCGCCAGGTGGACCAAATCCATGAGGGAAACTTTGGTCACGCTACCACAGCGGCTTTGTAATTTGTATTTATTACGAGATGTGTGCACTGAATTCAGAAGCAATAAGTCCACCGAGACCTTTAGAGATTAAAAAAATTAAACTAAATATTTATTATCAAAATAAAAGGTTTCAAGCACATAGATAAGACTATAATTACTCCTATAATAACTCCTAAAATTCCAAATTAACCTGACCCCCAGTTACACCGCCTTTAAGGCAATGGTCCAAAAATAGATCTTAGATTTAAACCAATCTCAGCAAGTTAACACAATACTCTGGACAGTGAAATTCCAAATGGCTTTTCCCCAACTTCGGTTTCATTGTATAGCAGACTCATGCATGAATGCTGGAGGCTTTCACACACTCATATTAGATCTTACATGGCCTGAACCTCCATTCTCCATTATATATGTTTCTCTCTTTTAAATATGTAAATTCTACTGTTCCATATGTCTTTGAAACCGTAGCTCCCTCATAACATAAAAACTTTCATGTTGCCAGTCTATATTGTCAGTAACCATTGGGAAAAATAAACACACTCCTTAGTCTTGCTTATCCAGCTAGTTGTAAACAGCCTAAGATCCCTTTGAAATCCAAATATCCATTCATTTATCTAAAAATGCAAATTCCCTTCACACCTTACATGCTAAACCAGCATCCATGTTTACTCATAAGCATGTCAAACACCTAGCTTCTTTTGATGATTTAAAGCTTGCAGTGTACTTGACTACAAAATGTAATTAAATCACACAGAGACCCAACTATACTTATCCCCATAAACCTACTTCACAATAAACCAGAAAAATATTATGAAAATTATTATACTTTCATCACAGAGGTCTGCCAAATGACAGACACTTTCAGCCAGTCAGTCCCTCAGCTCCATCCAGGCCCTCTCCTCCTGCCAAGAGGACACTTCGTCCATTGAAGAGCTGGAAATAAGCAGACTGGAAGACCTGTCACAGCGCTTACCTACACCCTCCAACAGCACAGAGACACACACCTTGGTGGCACTTAGATCTAGAGTAGGCTTGGGTTCACAATCTGGTGGTCACCACATGGACATGTGTCAGCAGCAGCAGCAGGAGGCAGGTGAAGCTGAGCTCCCTGCATTCAGAGGACTGCTGGGGAAGAGGCATCTATGAGGTCCAGGCCAGATGACAAGCCTCTGAATTCAGCCTTCCAACACATCCTGGAGAGTCAGAAGAAGGTGAGGGGACACCATGCAGAGCTGTTGGATGCCCTCAACAGAGCGTCACATGAGTTGGAGGAGTGGGTCCAGCTGCTTTCTAATGAAGTGGTGTCCACATGTGCACGTATGGAGGTCTCCATGGAAAGGATGGCAGGCGCCAGCAGAATGCAGAGATGCACGCAGATCTGCACTCTATTGTGGCAGCCATGGGTGAGTTCCTGAAGTGGCAACATGAGAGGGAAACAGGGCACCTCATTGTCCCTTCAGATGCTCCTTCCACTGAATTAGTCAAGCTGGGGTCCTTGGACACTGCAAAGGGAGGAAGAGCTGCAGCTGGGTCATCCACTAAGGAGTCCTCTTTGCCTGTGAACCCCTTAACTTTATCCTCTGTCACTCCAGAGAGAGCAGCTTCTTACAGGAGGACAGCCAAAGCAAGCTGGGGCCCACAAGGCCTTGGCCCTCCAGAGGACCCACTTCAAAGTCATAAAGGCAACAGGGTCAAACATTGCTGCAGAAGTCAGGCCAGCACCTAGTAAAAGTGGTAGGCCTAGAAAAATTAAGAATTTCTGATCACAAGTGGTTGCACAGGTGAACACATTTTGTCACTTTATAATCGGAAAATATATTCACTTTCACTGAATAGTGAGTAATGGTATCTTTCAGCTTCATTGACAGGCTTAGTGAGTCCTCCCCCTGCACCACCCCCAACTCACAGTTCAGCTGCACACAACCAGATCATGAGTGATTCTGGAGGGAGAAGTGTGTGTGTGTGGGGCAGGGCCTTTCGGAGCCTCGTGCAAGCATCCTCCCACGCACGGGGAACCTTCCTCCCTCACACTCTTCTCAATGTCCTGAGCATTTTCAATGCTCCCTGCTGGGGTTCTCTTTCAGTTGTCCATCTGAGCTGACCTGCATCTCTGCCCACCCACTGATTGCACTCCCATGCAGCACCTGTGCCTACTGAAGACAAGGCTTCTTTCACCTTTGATTTTGCAAGATGCTTGTGGGTAAAGTTTGTCTTTAGTTCCCCCATCCTCTTCCCTCCCCCAGTCACCCATGCCCTTTCCCATCACTGTTGACCCCCTTGGCATCACCTTCCAACTCCTCACCATCACCTACCAGCCGAAACCCTTTTCTTTCCGGGTGAATGTGCACATTCCCTATCTTCCCAAGAATCCCACTTCCATCCACATTGACCACCCCGACCTCTTCCCTCCCACCCCCAGTGTCTGTGTCTGCCTCCGAGTCCACGCTGGCCGTCCTCGCCGTCCCTTCTCCTGCTACAGTTGCACCTTCACCCTCCCACCCTACCATCTCACTCTGCCCTGTCTCATACTCACCATTCTCTCTTACCACACCCACCCCCAGTTCACTCCCCACTCCACAGACCCATCCCTTGCACTTTACCTGGCAGGGTGGAAGGAGTAAGGAGGGAGGAAGGAGTTAGGGGGAGGGATGGTATGCGGGTGAATCTGCTAGGGAGAAGTCTGTGGATTCTTACGCCCTCCAAATCCCTTCCTCGCCTTGAAGTCCTGCCCCTTTCAAACTCTTTTCCCCTTCTGAACTCCTTCCTCCACTCAAAGTCCTGCCCCGCTTTTGAATTCCTTCCTCATTCAGAACTCCTTCCCTTACACCTTCCTCCCCTCTTACACCTACCCCCTCTGTTGCTGCATATTCCCCTATTACACCCTGCTCTGCCTGTACTCCCTCCCTCTCTCCCAACTTCATTCCCGCACCACCATCATTCTCCTCTCCAAACTCACCCCTATCCTGACACCATTGTTCCCTCCCTCCCACTCTTACTCCCCCAACCCCATTGCTCCCCCCTCCCAACTTCACCCCTCCCTGCTATACCTTCCTCTCCCAATCAAGCCTAGACATTCCTCTCCCAACCCCCAGTACACCTTCCTTTCCTACTCACAGCTGGGCCTTCCTCACCACCCCATCGACGATCATCCATAGCAGGCCATGGCCAAGATACTGATGTCCTGAAGCAGAGCTTCAACAATGACCTTCCACCTTTTGTGAGCTGCTTCGCGGTGGAGGAATGTCAATGAGAATCCACCCAGCATGCTACGTATGTGTTCCCCAGGGCCAGATTGCTGACAGGCTCCAGCATCTTCTGCCCTTTGGATGTCCGCGATGTGAGCAAAGGCCTGACAGTAAGTCTCAACTTCTGCACGTCACACTTGGCAAGATGTGTTCTGCACCGGCATGTTTTCCTGCCAATGTGGGTGATACATTTGATGTGGGGGGATGATTCCAGTAACAGGGCTTATGATTATATGCAGGTGCATTGAAATGATGTTCCCGACATCAGTGGCAGGAATGGTGGCCGCCATTGACACTCGCAAACCGGCTTCATGACGGCATGAAACCGATTTTTGGCCTTCCCGCAATATTGTTTGTTCATGCCCACTATGACATCCAATGGCCATGGGGATGGAAAATTCCATCTTAAGGTAGACAAGGTGTCCTGGGAAATTGGTCCTGTACTTAAACGGAGCAGACAACCTAGATGATTCTTTTGTAATATGCCAACAATATGTGGTATAAAGGGTTAATAGAAGTTATACCAGTTGTATACCAGGAACTGGTGGCTCTTAATATTCTGGCCAATCTTCTGATCTGTCACTCATCTTAATGGAGTTATATGTTATTTCTTCCAATTTGACACTACAGTATCTTTTAACTTCCTTAGTTAGCTATGGAGAGTGCATCCTTCCCTTAGAGGCTTTGTTTCTCACTGGAATGTATCTTTTCTGGGTATTCTGAAATATCTCCTTTAATGTCTGCCACTGCATCCCTACTGACCTATCCATTAAGCTAATTTTCGAGTTCACTTTAGCCAGTTCCATCTTCATGCCCCTCATAATTGCCCTTATCAAAGCTTAAAACGTTAGTCTTGGATCCATTCCTCTCTCCCTCACACTGACAGTGAAATTCTGTCATATTATGATCCTAAGGACACATTCACTATGAGGTTATTAATTAATCCTGTCTCATTTCACATTACCAGATGTAGTATAGCCTGCTGTCTGGTTGGTCTGGAGCATGCTGCTCTAAGAAACTGTCCTGAAAGCACTTCATGAACTCATCATCCAGACTATCCTTGCTAATCTGATTTATCCAATCTATATGCAGATTAAAATCACTCATGATTATTGCCATACCTTTCTCACAAGTCCCATTATTTCTTCCTCTATACCGCATCCACAGTGTGGTTACCGTTAGGAGGCCTATAAACCACCCCTACAAGTGACTTCTTATCTGTTTCTCATCTCTACCAAAACTGATTCGACATCTTGATCTCCAGAACTAATGTCATTTCTCTTTATTGTACCAATGTCAACCTTAATTAACAGAACTATCCCTCCACCATTTGCTCACTTCCTGCTCTTCCTAAATGTCTTGTACCCTTGAGTTTTCGAGGTCCCAGTTCTTGTCATCCTGCAGTCATGTCTCTGTAATGGCTATCTGATCATACATATTTATTTCTATTTGTGCTGTTAATTCACCTGTTATGTTATGAATGCTACATGCATTCTGATCCTGAGCCTTTAGTTTTTTTACATTTTTTGTAAATTCTAGCTTTATCTGCAGGTGTACTCTTAGGTTTGTACACTCTGTCTCTTCCTGCCTCATTCTGATCATCATTTCCCTTATTGCTAACTTGCTCTCCTGCCTTGTCTTCTCTATTTAATTTATCAGATCTTCCCAAACATGATCCCTCACCCCAACTATTTAGTTTAAAGCTCTCTCTACCGCCCTAGTATTACAACTTGTCAGAATACTGGTCCCAAATGGTTCAGGTGAAGACCATTCCAACGGTAAGGCTCTCACTTTCCCCGGTACTGGTGCCAGTGCCCCATGAATCAAAATCCATTTCTCTCACACCAATCTTTGAGCCACACATTTAACTCTCTCATCTTATTTACCCTTTGCCAATTTGCTCATGACTCAGGTAGTGATCCAGAGATTATTACCTTTGAGGTTCTGCTTTTTAATTTAGCCCCTGTTTGTTCATGCTCCCTCCGTAGAACCTCTTTCCTAGTTCTATCTATGTTGCTGATACCTACATGGACCACAACCACTGGATCCTCCCCCTCCCACTGTAAGTTCCTCTCCAGCCCAGAAAAGATGTCCCAAACCCTGGCACCAGGCAGGCAACACCATCTTCTGGTCTCTCTCTCTCAGCTGCAGAGAATTATGTCTATCTTCCTGCCTATACTGTCCCCTACTACCATCACATTCCCTCCCCCCAGCTTGAATGGCTTTTTGCACCATAGTCAGTTTGTTCATGCATCCTGCAGCCACTGCTTTCATTCAGAAAGGTTGCACGATTATCAAACTTGTTGCAAAGGCTGAGGCTCTTCCACTTCTACCTCTCAAACTCCTTACATGCCTCACTTACATTCATACCCTCCTGTCCCTGACCACTGGCCAAATCAGGAGACCCTATCCTAAGGGGTGCGACTGTCTACTGGTGCAAAGTGTCCAGGTAACTTATCTGCCCCTGATGCACTACAGTGTCTACAACTCAGTCTCCAGCTCAATAACTCTGAGCCAAAGCTCCTCAAGCCTCAGACACTTACTGCAGTCATGTTTGCCCTGGATCACACTGGCCTCCAGGGGCTCGCACATTCTGCAGTCGTAACATGTCACCTGCCCTGCCATTTTTATTGAGTTAATTAATTAATTTTATTTCTTAATTAATTTATAAGTAATAAATTCTACTACTCCAAATAAGCAGGGTTACAAGGAGAAGGGGGGGGTGGGGAAAGGCTCTAATTGAATTGCCCATTCAGACAGCCAGTGCAGACATGATGGGCTGAACGGCCTACTCCTGTGCTGTAATAATTCAGTGAATTTTGTGATTCTGTGAAAAGACTGAACAAGAATGTTTCTTGTTACAACATGTACAATGAACATAATGTGGACTCAATCCATCCTCTCTCAGTTCTTAGGGGAGAAACTTCAAGCAAGTAAATCCCTAACATTCTCCTTAATCCGTTGAAATTGTTTGAGTGTGTATATAGTTAGGATAAAGACTTGGGGGGAAATGTGGGGTAATGGAGTAACATCAGAAGCACCTGATACTGATGTAACTACCAATGTAACTATGATACAATGTTGCATAGCTAAGTGATTGTGATCTGGTAGGAAGCAGGAGTACAACTCAGTGTAGGGTACTGAGATGTACATAGATCTGAAAATAAACAAGAACGTTATTTGTGAATAACAGTCTATGGTTGCATTCTTAGGATATCAGGCAAACCCTAAAGAAGCCCCATCTAGACCCAAACTCAAGACAAAACATGGTGGCAGTGGACAGAGCGCCGGTGGGAAAACACGATGACGTGTTTCACAATAGTACGTAAGCGACATGCACCTGGTGGGCTGCACTTCGCTTGGGACTTTAGATTTGTTTGCCTATTTTGCTTCGGTCAGCATTCACAGTCATCAGCGCCAGGCTTCACAGACAGCACTTCTATGGGGCTCACAGGTAGGTCTCTACCTACCAGACCAGTCATATGTGAGTGGCTTTTCAATAGCTGCAAGGGAAAGTCTTGTTTGGAGAAGGGGGAGAAGTGGCCTCAGGCAAGGGAGAAGCTGCAGGATGAGAGCTGTACTGGGGGAGGAGGATAACCCAGGGTGTGTGTGGGGCACATGTTGATCTGTGCAAGTTGCCTCAAGATGGTGAGGGCTGAGGAGGCAGTTTCCAGAGGAGATGAGGCCAGATGGACATGTGAGGGTATGTGTGTGAGAATGGGTAATGATGTCCCTTGAGTTGGCTGTGAGTGAGATGCCAGTGAATATGCGATGGACTTGAGTGTGTGAGTTTAGAATGATGAGATGGTTGCCATACCCTGGTTGCACGGATGAGATCATTCATCCTCTATCTTCATTGGATGGTCAATCTCTTCTCTGCAGCATTGGCACTCATCATTGGCCTACCAAGCTGGAGTACTAGTGCTGTTGCCCCTCCTGCAGCCAGAGTGGGGATAGAGGACATCACAGCAGAACTCCATGGCATCCAAAAGGTGTAAGAGGACTGCAGTCTTCTTGCCTTTTGGGGCCATGTCTTCTTTGCTGCAGTCCTGGTCTGGAAGCACTGAGCGCAGCTGTGTTTTAAATTACGTGATGAAATGGCGAGGTGATGGCATGGTGGGTGAATGAGAATTCACCCACCATGGAAACGACATGTTTCTGGAGAATGCATAATTAATGCAGTGAGTTTGGACGATATGGCATGAAAAGCCGACCTTCAATTGGCGGGTAAAACATCATTTTACCTGCTCGTTACTGCACTTAATGCAAACCTGGGACGAGTCCGCCCCAAGGGTGAATGCTAAGCCTATACGTCTCTTCACAGTAAGGAAGGTCCCTCATCCATTCTTGGATAAAGTCAAGAGCAAGGTTTAACAAATGTTACAACAAGGGGTCATCTCTCCAGTAGCCATATCGATGAAGTGGTATCTTGGAATGGTCACAGTACCAAAGCCTAATGGTTCAATCAGAATCAGTATGGACTTTTCTCAATTAAACAATTCAGTAGATTATGAAATCTATCCGATGACATCAGTGGATGAAAGCCTCACTAAGTTAGCAAAAAGCACCCTCTTCACAAAATTCAATGCTAACAGCAGCTTTTGGCAGTTGTCCCTGGACAAAGAATCCAGGATTCTAACTAATTTTATCACCCTACTTAACATGTTACCATTCAGAATTGCTTCGGCACCTGAGATATTCCAAAGAACAATGTCTCAGACCCTGGAAGACAGGAAGGCATACAATGCCATATAGACAACATTCTTATATAGGTTCATCTAACAATGAACGTAGCTGTCGAGGCAGAATAGTTCTCAAAGTTCTACAAGAATCGGGCTTGACATTAACCAGCAAATGTGAATTTGCAAAGCCCATGATAAAATTCTTAGGGCACATTGTGCAAGTTTTGGAAATTACTGCCAACCTGTAGAAAACGAAGATGATTAGAGTTCCCACAACCTAAAAGCATTATGGAATTATGGGATGGTCAATCATGTAGACAAGTTCCTAACAAGCTTGGCAGAAACCTATGAGCTGTAGGTCAACAATGGTGCTGAAATATGGACCAGCCAAATGCCTTTGACAAGATCAAAAATCTCCTAATTTCACCAGAATCGACTTCATTTGTAGCAGCCAACTCATCACCTACTGGCTTGGGTGCAATATTGTTTCAAGTCCAAAAAGATGGACAAAGAAGAACAGTTTATTATGCCTGAAGATTGTGCTAGGACCAGAGTAGACATATGACACCATTGAGAAAGAAGCCACAGGGGCCCACAAGAAATTCTCTAATTATGTCATGGGATTGAGATTTAAAATTGAAACTGACCACAAGCCTTTTGTTAGTCTTCTTAACCTAAAGGAAATTGCAAAACAGCCACCTAGAATTCAACATTTTAGCCTGAGACTCAAGAAATATGATTCAGTTGCTGAGTATGTTCATGGGAGGTACCAGGCGACAGCGGATGCATTATCAAGAATACCAGCAGATGGAGTCAAACTGGAAGATTTACATTTTATTGAGGAAGTGGAGGCATATACTTTGCTCCTTACTAAACACTTATCATCCACTGAGAAGAGATTACAAGAAAATAAACAAGCATAACAGCAGGATGATGAATGCATCCAAATAAGAGTATTGCCGGAACGGATGGCTAGCTTGCACTCCAAAAAACACAATACTTCACCAATGCTTTGAACATAGAAAACATCTCACAATCATTGATGATTTATTCATTTTTAATGACAGATTAGTCATCCATAAAACATTTCAACTTGACCTTCTCCAGATAATCCATCAAGGTCACTTGGGAACAGTGAAATGCCGAGCAACAGTCCAGCATTCAGTCTGGTGGCCCGTCATCAGTCTCTCCATTGAAGAGTTAATCATAAATGAACTTACATGTGCAGAGAATAGCCAACATCAGAACAAACTACAGGCACCCTCCACTTTTCTTTTGAGGCCTTGGAAACATCTGGAAATGGAATTATTTGAATTCAAAGGCAAAGTTTTCATCGTTGTCATTGATTACTACTCCAGATGGTTTGAAGTGAGTAGACTGCATAGCATCATGGTGGAGGCAGTCATTGCGTTACTAAGAAGAATCTTCAAGGCAGATGGTAACCTAGACATTGTGTTGTCAGACAACGGTCCTCAGTTCTCTAACAAGCTGTTCTACAATTTTGTGTAGGAATATGGTTTCATGCATGTGATTAATTCACCTGGATATCCTCAGTTGAATGGAGAAGCAGAAAGAGAAGTTTGAATGATCAAGGAATCAATTAAAAAGAAAGACGATAATAACTTAGCCCTTCTTAACTACAGAATCTCCCTACTAAAACGGACTTTCACTATCAGAACAATTGATGGGAAGCTGGCTGCAAACACAACTTCCAGCTCCATAACAAACGCGACAACATAACATTATCTCAGATGATTGTGAGAAAGTTAGGAAGCATGAAGGGCAACAAAGAGCCAGTCAAACTTTGGCCACAGAGCACGAAACCTGAAAGTGCTACAGCCCCGGGGAAAGAGTGTGGATACAGGATCAACAGAATGAAGGCAGAGTAATAGAAAGAGCTCCATGAATTGGGACAGAGAGGGAAATATCAGAAGGAACCAAAGAGTCTTGATATAATTGGGAAGGAAACCGATGGACCCTTGGACTTGCTATTTAGATCTGGATGGAGACAAGGAACCAGAAGCAAATAGCAACTGTACAACCACCCAGGTGGAAGACACTACTATTAAATGACAAGAGAATGCAGTTTTCCCTCAATCTTGAAACAAAATCAAGGCCAGATCAGGGATATTTCTCAAGACACAACAGAGACTAACCCTGTGAAGTCTGGGACTTTGCTGATGGGGAGATGTAGGAGTATATATTTAGTTGGGATAAATGCTTGAGGAGGTGGTGGGGGGGGGGGGTGCAGGGTGGTAGATGTAGAGTAAAGGGTTAACATCAGGAGCACCTGATACTGATGTAACTACTGATGTAACTATGATGCAATGTCACATAACTGGGAGACCACAATGTCATTGGAAGTAGAAGTACAACTTTGTGTAGAGTACTGAGATGTCCATAAATCTGTAAATAAAGGAGAATGGATTGTACAAATAACAGTCAGTAGTAGCATTCAGCAATCCCTAAAGAAATCCCATCTAGACGCCAAACTCAAGGTGAAACAGAAAAGCTCAAACAGAATTCTATATCAATTCAGCCTTATTCTAAGATAGCATAAAATAGAGTTCATCAAGGAGTACTGTGAAATTGACATGGCAGTTGCTTGAAATGCAGAAAGATTTCGAGAAGTTATGTTGGTGAACTATAGATGTTCCAGATCCTAATTCATACACCAACAAACTTGGTTCAGTCAATAATGGTTAACTGATGGTTAACTTCTCCAATCTTCTGAAAGGTTGACTAATTAACACTTTAGTGAGTCAAGATCAAATGTAAATCAATGTGCTGGTTCATTTCACAAAGGATAAATGAGCAGTATAATATCTATAGTGTATCCTACTTTAACTTGTCTCCTTGTAAAAAAGAAAATATGCCACACTTTCTCTTTTAGGCAGCTGAAGGTAACTTTTCTGGACAGGGGAGTTTTGGAAATTGGTCAACACTAACCTAAAAGAAAATTTTCTCATTCTCTTGCCTTGGGTCCCCTGTTAGTCTAAAATTGACTGTCTCTGCAGGCCATGTGTTCACCTGTTTCCTTGTTTTTCAGCTGGACAGGAAGCCAAGAGGTTGACTTCTGACCACCCCCTTCCCCATTTTTTTTTTGGCATATGTTGGGCTGTCAATTGGATCAGATACTGCACACTTCTAAGAAATTCTAGAAGCTAAATCCTTCTGAGTTCAAATGTTTAGGCATTCCAACACATAACGAGCATGGCTGTTTACTGGGATGGCTAAATAATTTTGAAAATTCATTCAGGGGATGTGGGTGTCACTGGCTAGGCCAGCATTTATTGCCTATCCCTTGAGAAGGAAGTGGCGATCTGCCTTCTTGAACATTGCAGTCCATGTGGTAAAGGTACACATTCCTTATTGACTTTCTAGCAGTTTGATACAACTGAGTGGCTTGCTAGGCCATTTTAGAGGGCATTTAACAGTTCACTGCATTAGCTGTGGATCCAAAGTCACATGTAGGCCAGACCAGGTAAGGATGGTAGATTTCCTTCTCTAAAGGGCATTGATGAACAAGATGGGTTTTTATGACAATGGTTTCATGGTCATCATTAAACATTTAATTCCAGATTTTTATTGATTGAGTTCAAATTCTACCATCTGCTGTTTTGGGATTGGAACCCAGGTCCCCAGAGCTTTACGCTGTGTCTCTGTGTTACTATTCCAGTGACAATATCACTACGCCACTGCCTCCCCATTTCTGCTGCCTCAAGTTGAAGTGAAATGTGGGAAGCTTCCTTCAAGACAATCATTTCACCTGGTCGTTTATCCACAGTTCCCAGAAGCTGCTGCCTTGTGAACTTAATTTCTGGTGAGCAGAATTTAATTTTGTTTCACCACTTTACAATAACACCACTTTCATATAACCATCACTTTAAAATAAATTACACCAAATAATGAGAAATTCCAAAACGTATCATTGTCCCTTTAACATAGAAAAATATCAAATAGAAAATGAATTCTAAAGGTTTATTTTTAATTTGAAGTTCAAACAATTTCTTTGTAGCAGTCAAGTAATTGAAGAGTTAACAGTTTTACCGCCTTGATGAAGAACAGAAGAATGACCTAAGACTTGTGCCTCCACTTGATGGCGCCAACACACTTCAAGTTAGACTGATTTTAACATATGGGACAAGAAATTCCATTTGGGACTGCTGGCACTAAGAGTAATTCACATGGAATAGCCTCTTGAATAGTTCCATGGAAACAAGGTGGAGTTTTGGACAGTGTGAGAGGGATATTAAATAGCAAATACACACTGAGAACTCACATACATATGGAATAAGTTGATGAGGTTAACTGAATGCAGCCATCTCCATATATTGACCATCTGTATTATCACAGACAACCACTACATGTTATCACTGCAGGGACATGTTGCACATTCCCTCAGGTAAAGCTGAATGGTCAACTTTCAGATCTTTCCCAATGTTGCTCCACAATCATACCTAACATTGTCTGTATAGTAGTAAACTCTACTTCAAATGTACCTCCTATGGCACAAATGCAATACACAAATAAAAATCTAAAACTACAAATATTTGTTTTATTCAAATCCATACTTAATTAAATCACTTAATTCCATATTTAATGCTTTCAATTAATTAGACAAAATCTAAGTTTGTGATATTTATGATAAAAATGTGATAAAGGGTGAAACCAGGAAAAATTATAAACATCAGCATTATATTAACAATATTAAATATTCTATGGGCAGGATTTTCCCCTCGGTGTGTGCGCTTCGGAGCAGCCGTGAAACAGATTGCCACCCGCGACTGGGCCCCGACCGCGATTTCACGCTGACTGGCCAATTAAAGGCTCAGTGCTGCAGGGATGGGGGCAGGAGGAGGAAGGTGAGTACGGAAGTCTGCGTATGCGTGTGGGGAAAGGCACGCTGACAGCTCCCTGAGGGCACAGAGCTGCCTCAGAAAGCTGCCGATTTGGGCTAAGGAAAACAAAGATTTAATAAATGGTATAAACAAGTCCCCATTTGTGACTCAGTCACATGAAAAAGGACATGTTTATAATGAAGTGGAAATTTTTTTTTTGCATTTTTTTACTTACTGTTGAAAACCTCATCCTGCCTGTGGTTTTTTACAAAGCCTTATGGTTTTGTAAAAAATGCAAATGCCCCCTGGCCAATTCACCCTCCCGCCAACCGTAAGGTTGGATGGGCAGCGAAAAACACAAATTAATTAATTGCTTAAGGGCCTTAATAGGCCTCTTAATTATTGGCGGGCACACCGCCAACTCTCTTGCGTGCCTGCCGAGCAGAAGATTGCGAGAATGTGCGATGACATCGGGATGCTCGCCCGACGTCACCGCGTGTGATTTTAAGTCCGATCAGATCAGGTGCGTGTCCGCCTGATGAACATAGAATCCTGCCTATGTGTAAGAGCAGCACAATGTGTTTGAGATCAAATATTGTGTTGTAGCATGGTAAGACTCAGCTGTCTCTGCGCAATACCCTAACCTGTGAGTTACCGATTCTGAGTGTAGGTATAGGTAAAACGCATATTGAATCACAAATATTTTCTCATAAAGGAAAGGCAATCACAAGATAAGGCAGCCTCTACTACTTTTAACAACCTAAAGATCAGTTAAAAAGCAGGACGATAGGTGAGCTGTTCCTTTCTCACTATGTGAAAAGGGATATTGAAAACAGAGAAAATTTCAAAAATGTTGAGTGAAAGAACTATTTGTTCTTCATTTAAGTATTGAAGAACTGACACATAAAACTCTAATTTCATTATTGAGGTAATAAATTGTCAAATGGAACTCCCATTGTATTCTGTACATTAGCCACTTATACCACTGGCATACCAATACAAGCTCATTGATTTGATTGGCATGTAGAATTGCAGTTGCAGCTGTTAGTGGCATCTGTCTTTCTCTGAGTTGACTAAACAAACTGAGCAGCAGGCACCAGTGAATCTATTGATGGCTGCCAGCAGCTGCCATTGTAATAAGGGTGCTTCTGTTATTGGAAGAATGAGAAATGGGCCTTTGTAAATTGCAATGTGGTAGTAGCTTACTGAAATCGTATCTAATAGGATACTCCAGACAGGATGAGTGACTAGCCGCATATTAACAAACAACCCTATTGATGGTGTTGCTGATTGATATATTTTGTTCCTGCTGTAGCTTCCGGGCATTTTACTTTCACATTATTAATGTGCAGCAAAATTTTACATTTTCTCAATTTCCAGCAAAATCACTGGAACACTCCAAAACAGTTTGTTTACAATTTAGCTAGAAATAGCAACCAGACAAAATCTGTTCTGCTTATGTCATTAACACAGAGACCAAAGCAATTTTACCCGCCTTGATTGCTAAACAGCAAAAGTGATTATTTCAATTAAACACTTTCACTTTCATATAATGTTTAGTGATCACTTGCTATTCTCATTTCTCTGTATTTTCTAACACCCTCAGTTATCTCCTATGTAATTTGCTTTGAAAAGAATTGGAAGCCAGATGTTAATTCATGTGACACTATTGTGAAGAACTGGCAACATTTTGGCATGCCCTCACAACATGGAAACAACGTTTCACTCTTCCTTCACCTCATTCGGGGTGAGCTCAACAACAACTTGCATTTTTCAAGAGCATTCTCCCTGCACTAAAAGTAATCTCAATATTTCACAGGACAGTAGACAGAAAAAAATGGGCACAACGGAAGAGGAAAAGTGAAGGGGGCATGAAAGCACAATCATAAAGGCATTCATGGGGTGTTTAAAAGCAGCCATGGATGGGGTTAGGGGTAGGTGGGGTGTAGGTAGGAAATGAGCAACTGATGCTGGAGGAGCAAAGAGTGCAAATGGGCAGGAATAGGGTGAATCAGGGAAGGTTTTAAAGCTAGAGGCAAGGATCGTTAAGTCTATTCATTTGGACATGCTGGGAAATGCAGCTTGTGAGGAGGGTGTTAGGGTTGAAACAAAGGCTGACAAAGGAGGTGAGATTGGAATAGAGGCAGGCAATGTTTCAAAGGTGGACGAAGTCAGTCTGGTAACCAGTTAGATGTGAGGGAGGAACTGACATTGGGATTGGATAATATTCCTGGGTTCTTCATCATCAGGCCTAGGTTGAGGTAGTGTTCAGGGTGATTGATGGAATCAAAGGCAGAGTTGTGAAAGAAGTTTTGGTGGAAAAAGGGACAGTTACTGACCACTCTCATAAGTCCTTTACAAACCACCATACGCAATCTGACAAGTAAACAGAATAAAAAAAGATTGAACAGAGAACATTAATCACTACGCTCTACTTATGGGTTATATCCCATAGGTCATACATTCTCCATCATTTTGGTAGCTATCAGGTGAAAGCTCAGGAAAAGCACTAGATAAATTTATTGAACATTCAATAGATTTTTAAAAGTTATTCTTTCTCAGGATATGGGCATTAGTGGCAAAGCTAAATTTTATTGTCCATCCCTGGTTGTTGTTGAGAATGTGGTGGGCTGTCTTCTTGATCTGCTGCAGTTCTTGCAGTGACTGTACTCCCACTATGCTGTGGGGTAGGGAGTTGCAAGGTTTTGACACAGTAATAATTATTCCAACTCAGATAGCCGTTTGGTAAAGGACAGAACAGGAGCTTAGTCTTTATAGAGTTACAAGCTTTTATTTGGAGAGGTGTACATTACACAGTGCGCACCTCCAATTCAACAACCACAGTTTCAGCCTGCTCTAATATATATGGGCACCGGTGAATCTTGAGTTCATGTCAACCATCTGAATACAATTAAACATCCAATTAATATACAATTAACATCAATGAAGGAAGATGATATATGTCCCAGTGAAGATGCTGTGTGACCTGGAGATCACGCATCTGCCGCCCATGTCCTCCCAGGTGTTAGAGGCTGTGGGTTTGGGAGATGCTGCTGAAGAAGGCTTGACAAGGTGCTGTGAAACATCCTGCAGATGGTGCACACTGCAACCATGGTGCATCAGTGGTGGATGGAGTGAATGTTTAAACTGGTGGATGGGGGTGTTTGTCATGCGGGTTGCTATGTCCTGGGTGTGTCGACTTTTTAAAGTGTTGCTAGAGCTGCACCCATCTAGGCAAGTGGAGGGTATTCCATTATGCTCCTGACTTGATGGAGAGCTTTGGGAAGATATGTGGTGAGCCAGCTGCCATGGCATATTTAACCTCTGATCCTGCTCCAATAGCCATGCCATCTATTCAGCGGGCCCAGCAGTTGAATTTTTGGTCAACGGTAATTTCTGAATATTATCGACTCATAGACCTCTACACGCACTGAAGGAGGCCATTCAGCCAAACATGTCCGTGCTGGCCAACTAAGATCTGACTACACTAATCCCATTTTCCAGCACTTGGCCCATAGCCCTGGAGGCTATGACAATGCAAGTGAATATCTAAATACTTCTTAAATGTTACGGGAGTTTCTGACTCAACCACCCTTTCAGGCAGTGATCGTGGGGTTGAGCAAAAGGTGCTTATATAGTTTGACATAGTATTTACAGCACAGGAGAAGGTCATATGGCCCAATGTGAGCCTTCGCCTATCTTTCTTCATCTAATAACATCAAAACAACTTTCTATTCCTTTCTTTGTCATGTGTTTATCTAGTTTCCCAAGAAAACTAGATAAGTCTTTGCTCTTTACCTCAACTACTTCTTGTGGTTGTGAGTTCCACATTCTAACCACACTTTGGGTAAAGAATTTTTTCTTGATTTTCCTCTTGGATGGATTAGTGGCATTTTTATATTTATCACCCCGAGTTCCAGTTTCTAGCCGCACAAGAAAACAACTTATCGACATATACTCTATCAAACCATTTCGTAATTGTAAAGCCCCATTAGGTCACCCCATTTTCTCTTTTCAAGATTAAAGGGCCCCTGCCTGTTCAATCTTTCTTCATAGTTATAATCTTTAATTTCTGGTTTTTTTCTAGTATTTTTGTTGCACCTTTTCCAGTGTTCCTATACCTTTTTTTATAACATGGAGACTGGAACTGTTGAGCATACTCCGAATGGGGTCCAACCAAGGTTTAATAAAAGTTAAAACATAGCCTCTCCATTTCAATTTTATCCTTCTATAAATGAACCCAGTGTTCTGTTTGCTTTTTTTTAAAATGACCTTCCAACATTGTTACTTTGTGATATCTGCAACCCTACCTCCAGATCCCTCTACTCCTCTACTCCACCGAGACGTTGATTTTCCAAGGGAGATGTGGCCTCCCTAGTCTTCCTACCAAAAACTAACATGGGGGAGGCAGTGGCATAGTGGTATTATCACTGGTCTAGTAATCCAGAGACCCGGGGTAACGCTCTGGGAACCCAGGTTTGAATCCCACCATGGCAGATGGTGGAATTTGATTTCAATGAAACTCTGGAATTAAAAGTCTAATGATGACCATGAAACCATTGTCATTAAAAAAAAATACATTTGATTCACTCAGGTCCTGACCTCATTACAGCCATGGTTCAAACATGGACCAAAGAGCTGAACTCCTGAGGTGAGGTGAGAGTGACTGCGCTTGGCATCAAGGCAGCATTTGACCAAGTGTGGCATCAAGGAGCCCTAACAAAACTGAAGTCAATGGGAATCAGGGAGAAAACTCTCCACTGGTTGAAGTCATACTTAGCAAAAAAGAAGATGGTGTGGTCGTTGGAGGTCAATCATCACAGTTACATGATTGTAACTGCAGGAGTTCCTCATGTTAGTGTCCTTGGCCCAACCATCTTCAGCTGCTTCATCAATGACCTTCCTTCCATCTTAAGGCCAGAAGTAGGGATGATGATGATTGCACAATGTTCACCACCATTCGCTTCTCCTCAGATACTGAAACAGTCCAAGTCCAGATGCACTAAGACCTGGACAATATCCTGGTTTGGGCTGACAAGTGGCAAATAACATTTGCACCACACAAGTGGCAGGCAATGAGGATCTCCAACAAGAGAAAATCTAACCACCATCCCTTGACATTCAGTGGCATTACCATTGCTGAATCCCCCAATATCAACATCCTGTGAGTTATCATTAACCAGAAACTGAAATGTATTAGCCATATAAATACTGTGGCTATAAGAGCAGGTCAGAGGCTGGGATTTCTGTGGTGAGTAACTCACCTCCTGACTTCCCAAAGCCTGTCCCAGCATCTACAAGGCACAAGTCAGGAATGTGATGGAATACTCTCCACTTGCCTGGATGAGTGCAGCACCAACAACAATCAAGAAGATTGACACCATCCAGGACAAAGCAGCCCACTTGATTGGCATCACATCCACAAACATTCACTCCCTCCACCACTGATGCACAGTAGCAGCAGAGTATATCATCTACAAGATGCACTGCAGGAACTCACCAAGCCTCCTTAGATAGTGCCTTCCAAACCCACGACCACTACCATCTAGATAGACAAGAGCAGCAGACACATGGGAACACCACCACCTAGAAGTTCCCCTCCAAGCCTTCCTAACTTGGAAATATATCACCGTTCCTTCACTGGCACTGGGTCAAAATCCTGGAACTCCCTCCCTAACAGCACTGTGGGTGTAGCTACACCACAGGTTCTACAGTTGTTCAAGAAGGCAGCTAGCCACCACCTTCTCAAGAGCAGTTAGAGATGGGCAATAAATGCCGGTCTAGCTAACGACACCCACGTCCCATGAATGAATAAAAAAAACCTCACAGTTGAACTTCATTTGCTAATTTACACACACATTCTACAAGTTTATTGATGGCTTCCTGAATTTATTGAAATCCTCCACCGTATCGCTACATCCTTCATTTTGCGTAAATTAGGAATTGTAATTCTGATTTCTGTGTCCAAATTGTTTATCCAGATGGTTAACAACAGTGGTCCAGCACTGATCCTCCTGAAACACCACTTCCCACCATTTGCCAATCTGAGCAACTACCTTCAACTCTGTACTGTTACAAAATAACTGTGTACAAGTAGCATATTTACTACAATTACAAACTCTACAGATCTTGAAATGCCAAAGCAATAAAGATGCTTGTCCTGCACTAACATCCAATATAATATTAACCCTTGAAGCATTGTTGCTCCAAAATAGCTTTGGCATTACCACAAACCCTGTAATCAGTTTCGTTTCTCTGATGGACCAGACTGATTTTTGAGCAGATTGCAAAAAAGCCAAAATTTAAAGCTAGAATTTGTACCTCTGGTTACTTTTCAACAAATAGACTACAAAAAGTTATTAATCTTCTACTCTCACAAATTGACTCAAGATGGACTATAGGAGGTTACAGATATATAGAGGAGCTAGATCATGGAGGGGCTTGAACATTTGAATGAGAATTTTAAATTGAGGCATTAGTTTATCGTGTGCCATTGTAGGTCATTGAGCACTGAGGTGATGATAGGTGAATTGGAGCTTGGTGCGGATTAAGGTAGGGTCAACAGATTTGGATGAACTCAGGTTTTATAGAAAGTGGAGGATGGAATGCCAACCAGGGAGAGCTTTGAAATAATCTGGTCTGGAAATATCAAATTCATGGGTGATGGTTTCAGCAGCTGATGAGCTCAGGAACCATCATAGGTTGGCAAGGGCAGGGAGTTTTAAACTCTCATTCTTGCTTTCAATCAATCCCTCATCTTCATTTTTGATGCCCATTACCCTATTAAAATAATTACTGTTTCTTACCTTGGCTGTTCCCCCAATACAGACTCATTTCCATTCCCATAAGTCCAAAGGATGCATACTTCGATGTTATGGCAGGCAACTGATTCACTGCTATTCATCGCCACATCTGGCTGGATGACATAAAATACTATTGGGTTTTGCTCTCCTCATCAAAACTGCTCACTGCTCCAGGTCTATCCTCAAATGCAAAGATATCCCCTGGCTTCTCTTCACAAAACCATCTGCTTAACTCCCACTCCCCTGCCCTTCCATTCTTACCTCAAATAACAAGGTGAGTTGCTCAAAGGAGGGGTAATGCCACAGGTGACTGAGGTGAAATTTGATAATATGGCAGGGCAATGTAGTGTAAAGTATAGCTAAGAGGCGAGGCTTCAGCAGGATGGTATCAAATTCATGAACCAAGTTTCCATTGAGGCCATATTACATATGTAAGCATCCACAATAATGTCATAGATGGCAACAGCTTTGTTTGCAAGTAAATGGACGTTCTGGTGGAAGAAGCAAATGGGCATTAGCTTCTGAGCTCCTGGCTGAGTCCAAAGGGTCAGAGATGGCAGGGGTGCAAGGGATGTGAAATATTAATTAATCTAACCCATTCTTTTAAAGTATTTCCAGGACAAGGCTGTTTGAATTGAAATTGGAATTTGGAATTGATTGAGCTATTGGCTTTGAAGGTGTGTGAGAGGTTTTCATCCACGGGTAATGGACCGCAAACCTTTGCAAATCAAAGGCTTGTTCTGAGATGTGAATTCTTTGGAGTCTGCAAAAACTGCTAGCAGTAACCATTTTAATCCTGTGTCTGTTGTAACCTGTTGCCAGTGAGGCAGGTGGCCCTGTATTGTTGTTTACCTTCAGGCCAACTGGTAGTGGAGGAGAGACCATTAGTATGCAGATGATGTCCACAGTACAATTCCTATAAAATGTAGACTTTGTTGCTCCATCATCTTTCAGTGGATTTATTCCTGAGGGATACTCCAATTGTGTTTTCCACCAGTGTTCCTGAGATCTCCCTTGAAGATGGAGCTTAATGCAGTCCACAGAATGGTCATATCTAACAGTGAAGAGTATGAAGGTTGCTATGTGATCTGTAAGAAATCACTTGGCTGTTCAAATGAATATAAATTCCACACTTTATATCTGACCCTGTAATGGTGGAATCAGAATGTCATTCAACAAGACCAGTAGCAACACTAAGCCTCCACTCAGGAACAAGCAGTCATTCTCCAGCTGTCACTTGGCACCTTCCATACCTATGAGAAGTGACTAAGCCGATTGAACACTTGGTGATGAAACTGAGTGATTTATTAAAGTTTGTTGCTAAACAAAAGAAATCAGCCCTCTTATCCTCATCTCCTCTCACCTCCCACACATTCCCCATGTCCCATCCATGCTAACTCATGCCAATCTATACCCCTCTAACCACCACCCTTTATAGCTGCTATGCCAGCTTGGTGCTAATTCATGCCAACCAATGCCCCCCACACACCGCCATTTCATGTTATACCCTCCATGCCAATTCATCTAGTATTCACCATGGGCAGACCTCAGGACTCATGCTGAAAAGGAATAAAATAAAGTTCTAAGTGTCTATTGGTGAATTCCCTATATGAAGAAAAATACTCCCATTACACACCTTTCATGCTACATTTAAACTTCTTCAACGACTTAATCCCTTATAACAACAAGCATTGGTATTCATAGTCCCACATTAAATGTTTTCTAACAACTTGGACTGCCAATCAAAATGTGAACTAACAGGCACCCTACTGTGATGACAAGTTGTGAAATCAGTCAAGTAGCTAAAATTCTATAATGATAACCCTCAGGATTAAGTCAACAAACAGAGTGAAATAGCAAGCACTGATTTTTTTTTAACTGGCATTTTTTTAAAGCTAAAAGCCAGGAGACTTAAATCCCCTGACAGCTTGACAGTTGAAATTAGCTTTGACAGTTCCCTTGAGAGTTTGGCAGCTCTCTTGACAGCTCTCTTTACAGTTCTCTTGATAGTTCCTTTGACAGCTTCCTTGACAGTTCCGATGAGGTTGATAGTTCCACTGAGTTTATCCACTTTTTATGTATGTTATTTCTACTTTTAATGATCCCAAAGTACACCTTACCTGTCACACAGGGTAACCTTGCTCTCCAAAGAACTTCACTAACTTTAATCTCCTCCTGATAAGTCTAAAGTGCATAGGTTTTGTTTCGGACATCACATTCACCAAAATTGGGTCTGACTGAAGGCAGTTGCAATTTAATATGTGCACCTGCCTCCATGAACCAGAGATATGCAAAGTACAACCCATTCCCGTCCCCCCTCCCACAAAAATAGTGTGGGCCAAATTCAGAGGCAGGACTTCCAGGTTCAAGCTTCCGGCACCATTTTTGCTAAGCTGGATCTAAGCTCCGTCTACACAGAAATTCAGGCCTTGGTCTTGATGGTTTGATCCAACTTGCTCCTCTGTGAACAGACTTGTGGCATTGTAACAAAATTCATGTGCCTAATTTTCCAGGTTGGTTGTGGGGCTTAGAAACACGATCAGATTGAAATGGTGTTGCAAAACCATGCTTTATATCGAAAATGACTTTATGACCAGAATTTTACAGTCAGCGTGCGGGCACGCGCCTGACACACCAGAACGTAAAATGACGCACGATGACATCGGCCGTACTTCCTGACGTCATTGTGAACTTGTGCAGTGTTTTGTTTGGCAGGCACACGCCATAGTTGGCTGTGCACCTGCCGATAATTGAAAGGCCTATTAAGGCCATTAACAAGGTAATTTAGTTGAATTTTACACTGCCTGTGTAACCTTAGGGTTGTTGGGCAGGTGAAGAGGCCAAGTGGACATAACATTTTTTAGGAAACCTCATCCACGAGCGGAATGAGGTTTCCTGAAGCTAATACTAATTAAATAAAACCTTTATTTTGAAAATAAAAACATGTCCCATCTCATGTGACATAGTCACATGAGGGGACATGTTTCATTAAATTTTTAATGTCTTTATTTATTTTTTAAAAAAGCACTTCAACCTCCCTGAGGCAGCTCCATGCCTCAGGGAGCTTGAAACGCTCTTTCGCGTGCATGCACGTACTGTGCACTAGACCTGACTCTTCCTCCTCCCCTGCCTACACAGGTAGCACTCAGCGCTACCGCTCCCGATCCATACAGGCCAGGCCTGAGTTGGCCCACCTGCGTGAAATCATGGTACAGAACTGATCACAGGTGGCAGTTGGCTCCCTGACTGCCCCTGCCTGCTCCCACTAAGCCCGCTGGATGAATGTAAAATTCTGGCCTATGTATTTATTGGTCTGAAAAGCAATGGTTGAATTTTAAAAGACTGAAACATTATTCCCGTGAATCAAAACAGCAGCTGCTAAGATGCCGAAATATTTGCATCACTGTAGCTTATAAATTCCAAAACAATTAAAATGGAATCAACCTGTCTAGAAAACCTCATCAGAGACAATCACCTTGAAGGAGTGTGAATGGACCATCTCCTGACCCATTCACCAAACATGCATGTGTGTGTGTGTTTGTGCGTGTGTCTGTGCGAGAGAGAGAGAGAACCCTTGAATGCACATATGTGTGAGAGACAGAGCATTTGCAATTATTTTTACTTAAATCGGGTGTCAAGTACAATAAATGCTACTCTCTTTTCTTCTAACAACTTACAAGGAAACCTGTCTGTTTACAGTCACAGTACTTAATCAATTAAACACTTGTTGAATTGGCAAGCATATTATTTTTTTAAAAACCTGCTGTGGTCAAACGAGGAGTGGGAAAAGAGGGGGGCTATTCTACCCCTTCTCACCTGGTCATAGCAGCTGGTTTTTAGGGTCCTATATGTTTAGCAGGAAACATGTACTTATCACCATTTGGAAATGTGCCATCCACTTGGATTGGGTATTTCCATGGGCTTCTAGGGTGTATGTCAGAACTAATTAAAGCAATAAATAACATAACTTATGGAAATAAGGTCCTATGCATATTGTAGGACCTTTTTGTTATATTAGGCAAGGTGATAAACCTACCCAATATCTCCTGGCTGGTTAGTAAGCTTCTTCACTAGTGCAATTTAAAGGACTCATGTAGTTTGTGTGGTTAGTTGCTGGTTTGTCATTTCGGTCTCTGGTAGACTTCCGGATGTTCTTGGCCCATTATTCTGACTCTGGAAAGTTAATTTTGACAGCTAACAGTAAGACATTGCTGCACAAATTTTGGATGCTTTATAAACTGCTTGAAAGCAGGTTTTGATGTTTTGATGTTGGAAGGGTAGGTGGAGGGGTGGGGGGGAGGTGGGGGGCAGCAAGGAAGGTGGTAGAGAGCAGGAGCAGCTCGGTCAAGGGGGATGACGAAGGCACTACACAGCAGGCCATGCCCAAAGTGAGATTCTGGGAGTATGTTTTTAAAATGACCTTTTCGGAGAAGCAATGTATGAAGCACCTTCACTTCAAAAATTATACTGTCACCAAGCTATCTTAGCTTCTGCTCTCAGCAACTCAAACTTTGCATCTTGCCATGAACAGCACTGTCTGGGGGCTTCACCTTTTATGCCATAGGTTCCTTTCAAGCTGGAGTAGGTGGAATTAACAATTTATGCAGTTTGCAGCCCACTGCTATATCAGATAGTTCACCGAAGTTCTTTACACCAGGAGCTTTCGTTGAAGTTGCTTCAGATGGCTATTGTAGGTGACCTCGAGCAGCTCTAGGCCTTGAAGTCCCCTGAATATACACTGTAGCATCTCAGCAAGGACTGGGACAGTATGGCCTAGCTGGCTATGTGGTATTCACAAGCAGACCAGCTGAGTGCCTGGCAGGGGAGCAGGCATTCCAGTACAGCTGCAACACTGGCATCTACCCTGAAATGTGGAAAATGTCCAGGTATGTCCTGTCCATGAAAAGCAGGACAAATCCAACCTGGCCAATTACCACCCCATCAGTCTACTCTCGATCATCAGTTAATTGATGGACGGGGTCATCAGCAGTGCTATGGAGTGACATTTACTCAGAAACAAACTGTTCACTGATGCTCAGTTTGGGTTTCACCAGGGCCAATCAGCTCCTGACCTCAGCTCATTACAGCCTTAGTCCAAACATGCACAAAAGAGCTGAACTTGTGAGGCGAGAGTGACTGCTCTTGACAACAAGGCAGCATTTGACCAAATGTCGTTTCAAGGAGTCCTGGCAAAACTGGAGTCAATGAGAATTAGAGGGAAACCTCTCTAATGGTTGGAGGCATACTGAACACAAAGGAAGATGTTTGTAGTTGTTAGAGGTCAAGCATCTCAGTCTCAGGGCATCACTGAAAGATTCCCTCAGGGTAGTGTCCAAGGCTCAACCATCTTCAGCTGCTTCATCAATGACCTTCCTTCCACCATAAGGTCAGAAGTGGGGATGTTCATTGATGATTGCACAATGTTCAGCACCATTCAAGACTCTTCAGATACGGAAGCAGTCCTTTCCCCTATGCAGCAGGACCTGGACAACATTCAGACTTGGGCTTCTAAGTGGCAAGCAACATCCTCACCACACAAGTGACAGGCAATGACCATCTCCAACAATAGAATATGCAACCATCTCCCCTTGACATTCAATAACATTACCATCATTTAATCCTCCACTATCAATATCCTGGGGGTTACCATTGACCAGAAACTGAACTTGGACAGCCTATAAATACGGTGACTACAAGAGCAGGTCAGAAACTGGGAATTCTGTTTTGAGCAACTCACCACCTGACTCCCCAAAGCCTGTCTACCATCTTAGGATCATCCTCTGCCATTTCCACCAACTCCAGCATGATGCCACCACCAAACACATCTTCCCCTCAATCCCCTGTCAGCATTCTGTAGGGACCATTCCCTCTGGGACACCCTGGTCCACTCTTCCATCACCCCCAATGCCTCACCCCCCCCTCCCATGGCACCTTCCCATGCACTCGCAGAAGATGCAACACATGCCCCTTTACCTCCTCCCTCCTCATCATCCAAGGGCCCAAGTACTCCTTTCGGGTGAAGCAATGCTTCACTTGCACCTCCTTCAATTTGATCTACTGCATTCGCTGTTCCCAATGCTGTCTCCTCTACATTGGAGAAGCCAAACACAGACTGGGGAACACCTTCAGTCTGTCCACAAGCATGACCCAGACCTTCCTGTCGCTCACCATTTCAACACCATCCTGTTCTCATGCCCACATGTTCGCCCTTGGCCTGCTGCAATGTTCCAGTGAAGCCCAACGCAAACTGAAGGAACAGCACCTCATCTTCTGATTAGGCAGTTTACAGCCTTCTGGGCTTAACATTGAGTTCAACAACTTCAGACCATGAACTCTCTCCTCTATCCTCACCCCTTTTTTATCCCTTTTTTCAATATTCATTTTTATTTATTATATATTATTATTTATTTTTTATTATTTACTTTTTATTTTTATTTATTTTCATTTTTATTCATTTATTCATTGTTTTACCCCGGCTTTTATCCTATTTTTGATCTTTTTCCCCTCTACTGTCTTTTTCCACCACCCACCCCCACAAGGGCCATCTGTCACTTGTTCATATTGTTCTTTTCAGGGTTGTCCTTCCATTGTCACATTCTGCTTTCTTACCATAATGCCACTGTCAACACCTCTTTTAGCCCTTACCACCACCATTAACATCCCCTTTGTCCTTTTGTTTATGACAACTTTGTCAATCTCTCTTTTGCCCTCACCTATCGCTGGCCTTCTATCCAGCTTCACCTGCTCTACCCCCCTAAAACAGTGTAAATTTCATCATATTTTTACTTCTCTTTAGCTCTGAAGAAGAGTCATATGGATTCAAAATGTTAACTCTGTCTTTCTCTCCACAGATGCTTTTAGACCTGCTGACTCTTTCCAGCATTTTCTATTTTTGTTTCAGATTTCCAGCATCCGCAGTGTTTTGCTTTTAACTGTTTACCATCTACAAGGCACAAGTCAAGAGTATGATTTAAAAAAACTCTCCACTTGCCTGGATGAATACAGCTCCATCAGCACTCAAGAAGATCAACACTATCCAGGACAAAGCAGCTCGCTTGATTAGCACCCCATCCACCACTTCCAACATCCACTCCCTTCACCACTGATGCACAATACCATCTACCAGATGCACTGCAGCAATTCACCAAGGCTCCGTTGAAAGCACCTTCCAAACCCATGACCTATATCATCAAGAAGGACAAGGGCAGCAACTGCATTGGAAACCATCACCTGGAATTTCCCCTCCAAGCCACATACCATCCTGACTTGGAACTATATCGCCATTTCTTCATTGTCGCTGGGTCAAAATCCTGGAACTACCTCCCTATTGGCACTGTGGGTATACCTCCACCACATGGAATACAGTGGTTCAAGAAAGTGACTCACCACCACCTTCTCAAGGGTAATTAGGGATGGGCAATAAAATGCTGGCCTAGAAGTGATACCCACATCCTGTGAAAGAATAAAAATAATGCTATCTTCCTGAGAAAGGACAGTAGGTGCCTTTGCCATGGAGACAAGGCCACTTTCCTGGGATGTGCCTCAGCCCTTTTATGTCCCTATATGAGAACAGACTGTAATAGCGAAATGACAACCTGGAAGTCCTTGTCAACAATGCTCTCCAAAGCCAAGAAGGCAATGATTTTCAATGGCATCTGTGAAGAGATGCTCCACTATAGTGGATACCTCTATTATATTGATGGAGCTGATTCCTTGGTCCATGATGGACAGAATGTTCTCTCGATGTTTGTGTGAAGCTTTATCAGAATGTGAGCAGAAAAGAAGGAAGCAGCATTTTCATAAATTCCTTACCCTCTTCACCAATCCATCCCCCTCCCTGATTACTGTATCAAGTTGACAAAAATGTTTGCACCTTTGGAGTTCTATATGACAACGAGTAAAGCTCCATCTTCTGATTCTGTTATAAAGACTGCTTACTTACGTAAAATCATCTCTACCCCTGCCTCAGACTGTTGGCTGATGAAACCCTAATCTATGCTTTTGTCATCTATAAATTACTATTCTAATGCTCTCTTGTCTGGACTCCAATCCACTGGCCTCCACAGGCTTCAGTTCAGCCTTGATCCTGCTTCCTTTAACCCTGAAGCAAATCCCTCGCAACAACATCTCAAGCTTACTGATGTACATTGTCACCCTGCCCCTCAGTGTTACGTTCTTCTATTCAATGTAAATGTACTAAACATACGACAAGGATTGGTAAAACAATAATGTGGATTCTTTATTAGAAGATTAGCAGATAAGAAGATACGCACCCTTAAAGGTGCATTTACATCATATCACAACATGAAGTACTTCAACTGCAAAGTTTTCATGACCATGCTTAAATCCATTCCATGACTTCACCTTTTCCTCCCTCTGAAACTTGTATAACCCTCTGAAAGCACAGCCTCCTCCATTCTGGTCTCTTGTGCATTCTTGCAATTGTTCAGTGTTTGATGTGTCTGGTTTCTCTATTCACTATGTGTAATTAGTTAAGTCGGGGTGCAATCACTTCAAAAGATTAACAAAACTGTAGGCAAATGTTGTAAGCATGAGAAAGCAGGCATTTTAATCCAGAAGTATATCACCGCTGCAGATCTCCGAGGCATAAAACACACCATACACTTCCACTCCATGTACCCCTCCACTGGCGGACTTATCTTCACCTATTTAGATCCTAAGTTCTGGAATTTCCTTCTCAATTCTTCTTCACCCACATTCTCCACTTAAGGTCTTCTTTAAAAGCCATCTCTTTAACCAAGCCACCCAATATCCCTTTATGTAGCTAGGTGTTAAATTTTGCTTGATAACACTGCTGCTGAATGCTTTGGGCTGTTTATCTATGTTAAATGTGCTAAACAAAGACAAGTTGTTGTTCTTTAAGCTTCAATAAACATACAAATTGATTGAGAGAGAAAGAATGGGACTCCAACCCATTCTTTCAGTTCCTTTGCCTCCGTCGCATCTGTTCTGATGATGCCACTTTCCAAAACAGTTCCTCTGACATTTCTTCCTTCTTCCTTAGCCGAGGTTTTCCACCCACGGTGGCTGACAGGGCCCTCAACTGTGTCCAGCCCATCTCCTGAGCATCTGCCCTCACATCTTCCTCTCCCTCCCAGAAACATGATAGGGTCCCCCTTGT
Source organism: Carcharodon carcharias (assembly GCF_017639515.1). NCBI lineage: Eukaryota > Metazoa > Chordata > Chondrichthyes > Lamniformes > Lamnidae > Carcharodon > Carcharodon carcharias. Next base: position 88,953,470 of record NC_054470.1, read on the forward strand.
CCTCACTTATCACCCCACCAGTGTCCGCATTCAAAGGACCATCCTCTGCCATTTCCGCCAGCTCCAGCATGATGCCACCACCAAACACATCTTCCCTTCACACCCCTTGACGGCTTTCCGCAGGGATCTTTCCCTCCAGGACACCCAGGTCCATTCCTCCATCACCCCCTATACCTCAACCCCTTCCCACGGCACCTTCCCATGCAACCGCAGAAGGTGCAACATCTGCCCCTTTACTTCCTCCCTCCTCACCATCTAAGGGCCCAAATACTCCTTTCAAGTGAAGCCTCTACATTAGAGAGACCAAACGCAGACTGGGTGACCGCTTTGCGGAACACCTTCGGTCTGTCCGCAAGCATGACCCAGACCTTCCTATCGCTTGCCATTTCAACACACCACCCTGCTCTCATGCCCACATGTCCGTCCTTGTCCTGCTGCAATGTTCCAGTGAAGCTCAACGCAAACTGGAGGAACAGCACCTCATCTTCTGATTAGGCACTTTACAGCCTTCTGGGCTTAATATTGAGTTCAACAATTTCAGATCATGAACTCTCTCCACCATCCCCACCCCCTTTCTGATCCCCCTTTTTCCAATAATTTATAATTTTTTTACAAATATATTTTTCTTTTCCCTCCTATTTTAAAATTTATTTCGATCTATTGTTTCATCTCCACCTTTTAGCCCATTTCGATCCCTTCTCCCCACCCCCACTAGGGCCATCTGCCACTTGCTTGTCCTGCTTTCTACCCTTAATGTCCCCATTAGCACATCCTTTAGATAATATCACCAATGTCAACATCTCTTTGTCCTTTTGTCTATGACATCTTTGGCAGTCTCTTCTTGGCCTCCACCTATCAATGGCACCCTAGAGCTCTACCTGTCCTGCCCGCCCCCCTCTACCAGCTTATATTTCATCTCATTTCTCTATGTCTTAGTTCTGATGAAGAGTCATACGGACTCGAAACGTCAACTGTATCCCTCCCTGCAGATGCTATCAGACCTGCTGAGTTTTCCCAGGTATTTTTGTTTTTGTGAGAGAGAAAGAAAGTCAGTATGTGTATGGGAAGGAGAATAAAGAAAGACAGCATGTAATAACAGGTCTCAGAGAGGGTAATCATGAACTTTGGAGGGTTCAGGGTCTTTGGAGAGGTGAGCATGGGCTTCAGGAGGCTCATGGGCTTTAGACATTGGGAAAGGGAGAGGTTGGGGGCCTGGGATCCTAGAGAGCATGACACAGGATGGGGAGGTTGGCAGTTGATGAATCAGTTAAAATGAACATAGGTTGAATATATGCAATTCCTGGTGATTGAGATTCTGCACTAGAGAAGTTCAATCAGAGAATTTAACTCCATACTCTTGGTAATTATCCTGATGTCAAGAGGATTTCTTCACATATATAGTAAAGTCTCAAGGGGACAAGTGATACAAAATAATAGAAAGTCTCAGAGGATGAATTACAGCTGTGGGAATTCCTGTTAATTTAGGGTCTGTAGGGGTGCAAGTGATGACTTGTTCAAAACCAATTTTGGGTCACATACACATCTGTTATTCACCCCAAGCTGTCCATTGTTCTGTACATTATTGCCAATAAATTTTACAAATGTGCTTTTATGTGTGGGTGTTTACTTAGTGTAACAGGCTGATATGATTTAGTATTGCAGGTAGGAAGAATTTCAAAAGAATTCCTTATCAAATAGTTTGGAAGTTGGGTGAGATGACAAGGTCAACAGGTTTGATTTTGCAACCAAATGATCTATAAGATGAACTGGCTCATTGTATGTGATTGATTTCTGAAGAAACCGTATATTAAGTGTTATTATTTAAATTGTTTCCTGACATCCAAACGAAAGGAAACTTAAGAATGCTTAAGGTCAGCATTGAGATAATAAGATGACTCAACTAATGATCTTGTTTTCCTTCTTGTGATAGTGAGAGACACTTTCTCCCAGTAAATTTTGTAAAATATCATCATTCGGAATGATATGTTCCAAGCTTCAGGGCAAGATCAACTCAAGAATACCAACAGATGTTACAGTGAACAGACAACATGAAATATTCTGAGAAGTTTTAGTAAATATTTAACACTAATAAAAGCATTTGTTTTTCAGGAATTCAGCACATCCATTTTATTCTAGAATTTATCTGCTTTTACACACGGTTCTGCTTTTTGGCATCTCTTCAAACTACAATATTTCAGTGACATTATGGACAGGGTGTTCAATTATAGAGCAGGACACATATTGTTTGAGATAATATTACTTCTCTGCAGTATGCAAAGCAAGTGCAAGGGTTTTCTGCCTGCTCAATGGTTGTTAATAGAGAGGCTAGTCTTGTTAAACTGTGTGAAACCAGGTAAGACACCCCCGGGCAAAATTGGGTTGGGTAGTGCCCATTTATGGGGAAGCACAAATGCCCTCAGGTTTCCAAACTAGCATCCAAGCACACTTCTGACATGAAGTGCACTGGATGCCATTTTGATAAAGGGGTTAGTTTGTACAGATTTAATATCTGCTAGAAATATGCAATGGCAGCTTATGGTAATAATCAGAATACAATGCAGACATGATGCCAATGCAGTGCAGGTCATTTGCTAGTTGATTTCTCCTGGCTGTTGCTATGATTCAAATTTCAAAAGTTTACAGGAAGTGTGGCAGATCATTGACTGCATGGCTTCTGCACAGACCGTCACTCCCAGGCATGGTATACTAGTAGGCATTCCTTATGGAATCAAGCATGACTGGGAGAATGAGCAGAAGCTTGCAGCTAAAGCTAATAGGAAGGTGAAGTAGAGATGGGCTCTCAGCACATAGCCATATCTACCTGGGCGTTCGGCGAGCAATTCTCTTATCTGAGCCTTAGTGATGGCCAATGTTTACACTTTGCTAAGGAGGTCCTCAGCGATATCTGCCTACTAGAACACAGCAAGGGCAGTGGCTGTGAAGGTGACCATGGCTATGAACTTTTATAATTCAGGCTGCTGCTGGCAATATTAGCAATATCTCACAGTTTGCAATCTGCTGTTGAATAAGGGATGTCACCGAGACTCTCTATTCAAAGCCAGATAAAGTAATTTCATTGCCTCTTGCCAGAGGAATGCAGAGTGTACACAAGGATTTGCAAAGGGGTCGCATGTCAACTCTTCCTTTACTGCAACGAAAAGTGATGCCACTCCCTCAACATGCAGCTGGTATGTGACCATAGACAGTGTATCATGCAGATCACTGCTCAGTATCCTAGCAGCAGTTATGATGCCTTCATTCTATGGCAGTCTGCAATGTCAGCTGTATTTCAGCACCTACTGCAAACCAAAGGGTGGCTATCAGGTAACAAAAGCTATCGGCTGATGAACACAGCTCATGACTCTAGTTTGCACCCCCCTCAACACGTGCACATTGAAACCCATGCTGCCACTGAAAATGTGATAGGGAGGACCCCTGGTGTGCTGAAACAACACTTCCAACAGCTTGTATCACACTGGAAGAGTCCTGCACCACTAAGCTGAGCGGATCTCCAGATTTGTGATGGTATGCTTCATAACCTTGTAAAGAACTAATTCAAGTATGATACCAGTAATGTGCATCCCAATTCCTCATTCACCAACAGATCCAACACTCCTTACCTTACCTCTATCACTGATCATTGTATTGTCCTCTTGGTCACAATGCAAATCAAAAACAATACAAAATATACACTCTGAAGCAAATTTATTAATTAAAAACCTTCCATATTACATACAGAATGAAACTAATTATCCTTACGTGAATTCCCTTGGTGCTTGAATTGTGTGTGTCTTTGCCTGTCCTGCTGCTCTTATGAAGTGCTACCCCAGCGATTGCTGCATGGCTGATGGATGGCTGTTGATTTTCAATGGAGAAGATTGCAGCTGGCCTTACAGGACAACCTTGAGTACCACTGGGTCTCAGATGCTCAGCTTCACTGTTTCTGCAGCCATTATGGCAGTAGACCGAAGCTGCATTGCAACAAGCTGAGCTTCCATGACAGCAGTCTGAGCTTTCATCGCGGCTCTCAAACTCCTGGTGGGAACTGCTTGTGATGTAATAGAAACTTAGAAAAACAACCATCAGATGTTGCATCATAGTTAAGTCCACAAGTCAATTCTGGAAAGGTTGGTCTCCAAGCTCTGTGAAAACTTTATGCCAAATTGGTGGCATACTTCTACATGCTCCTTGACATATAATGCAGGTTTTCTAGCAGACTTTCCAATACACCAAGCATTTTGGGATGTACATCCATCAGTTCTTTTCCTGTAGGTGGCCCATCAAACTCGTCATCTGAGTCCTCTGCAGCAGAACTCGTATGCAACCTCATCCTCCGGCAAGTTGACATCAGCATTACCTTTGCCTCACACCTTTGTTAGTGTAATGTGCCTAAGGCCTTACCACGCTATCCTTCTAGGATGTTGATCAAGCCCCTGAAGTCTGAAGCGAAAACGCGAGAATTCATTCACAGCGCAAATCTAAATCTCCCTCATAAAATTCTGATATAGACTCAATGGGTTGAATGGCCTCCTTCAGTGCAGTATTCTATGTACAACCTGAGCTGGTTTCTCAGAGCGCGAGATCAAGTGATAGTGTGTCTTCGTCATCAATTTCTTCTTGCTCTCCCTCCACTGCCTGGTCAGGTTGCAATTCTCCTCTAAAAGGGACAAGGGTGAGGTTGTGCTGAGAGGAAGGTGTAGGAATGAGAAGTGCTTGCTTCCACCATGTGCAACTTGTAAACCTGAAGTGTATGTGGGATAAGGATGAGGTGAGGCCATTTTAATGGGCACCCCCCCAGCCCCCAGCATACAGCACAATTAACTACAACGTCCTAAGCTTTTATTTTGGTGTTAGATTAGAAATGATAATTTTTATACTATTAATGCTGAAGAAACAAATCTGAACAACATTCCTAGATAGATTCCAATATTCCAGTGCCGGTATCATTCTGTCAATTCAGATCTCTTGCTCTTGCCTTCTAAGAACAGGATAAACCAAAAACAGGAACAAATTAATTATCTTCCATAATCATACTCTTTCCCTTTCCTGAATGTTTGCTGTGTGGAAATCAAGATTCACCAGCTCTCAATTTCTGGCAGTGGAAATTCAAAACATTACCCCGATAATGTTAATGTGATCCTGGTATATTATTGTTTTGTAAGGTACTTCAGCCTGAATTTTATGTATTTATTATTGGGTCAGGCCAGAAAGGGTCATTTGATAAATTACTGAAGCTGCAGTGATGTTTGCCAGGTAACTGCAAAAAAACTAAATGAAAACCTTATATTTGAGGTCTTTGCTAATCCAGTTGAGCTTTGTAGCATTTCAAAAATCCATTGAGAGTGTATTGAGGGGAAAAATTGACATATCTCATCAATGTGCCAGATGATACTCATAACAATGGAATGCACTGCCAGAATATTTCAGTGGAGGCAAAAATCTGTAATGGATTACAAAACAAATTAATGCTACAATGATGATGGATCAGGGTCATGGGTGAACTAATATTGTCTTCTTAATTTGTAATTGGCTCATGAACAATCCAATGAGATCTTTCAGCACCAAGCCTTCAAAGTCTCTGACCTTATACCTTTCCCTAGCTGCATCATGTATTACGCCATCTTAAACATGCATTCAGAAAAGAATGAAATAGGTCTAATACTGTGAAGGATTTTCTATTTAAATAATCTTTTGGACACGATGAAATTATAATTCTTACCTGCCATAATTTTAGCAGAAAGGCTGTCTTGAGTGCAAAAAATGAATTCTGTTAATGTTTCCAGCAGGAATATTATCACACCCAAAGATTTTAAACCTGAAACCCCACCACTCAAAATTCCCTCTCCTGCCTTGACTATAATGTTTGCTTCCATGTGCTCTGAAAGACAATGATTATGAAGCCATCCAGGATGGGGCAATGTCTAAGGCTCTGATTGACAGGCAAACAATTGGTAATTCCTGGTTAAATCATCTGGATTGAAGAGCTAAATCCCTTAAGAGTCACCATTAAAGCGAAGAACAAAGAAGTGGTGTCTGAGGATAAACGCTAATCCCTAGCTGTCATAAAAAATAAAGGAAGGAAATGTTTTAAATTATTGTAGTTCACCCTAATCCCTGTATTCACGGTTACAGTGAATGATCCAGCAGGTTTCAAAAAAAGAAAATTAAGAGTTGGGTGGTGTTCAGTATCAATTATAAAGCTTCAACTGATGAATGTGGCTTTTCCTGTATCCTACATTTGTATATGTTGCAAATAATCTGAGAGGATCCTGGATTAGTTGTATCAGCTCAAACCCCTTATTTGCTGGCAAGACTCCTGAATATGCACCTACAGAGAGACCAATGCAGAAGTGCCACCAGGAGATTTGCTTCCAACAGTCGGAGTAAGCATTGATTATTCTAAACGCTCTGAATAGATTAAGAGATTTGTGATGTAGGTAGTCTCACCTAGTTCCTGAAATGAATGTTAATCCACAACTCACAACTCTCCTTATTGCAGCCTTCAACATTGAATTCATTGTATTCACAGATTGGAGGTGCCATTGGGCAGAATTATCCGTGCCCACTGGTATCACAGAAACACAGAATCACAAAGTGCAGAAGAGGCCCTTCAGCCTGTCGAGTCTGCACCGACACATGAGAAACACCTGACCTACCTACCTAATCCCATTTACCAGCACTTGGCCCATAGCCTTGAATGTTTTGACATGCCAAGTGCTCATCCAGGTACTTTTTAAAGAATGTGAGGCAGTGCATTCCAGACCGTCACCACCCTCTGGATAAAAAAGTTTTTCCTCATATCCCCCCTAAACCTCCTGCCCCTCACCTAGAACTTATGTCCCCTGGTGACTGACCCTTCAACTAAGGGGAACAGCTGCTCTCTATCCACCCTGTCCATGCCCCTCATAATCTTGTACACTTCGATCAGGTCGCCCCTCAGTCTGCTCTGCTCCAACGAAAACAATCCAAGTCTATTCAACCTCTCTTCATAACTTAAATGTTTCATCCCAGGCAACATCTGGTGAATCTCCTTTGCATCCCCCTCCAGTGCAATCATATCCTTCCTATAATGTGTAATCTATGCCTTGATTGATAAAGTCAAGTGTCCCATATGCCTTTTTCACCACCCCACTAACATGCCCCTCTGCCTTCAGAAATCTACGGACACACGCGCCAAGGTCCTTTTGTTCCTCAGAACTTCCTAGTGCCATACCGTTCATTGAATATTTCCTTGTCAAATTACTCCTTCCAAAGTGTAGCACCTCACACTTTTCAGGGTTAAATTCCATCTGCCACTTATCTGCCCATTTGACCATCCCGTCTATACCTTCCTGTAGCCCAAGACACTCAAACTCACTGTTAACCACCCGGCCAATCTTTGTGTCATCCACAAATTTACTAATCCTACCCCCTACATAGTCATCAATGTTATTTATATAAATGACAAATAATAGGGGACCGAGCACAGATCCCTGTGGTACACCACTGGACACTGGCTTCCAGTCACTAAAGCATCCTTCTGTCATCACCCTCTGCCTCCTACAACTAAGCTAATTTTGAATCCACCTTATCAAATTACCCTGTACGCCATGTGCCTTTACCTTCTTTATAAGTCTCCCATGTGGGACCTTGTTTGGTGTGTTCGGTGGCATGAGCAAATATTATGGCAAGAAAAAATCGGTTTCATGCCATTGTGAAGCCAGTTTGCGATCGTCCACTGAGCCCAATGGCAGGCCGTATTCCCTTCCACCGGATGCCAGGAACCTCATTGTAATACAGCAGCATATTATTATAAGGCCAGCCTGCCAGAATCATCCCCGCGGGCCCCCCCCGCCCCCCGCTGGATCGTCCACCCACATCGATGTGATTGCATGCTGATGTGTTTCACAACAGCACATAAAAGTTGTGCACTTGGCGGCCTGCATCCTGCAGGTCTGCGTACGGTTCCCAGGGAGTGTGCATGATTCATACATTCTCAGTCGGTCACAGATCCCAGACATCCTCCAGGGTCCACAGAAGCTGCAGGGATGGCTTCTTGGGGACGTAGCTGATGAAACCCATGTGGTGGCCTCAGGCTGCAGCAGAGCAACAGTGTATAGAGGGTCATGCTGCAACTCGCAACTTGGTGGAGCAAAACATTGGGATGCTGAAAATGAGGTTCTGATGCCTAGCTTGGTCTGATAGAGCCCTGCAATATAGTTCACAGAGGGTGTTGCACAATGTCATTGTCTGCTGCACCCTTTACAACCTGGTACAGCAATGGGGAGAGGGGCTGGCTGAGAAGGAGATGCAGGAGCTGGAGGTCCCCTCTGATGAGGACGCTGATGGGGATGACAGTGATGAGATCCTTGAAGGTGACGATGATGGCGATGAGGGCCTTGCACTGGCCAGACGAGGCAGGCACACTCAGGAGGCCCCCATAGCTGCTAGATTTGTGGAGGAAGATGACGACATGCAGTGAGGAGACACCATAAGATCCTCACATTGCACCTGCGAATGTTTGACTCTAGTCTGGCTCATGGCAGCATACATACCCTCTGTGATAATGTTCCTGTCATGGAAGCCCTAATAGTCACTTAATTGTGGGAGGATGATGACAACATGCAGTGAGGACACTCCATAGATCTTCACATAGCCTCTGAGAATGTCTGACTCCAGTCTGGCTGGGGGCAGCTCGCTTGCACTGTGTGATTAGGGTCAAATCATAGAGACACAGCTATGAAACTTTAAAAGCATCTGATCCTTTTTCCACCTTCAGCACCTGAGCCCTTCGGGAGCACAGCGTCACTGGTCACAGATGCTGAAGAGATGGGGGTCAGCCCCACCTTAAAGGTGCTGAGAGCCCACCGAGAGAATGACAGAACTTTGTGATGCCTGCTCACGACATTCTGGCAGCAATAGCAAGACTCTTCAGGGTGTAGGCATCAGTAATGTCTTCAGAGAGTCTGAGGCCGGACCATCACTTTGGTCTGAAGGCTGCACAAAGCGCAGGGAAAAGGCTCTGGACTGAGGCACCAATCGTTATCTTGTGCAAAAAGATTTCATATCTGACTGACAAGAACATTGCTCATCAGAACAAGGAGTCATAGACAGGGAGACATTCTTGGGAGTTTATTGACAATAGTGAACATTGTGTGCAAGTGATCAACACCCATGCCCAGGCTGTGCAACTGCATCTTCTTAACCTTCCTAACCCTGCTGCTATGTCTTGGTGTTCCCCAGACATCCACAGTGAAGGTTGAGGCAGCCTGCAGACTGCTACATCCCGTTTGTGATGACCTTGGCGGGTGTCCTCTGGAGGGCCCCGGTCTGCTTTCGCGGACCTGCTTGTATGGCAGTGGCACCTTCCTCGGCCTGTGGGGCTGGTGCTACTGAGGTTACAGGAAGAGGAGGTTTGGATGGGCTGGACACCTGGGTGGATGGCCCTGGGGTGTGCACCTGTTCATCCTCCTTATGGGTGCCTGGGAGCCCCAGGCTGACTCTTGAGGAGCAGGGTTAGCTGGAGTGGGATCGAGCTGCCCGGCACGCCTCTCGCATACACAAGGTTGGAGGTGAACTATGGTGTTGGCGATGGAGATTAGCCCGTGTAGCAGTGCAGGAGAGACATCCTGGACCAAGGTCTCCATTGCGTCTGCCATCTTGTCAGTGTAGACCTCGGTGCGTTGCAATGCTGGCACAATCACCTCAGCCTGAAGGCAGATGGAGTCCTCAATCGTGGCTTGCAATCTGAGGAGTGCAGCAGACATCCCTTTCTGATGTTCCCAAACTGCCTTTGCAGCTCCACCAACTGAGACATGACTGAGTCCAGAGGCTCGTCATCTGATTTGGACTTAGCAACATTCTGGCCTCTGGCAATGCTCCAAGTGCTGGACACCTGGGAAGTCCCTGCCACCACTTGCTGTGCATCAGAATGTGCGATGTGCTCACCAGATTGTGATCCCGAGATCGCAAAGCTTGGTCCCACTTAAGTGTGTGTCTGTGCACTGGTGGAGGGTGTAGGTGAGTGTTGTGATGGAACTTCAAGGAGGGTGCCTCCAGATTCCCTTTCAGAGGTTTCTTTGGGTCTTGATTGGAGGCCCTAGGTCATGGACTCTGTCAGCTGTCTTCCAATGTGCCTGTGAAAGCAGGGGGGAGATAATTAGCACATGGCAGTGGCCTGTGAAACAGGACACATCACTCACAGCATGGTTGCCTGATGGATGTTGCACTGCTGGATCCTCACTTGGTAGAGCAGTGCCAACATCACCATCAGAACAGGGCCGGTCCAGATCCTCACCAGCCAGCTGGATGGCTCTGTTTTCAAAGTCCGTGAGGACCTTGATTTCAGGCACTCCTCCACCAGTAAGTGAATTCTCTCTCCTGTTGTGTGCCAGCTTGTCCTGCATAAAAGAAGATGGAGAGAGTGTAAGCAGGACTCTTGCAAGGCCAGATGATAAGTATGCCTGGCATGTGTGGGCAGTGAGTGGTCCTACGGACGGGATGAGGACATGAAGATGTGTGTGAGAGAGTGAATGGTGATTGTTGTAGGGTGACTGAGTTGTGCTATTAATGATAGAGTTGATCTGCAGACAATTCTTGGGTGGAAACATTAAGTTTATTTACAATATACTCAGCAGCCATTACATGTGTGTGCTTTCAACTCCAACTCTATCCCTGCACTGACTGCTGAGGTAGCCTGTACCACTTTCCAATTGGTTACTACAGATCATGTGATCTTCCTTAACAAGTAACATTCTTAAAGGTACATTACACACTAAATAAAACTGGAATTACTGCAGTGATGTCCCTTGTACTGGCAGTGAGTGAGATCCCTGTAGATGCGTGATGAGTTCAGAGCGATGAGAAGAGTGATTTTCCCTTGTGGAATGGAAGAGATCATTCATCCTCTTGCAGCACTGGGTGGCTGTCCTCTTTTGCAGGGCGTTGGCACTAACCACCACTGCCACCGCCTCCCAAGCCGGATTAGTGAGGTTGCTGCCCATCCTGAACCAGGACTAGGAGACATCATGAGAGCTTCCACTGCATCCAAAAGGCACTTGATGGATGTATCATTGAACCTAGTGGCTGCAGTCATTTTGCCATGTCTTCTTTGCAGCAGTCATAGGCTGGAAGCACTGAGAAGTGTGCACGCAGCTAGGCTTTAAATATAGCGTTCAGTGTGATGAAGCAGTGAAGTGATGGCATGGCGGGCAACTGAAAGCCTGCCTACCATGGAAATGGTGTGTTTCCCAGAAATGCATAATTAATGCGGCGGGTTTGTGCTGATATGGCTTTAAAAGTCGCTATTGCGGCTGCCAGACACCTGCAACCATGCTTAGTACAAATCTGGGACAATTCTGCCCATTGATGTGATAGGGGCAACTGAAGTAACACAGGGATTCATGCAATATTTGGTAGAGCTGATGGAGATTTTTGCAGTTGTACTTTTTAGTTTGACAAGGAGAAAATGCATTAAATTGCCCAGTTCGCACTATATGATCCAATTAACTTCTAGGTATATTTGCCTCTATTTACTCACGTTAGGGAAAAGGTCAGCGTGGATTTGGAAAATACCTGCCATGGAATCAGTCTTTTCCAAAAAATTATACCTATCAAACACACCAGTTGCCAAACTACCTGAAAGTGCCTTTTCTTTAAAGAGAGAGTCACATACAAGATATTAATTCTGACCTAATTCAGGTTTGATTTCAGAGACTACTGGACTATTATCCCTAATATCTGACAGTAATATGTAAAAATTCTTGGTCACTATTCAAATTACTCATGGGGTCTAGTTGTGTTAAAATATTAACTAAAACTACGGATTTGCTTTGAAAAATCTTGTAATTGTTTGGCTCAGGGTAACAAATAGTATCACCACATGTGAATAGGTCAAAAGATGATGACCGACTTGTATTTAGCTCCATAGCAGTTTGGATAACCATGTGCCAGGTTTGGGATAGCCTCACTTTCAAACGATGAAGTTGTAAGTTGAAATGTGTTTGAAGAGTGAGTTTGACACTATTAGCACTGTATTGTCCATAGCTCAATGGAATATATGGCCGCAAAATTTCACAGGAGCCAGTATACCAGAAATCCCAACCCTCCCTTTCAATAAGATTTAGATGCCATCTTAGGTTGCATGATTGGGTGGGCAGCTTGTGCTTCTTAGATTGCTTAAATGGTGCATGCCCTGATTTGGCCTGCTGAGAGAGAGTTTCCTACAAACACTCCTCTTGAATGCTTTCTGGCTGAAGATAAAAAATACACTTGGAAGTCTCCAAATAAGAAACATTTTGTCTCCAGGTGGGAACTGGTTATTCATTTACCTATGTATCAATTGTGACTGCACTTCAAAAGTTATTGAATGGCATTGGGGGTAGGTAAGGTGAGATGTATATATAAGTTCTGACCCACTGCACCATGCAATGGTCTTTGATTATGATAAGTGGGGGTAGATTTTCTTCTTTTGTGCTTGGGCATAAAAAGTATCTGGGTGAAGTACATCGAGGAAGGTTGAGGATGGAGGATCTCCTATCTCTAACAGAACTTGCTTGATATTCTGTTCACTCCATGAACAGGTATCAAATCGGGTAGGCTCAACTGAATAGGTGTGATTCTTACTGCTTGCTATTCCTTCAGGTGCTGTGGCCAGATAATTAGTTACATTAAATGTGAAAAGGAAAAGATCTCTTTTGAGTTCTCTCCTTAGCCCATACAGCAGTCTACTGCCTGAATGCCACAAATTTTGATAACATGTCCTGGGGGAAGTGAAAATGTCAAATTCTCGGTCTTTGAGAGTATGAGGTGCCCCTACCTCAGATTAAATTATCCACAACATGAGTTTCTTTAAACAGAGAGCTTCAAAAAGGTTTAAATGCAGACTCAAGATTTTGAAACATGAAGGCACAGAGATTACTGCTTGAAATATTGGTGTTCAAACTCCTAATGAATTTATCTGCTTCAATGGAGGTGTTAATTCAATGGTTTATACTGCTGTTAAAAGAAGACCACAAGACCATAAGGCATGGGAGCAGAGGTAGGCCATTCGGTCCATCGAGTCTGCTCCGTCATTCAATGACTGATCTGATAATTCTCAACTCCACTTTCCTGCCTTTTCCGCATAACCCTTGGTTCCCTTACTGATCAAAAATCTACTTCAGCCTTGAATATACTTAACGACCCAACCTCTACAGCCCTCTGCGGTAAAGAATTCCACAGATTCACTACCATCTGAGAGAAGAAATTCCCCCTCATCTCTGTATTAAGTGGGCAGCCCTTCACTCTGAGATTATGCCCTCTGGTCTTAGACTCTTCCACAAGGGGAAACAACCTCTCAGCATCTACCCTGTCAAGCCCCTAAGAATCTTACATGTTTCAATAAGGTCGTCTCTCATTCTTCTAAGCTCCATTGAGTACAGAATGAAGATATGCCAATGTCAGATTGCAAGCAAACATTTTTAGAACTAAATGTTAATAAAAGAACAACTGCCAGAAGCAGACAGGGAAATTTGAAGTGATGCACTATGGCAGGAATATGGCAATATTTTGGATATCCATATACAAAAATCCTTAAAGGTAAGAGGGCAAGTTGATAGAAGTATATGGAATACTTGGGTTTATAATTAGATGATTGTAATATAAAAGCAAACAGATCATGCTAGAAATTTATAAATCACTGGTTCGGCCTCAGCTGGAGTATTTGTGGACAATTCTGGGGACAATACTTCAGGAAAGATGTAAAGGTCTTAGAAAGGGCACAAAGGACATTTATCAGAATGTTACCAGGGATTAGGGAATTCAACTGTGAATAGAGGCTGGAAATGTCAGGACTGTTCTTCTTGGAAACCTGCCAAACTAAGGGGTTTTCAAGATGGTGAAATGTACACAGGGAAAAAACCGTTCCCTTTGACGAATAGGTCAATAACTAAAGCACATTGATTCAAAATCATTGGCAAGGGATCAAGAGGGGAAATGAAAAGTTTTTTCCTTCAGAAAGTTGATGAGAACTGGAATGGTCTATCTGAAAAGGAACTTACAGGGTTATGGGTCAAAAGCAGAGATCTGAGACTAAGCACAACTGCTCTTTCAAAGAACCAGTACATGCATGACAGGCTGAAAGGCCTCATTCTGTGTTGTAAGTTTTAAGTTTGAGGGAGGTTCCTTCAAAAATATGGGAGAAAATTATGGAAATCTCCAATGTAGTGGATATAACGGAGATGCAGTGGAGACTTCAGATGGTTTAACAATCATTTTATTCAAGTATACATAGGGAGAGCGCCTACAGTCACAGAAGGCAGCAGGAACTCTGGCAAATGCATTCCATATTACAATACTTATACACTTTAGTCACATCACAGGCTTTCTGCATGACAGTGTGGATCCTGTGCAACTACCAATAATTCCCACCTTCAACTAACACTCACTCTAGGAACATTCTTTCTCTCCCTTCCCCTGATTCTACTTTATCTACTCTATTACCTAGCATCAGAACACTATATCTATGTACTATATTACTGCTATTCAAAGCTGTCCTTTACTAAACTAAGTTTTATTCCATTGTAACATCCAATCAGCTGCTTTGAGGACTGATATTCACCATGTTGACTCTAAGGGCTGGATTTTCGCTGTGGAAGTGAGAGGCTCAAGTTGAGAAACCTCCTGACTCGGTGAGCCTGTCTTCATGGAAACAATTCCTGCATGCAAGATTTTTGCTCTGGAGCGGGGCTGTGATTGAGTCGGACCTGCCACCTCTGAGTGCAGTTAAGATGTGGCCATGGAGACGGGCGAGTGCAGAGGAGGGCTGTTTAGAAAGCCCACCTCAGTTCTGAGAGACTTAGGTCCAGTTTCATAATAGGCTTTTAGGCATTCTAAACCTCATCGCTCAAGCCCCACCCATCCACATGCCCCGTATATGCCTTGTGCCCCCTCCATACCAACTCATAGCCCCATGCCACCTCCATGCCAGTTCACAGCCCCATGCCACATCCATAGCAGACCTCAACAGACATGTGAAGATGAAATAATTAAACTTCTAACAATTTAATAGAACTTTCGCTCATACACATTTGATACAGAAAACAAATCTGTCATTCATGGAACCCATTCACAGATCTTAAATCCCCTCAAGTCAATCTGTCATAAAACAAGCAAACTTCACTTAGTAACCGCATCAAGACAGCTAATCCTTTAATCGCCTCTTAAAATTGTCAATCAAAATGTCAACTCAGCGCCCCTGAGAGAAGTGCTTTGGGGATTTTGATACTCAGCCAAGCATTCATAAGATGCTCAGCTGTAAAGGCAGCCTTTGGGAAATGTCGTCAATGAAGTCTATTGAAACTGCAGGAACAGTAGTGTGTTTTTCTATGCTACACCAGATGGGGTGTCAATCAAAGAAGTCCAGCAGTTGGCACTTATTGTTACTCTAATAGCTGCAGCTTCTTTTTTTATTTTTTAAAGGGCTGGAGCTTTAAATAACTTCAGATCATAACAGTTAAACAGGCCTTAGCCACCCTGCAAAAGCATGTGCATGTCCTCCATAAATTACAGTGAAAATGGGGTCAGTTTGAACTCGGCATTAATTTCAAATAGCCCTGCTGAATTCAGGTTTTCTGCCTGTGTGATCCATGCCCCAAATTATTCCCCCTGCTGGCAAAAATGGGATCTGCCAGAAATGGAGGCAGGACATCTGTATTTGGGTCCTGCCTGCCATTTTTAGATTTCAGATCCTGCAAAAATCTGGCCTTAATGTTTTTGTCGTCCTTCTTTCTAAGCAGCATTAGGTCCATAAGTGTCTGTTCCTGAGATACTCAGTGAATTCACTCACTGTGATTTGTAAACATTTAAAAGATTGTAGCCAATGTTTAATATTCATATATCAAACACAACTTTTTAAAGTTTTTAGTAGCTACAAATTACATTTTGAACATAATGTGTAAGGCAGGAATTGTAAGCTTCAGATCGAATCAAAGTGCTATGTCATCTATAGGCCCTAGGTCCTAAATACTGTTTGTATAACAATCTCAGCAAGAAACTATCACAGTATCTTTACAGTGCAGATGGAGGCCATTTGGTCCATCGAGTTTGCACTGGATTTCTGAAAGAGTATTTCACTTAGTCCCACTCCTGTGCCTTATCCCTGTAACCTTGCGCATTCTCTCTTTTCAGGTAGCAATCCAATTCTCCTTTGGATATCTCAATCAAAACTGCCTTCACCCTTTCAGGAAATTTGTACCAGACTCCAGCCACCCTCTGGATGAAAAGAATGTTCCTCACATCACATTTACTACTTTTGCCAATTATTTTGAATCCGTGCCCTTTAGTTCTTGATGTTCTCTTGAGTGGAAACAGTTTCTCACTTTTACCCTGTCCATACCCCTCTGGAGCTTGAATCTCCTCTCAGCCTTCTTTTCTCCAAGGAAAACAGTCCCAATCTCTCCAATCTATGCCCATAGCTACAGTTTTTTTATCACTGGAATCATTCTTGTGAATTTCCTCTGTACTTCCTAATACCTTCACAAGTTTTCTCAAGTATGGCACCCAGAACTGGATGCAGTACTCCAGATGAGTCCTAAATAGTGTCTTATGCAAGTTCAACATGACCTCCTTACTCTTGTATACAATGCCCCTATTAATAAAGCATAAGATACTATATGCTCTAGTAACTGTTCTCTCAACATGCCTGCCATCTTCAATGACCAATGTACTTATACATCGAGGTCCCTCTGTTCCTGCACCTCCTTTAGGGGCCCTCACTTCATTTTATACTGCCTCACCATATCTTTCCTGCCAAAATGAATCACCTCACACTTCTCTGCATTGAACATCATCTGCCGTTTGTCTGCCCATTTCACAAACATGTCTATGTCCTTTTGAAGTTCAAGACTATCCCCATCACAGTTGACAACATTTCTAATCTTTGTATCATCTGCAAATTTTGAAATCATGTCCCGCACACTACATTCTAGGTCATTAATATATATCAGGAAGAGCAATGGTCCCAAACTGACCCTTGAGGAACTCCACTACAAACCTTCCTCCCATCTGAAAAACAATCAATATCACTATTCTGTCTCCTGTCACTCAGCCAATTTCTTATCCAGGTGCCTACTCTCCCTTTTATTCCATGGCCTAGAATTTTGCTCACAAGTCTGTTGAGTGGCACTGTATCCAGTGCCTTTTGAAAATCCATATACACCACATCAACAGTGTTTCCTTTATCAACCTTCTCTGCTACCTACTCAAAAAACTCTAGCAAGTTGGTTAAACATAGTTTTCCCTTGATGAATCCATGTTGCCTATCCTTAATTATCCTGCACTTGGCTAAGTGATTATTAATTTTATCCTGTATTATCGTTTCCAGTAGTTTCCCTAGCACTGAGGTCAAACTGACTGGTCTGTAGTTGCCAGCTTTATCCTAGCAGCCCTTTTTGAACAAGGGTGTAACATTCACAGTTCTCCAGCACCTCCCCTGTGTCTAAGGAAGACTGGAAGATTATCACTAGTGCCTCTGCAATTTCCACTCTCACTTCCCTCAGTAACCTTGGATGCATCTCATCCAGTCCTTATCTATTTTAAGTAAAGATAGCCTTTTTAACATCTCCTTCCTCTCGATTGTAAGCTCTTCTAATGTACCAGTTACCTCCTCTCTCACTCAGCCTGGATAGCAAGTTCTTCCTTTGTAAGGACGGATGCAAAGTTCTCATTCAAAACCTTTGCTATTTCCCCTGCCTCCATGTGCAAGTCCCTTTTTTGTCCCTAATCAGCCCTACTCTTTCTTTCACCATCCTTTTATTATTTACATGCTGATAGAAGACTTTGGGATTCCCTTTTATGTTCACTGCCAGCATCTTTTCATGCTCTCTCTTTGCTTTTCTTATTAGTTTCTTCAATTCCCCTCTGGTTCTTCTATATTCAACCTGATTCACCATTGTATTTTCTACCTGACATCTGTCATATGCACTTCTTCCTTTTCATCTTTACCTCTATTTATCCTGTCATCCAGGCACTGTGGATTTATTTGTCCCACCTTTCTCCTTCAAGTGAATATACCCTGACTATATATTTTCTTAAGAATCATAAACCAACTACGCACATTCTTCTTCCAAACAGTAGGCATTTCAGAACAAGATCACAAACAGTTAACTTAGTGTTGGAGCAAAGAACAAAAGTAGGGAGAATGGGCCAAATCTCTTGGGGCATCTTATGGCATGTGCCATTAGTTAGTGTTTTGCTGCAACCTTCAGCTCAAAATGTTTTTGCACTGTAACTTGATGGAAGAGTGTACTGATAATTGTAAGGACAACAGGGCAACTGGAACCTTAGTGAATGATGGAACTAACAGTGTCTCTCCTTAAGCAATGATGAAGGAATGAGAAGGAGGATAATTTATGGTAGTCAGGTGCAGAAAGAGAAACAGAGGAAGAGAAATATTAGATTTGGGGTGAGAAAGGACAGAAAGGAAAAGAAAGAATAAGTGTTAAAAATATAAAATTTGACATTTTTAAATTCTCTTAATCACCAACTTTAACTTTCTGTGGCAAGGTTAATGGGCAAATAATATGCAAATCTAACAAGTTCTTAGAAATTACAGGGAAGTGAAGGGCAGGATACCATTTGTCTGGGGTAAACAGTGGAGCACTGTAAATCAACTAGCAAATTCAGGAGATTTACAAAATTCTTAATCTCCTGAATCTTCTAGGTTATTAACATTCATAAGAAAAGGTGCATTGTTAACACACCATTATTTTTGCAGTAAAGATTGTCAGCAAGGGGAGACAGTAACATAGTGGTAATGTCACTGGGCTACTAATATAAAAACCCAGGCTAATTCTCTGGGGGAATGGGTTCAACTCCCACCATGGCAGCTGGTGGAACTTAAATTTAATTAATTAAAATCTGGAATGGAAGCTAATATCAATAATAGTGACCATGAAACTATCATCAATTATCATTAAAAAAATCCATCTGGTTCACTGATGTCCTTTAGGAAAGGAAATCAGCCATCCTTACCTGGTCTGGCCTACATGTGGCTTCAAATTCACAGCAAAGTTGTTGACTATAAACTGCCATATTGAAATGGCCTAGCAAGCTACTCAGTTCCAGGGCAATTAGAGATGGTCAATGAAAACTGGCCTTGCCAATGATGCCCACATCCCATGAAGGAATAAAGAAAGGCATATTGTGTTAAATGTAGCAATAATACAATGTGCTGATTATTACTAGATAAATCTATAGAACTATTGGTATAGTACTTGGCTGTAATGAGAATGCAAATAGGATATTGAATTGTGTTCAGGTAAGCTCTTGCAATATTGTGATAAACTAGGGTGTCAGCAATTTTGTGTAAGTGTTGTTTACAGTTCTGGCCAGCCAGGCAGTGGCAGTAGATAATTGCTAATGAACCACCTTTGATGTTGTTTCCTGATGCATTGGAAACAAGAATAATTTGTTTTCATTTCTTAGTAATCAATACAATACTCGTCCCTTTTTTCTTAGGAGGTCACTGATCCCAGGCATTCAGCAGAAAGTTTGGGAGGCCTTACAACTTTGATTGTGGGGAGCAAGAGACAAGACAGTGTTTTATTGAATCAGGAAGGTTGTTACATCTGTCAGGCTTATTAAGAAGAAAAACTGCAAGGGTTTAGGTGGATAGTTAAGATAAGTTAGGGGCAATTTTAATTAAATCAGGTAAGATGATCTACTGATGTGGAGAAACATAGAGTATTCATTTTAATTATTGTACAATGAATAACTTGAGTTTGATCATAATTACTCTTCTGTTGGTTAACTTCACTTTTAATTTTTAAAATTTCTTCATGGGATGTGGGTGTGGCTGGCTAGGCCAGCATTTATTCCACATCCCTCATTGTCCTTGAAAAGTGGTAGTGAGCTGCCTTCTTGAACCGCTGCAGTCCCTGTGCTGTGAGGGAGGGAGTTCTAGGATTTTGACCCAGCGACAATAAAGGAAGAGTGACATTGTTCCAAATCAGGATAGTGAGTGGCTTAGAGGGAAACATCCAGGTGGTGGTGTTCTCATGGGCTGAATTTTCTGTTCGGTGGGTGGGCGGGAGCTGAAGCAGTTGCGGGTGGCCGTGGACACAATCGCCACCGGCGATCGGTGCCGCACTGCCATTTTGCATGGGCGGGCCAATTAAGGCTCACCCAACGCATATCACACTCCCGTGGAGAGCGGGACTTTTAAAATTGTGGCGGCTGTGTACAGACCACCGGTTCCAATGGGGAATCGGCAGTCTGAATAAAAAAAGGCCAGCAAGCCTCCTTTAGGCTGATCACTATGGCCCGCTCCAGGTTGTACTGCAGGGGGTCTGCACAGCAGGCTGTGGTAGGGGAAGGCCAGAGGAAGAGGGCAGGCTGCAGGGTAGGCCAGTGGGGGGCCAATGTGCCCCTTGCTTCTCTGATGATTGCCTTGCTGCCCTTGTTGAGGAGGTGGCAGCATGATGATACGTCCTGTTTCCCCAGGATGGGAGGAGGAGGTACCCCACGTGATGAAGCGGGCCTGACAGGAAGTGGCGGAGATGGTCAGTTCCAGGAATGCTGTGCAGCGAACATGGATCCAGTGTTGCAAGTGCTTCAAAGATTTGTTGCGCTCTGGAAGGGTGAGTACAATGTATGCCTTGGCCTAGCAGGTAGCCTTAGCCATTGAAGGCCCCCCCACCCGCCCCACCTCACGTCTTAGTGTCGTTACTGCATTGGGCATTTGGCACATGCTGGGTGGTCAAGCAGATAGTGACCATGCTTACATCAGCCTTAATGGTTGAGGAGAAGATGGGTTGTCCCTGCACCATGTGTTGGTCTTCGTCGCACTTGAGTAGTCTGGGGGCAACCTACAGAAGAGGCAGCTAGGCACATACTCATAACTCTAACACATGTCTTCTTCATGGTGACGAGATGGCAGAAGGGGAGCCTCAAGGTGTTGTGGCCAACAGCCATTTGCTTGCCTCGACACCACACGTAGTTGTGCCTCCTTACCATGGGAGCTAAGACCTGTGTGTTATTCAAAGTGATGGACGCCAAATGTGTCCAAGGTGGCCATTGGAAGAGGGGGTTTGGACCAGCTGTACTATCTTCTGGGGACTGATCACCAGTTGTGTGGACACGAGTCACAGGAGGCCTCAGATGGGCCACTGTGGTTGGGGTGCGGCGTGCGCATGCAGAGTACATGAGTGACCTGCCCCAATAAATGGTGTTCTCTGTTCTGCAGGAGAAAAATGCACACAACATCTATTAGCGTTCACGCACCAGTGGTGGCCAGCCCATGCATCTCATCCTCAGCCGATTTGAAGAACAGGCCGTGGAGCTGGAAAGGCACCATGCGGCCAGGTTGGCAGGCGTCGGTGAGGCTGGGGTGCAGCGGCCAGGTATTTGAGGCCCACGGTCCCATCCATTCTGTCTCCCCACCAACCAAACCACTGATGATTGCTGCAATCGTTAATGCTACAACACTGCTCATTCACAGACTGATACAGTCAGACGTATGGGTCATACACAAAGGTCCCTCGGCCCCTTGAGGATGCGCGTCTCTAGCACCTTCCAAAGTCGCCTTATCCCATTTGTGACCACTATCCCCATGGCCTAACATGCCATGGCATCGCTGCTGCACATCCAAAGACTTATTGCATCTTAGGAGGGTTTATACCTTCACCACCCTTTCAGCCAGTGCGTCTCACATTACTCTGTCCAAAAGGTCCTCACCACCTTACCTGTCAACCTCAAGCCCCTCAACTTAAATAAATGCTACCAGGTTAGTCACCTCTGCGCCAAGGGGAAATGTTGCCTTCTGTCCACCTGGTCTATGCCCCTCATAACGGTATGAAGCTCAATGATGTGACCTGTCAATCTCCTGTGTTCCACAGAAAATGTCACAAGTGTTTGCAATGTTTCCTCATAACTCCAACTCTCCAGGCCAGCATGCATCCAGGTCAGGAACCTCTGCACTCTCCCCACTCCAGTGCCGGCCCTCCCATGAAGCGCAGGTCACAACTGAACGCAGAAGTGTAGCTGTGGCCTCGACAGCGTTTTCTGCACTTGCAACATGACCTCCCTTTTCCTACATTCTATTCCTCAGCTAATGAAGGCACGTCTGGCTTTGACATTGTTAAACACCTTATTTCCTGTTCTGCTACCTTAACGGGCCTGCCCTGCAAGGTCCCTGTAATCGTCCTTACTTTCATCGGTCCTACCATTTCTCCTGTTTTCTTGTACCTCGTTTGTCCTGCCCAAGTGCTTAACTTCACACTTATCCATATAACATTCCATGTGGCATTCCTTAGGCCATCTGACCAGCCTGTCTGTATGTGCATGTAAAGTTTGGGCCTCCTCTTGACTATTTATTATCCCACCAATGTTCGTCTCCTTAAGTTCTTGAAGGTTGAGCGCATTATGAGGCTGGGGGGGGGAAAGGGATGAATTGTGTTACTGACTGAATGTTAACTGATACACTGTCCTTGTTGTTAATTTCAGCATCACCATTGCATGGCCGCAATGAGGACGTCCAGATGCCCCCTTCCACACCTGAGGGGCGTCAATTGTCATGAGCGTGACACCATTTCAGCGAGGCAGGCACCAGTGCAGCTACTACCACATCAGTGGAGAATATAATGTCGGCTAGTGTCCCTGGGCATAGAGGAGGGGTCACTTCACAATCGCTGGAGGAGATGGCACAGGCAGAAAGTGCCGATGGCGCCAGCAGCTGGAGGACTGCCTGGTCTGGCACGTGCTGAGTCGGGCCATGATGATGTGCCTCTGGAGTTGTCCGCCATGCAGCAGCTGCAGGACAAGTGGTAGGATGCGCGGCAGCATCTGACAGTGTTGCATGAGGGTGTGCTTCACTTCGTCTCTGTGATGGAGGAATCTAGGCAGAGTGTCAGTGATGGCATGAACCTCTGGAGAGATTGGCGACTGTCATGGAGAGGGGTTTCCAACAAATTGATCAGCTTCTGATGGGGGTATGCTCAGACATGCAAGCCCTCACAGAGCTATTGGCTACAGGTGGTCATTGGCAACGTGGGAGATGTTCTGGACACCAACTGTCCCTGCTCGGTGCCCATCCATCTGTGGTGAGCAGGGAGGTCCAATGTGACTTCACGTCGTCGCAGCAGCTGCCTGTCATCTCTGTGAGCTCCTCTCGGGGCACTCCAGATGAGGGCAGCAGCTCCTCCATCCCTCTGCCAGTGACCGTTGCATCTGGTGAGGCTGCGTCAACTGGGGAGGTGCCAGTTCTGGAACTGGCTGCTCCCTCCCAGGTGGAGCCAGCACAGGCTCCACGGGCCAGAGGACATCCACCAAGGTCATTGAGGCCAACAGGACAGCAGAGTGAGCAGGCTGTCTCACAAGCCACTCCGAGCGATGGGCGGCACCTAGATGTTGCACCTGCAAATGAAAGCAAAAGGCATGTTAGGCACTCCACGGGTATGTCACTAGTGATTTTGTGTTGGCCCTAGATTATGGAATTTATATTTTTCAACATTGAAACAACATTTTGTTTTGACTTTTGTGGCACCATATGATGGATGGATGGAAATAAAATCCACATTTGTTACCATGGCTGAGGGTGTCTCCTTTGTGCTGCAGTTGTATGTTTCACAGACATCTCGTGAGTGTTTGATTGGACATTGATGTTTATGTACTAAGCCCTTAGTTGCAGCTGATGAAGTGGAAGATGTAGCACCTAAGTGCCACATGTGGAAGCGCCAGGCAATGCTGGTCCTGCAGATCCATGTGTGTGGAGCTAGTTGAAGGTTCATTGGATTAAAGTCTCCCGGATGTCCCTGCCTCCTTGGTGTAATAGCGGGTCGGTGTACTGCCCCTCATCATTGCCCTGTGCTTCCTCATCCTCTGTACCGCTGCTGGACTCATCATATGCAGCCTCATCCACTGTGTCAAGGTCTTCATCATCCATTGTGTCCCCCTTTCCAGCGCAAGATTGTGCAGAGTGCAGCATGCTACCACTATCACAGAGACGTGATCTGGGGGGTACTGGAGTGCCCCCTAAGTGGTCCAGGCATCGGAAGCACATCTTGAGACCGATGGCTTTCTCCACCACAGACCTTGTGGTGCCCTGGCTCCTATTGTAGCGCTCCTCAGCTTCTGTTCTTGGATGGCGGAGAGGTGTCACGAGCCACCTTCTGAGGGGATAGCCCTTGTCACCCAGCAGCCATCCATCCAGCCGAGCTGGAGCACTGAAGAGCCCCGGCACCTGGGATTGTCTGAGGATGTGGGGGTCGTGGGAGCTGCCTGGGAATCTTGCACAAACTTGCAGAATCTACTTCCTGTGATCACACACTATCTGCACGTTCATGGAGTGGAAGCCCTTCCTGTTGATGAAGGCACCGGGCTCACCTGCTGGCGCCCTGATGGCCACATGTGTGCAGACTATAGCACCCTGGACACAGGGGAAGCCAGCAATGGCCGCGAAACCTCTGGCTTACTCTGCCTGACTTGCCTGGTCGCAGCGAAAGTGGATGAAGGTCATTGCATGCCTGAACAGAGCGTCTGTGACCTGCTTGACACGTGTGGACTGCTGATTGGGAGACACCGCAAAGATCACCCACCGAGACCTGGAAGGAGCCAGAGGCATAGAAGTGGAGGGCAACTTTGACCTTCAGAGCTGTTGGCATGGGGTGTCCTCCCACATAGTTAGGAGAGATCTCAGGGCCAATCATCTGACAGATGTGGTTGACTGTTTCCCTTTACAGTCGGAGCCTCCTTCGGCACTGCACCTCCGTCATATTGAGGTACCTGCTTCGCCGACGGTATACCCTGGCAGCAGGATAGTGGCAACTTCTGCGGCTCCTTCCACCTTGGACAACCTCTTGGCCTTGCAACCCTTGTGCCAGCGCCTGGCCTCCCAAAGGTGGCTCCCCTGGAGGCTGATAGTCCACTCCTGGCCTTCCCCTTATTCTATCCCTCCCTTCCTCCTCAGAGGAGCTGCCTCCAGTGGAGATGTCAGAACCTATACCCAGGTTAAATGGAGGCCTCCGAAAAGCTGCAGACCCGATAAAGATTCCTGACTGCAGACTGGTGAGCTGAAGTTTCAAAGTACAGAGAAAGCTGCTGGAATTTGTTCTGAACTGCAACAGATCACACAGGCAAGTTTAAAACACTTTCTGCAATAAATACTCCAGATAAAACATTAACAACCTCACTGAGCCCACATATCCCACCCATGGATGAGTTTTGTTAAAAAGTCACTTACCCGCCTGCCTGTTGCGCTGAGCTGAAGATCGCACGGGCGCCTCAAAATCGGCGTCGATTGCCAAGTTAAGGGCCTTAACAATTCCTATAATTAATGGCGGACGTGTGCCGCCCAGTTAAATATCGCGATGGCACGCGGTGACATCGGGATGCTTGCCCAACGTCACCATGTGCGATTTTAAGCACTGATGTGCGGGGCCCACCCCCCCGGGCCCAACCCCCCGGGCCCAACACCACCGCCCCCCACGTCACCCAGAAAATTCTGCCCCATGTCTCAGCCGCCCTTGTCCTTCTGGATGGTAGTGGCCGTGGGGTTGGAAGTTGTAGTTTAAGGAGCCTTGGTGAGTTCCTGCAGTGCATCTTGTAGACGGTACACACAGTGGCCACTGCTTGTCAGTGGTGGAGGGAATGAATGCTTGTGGATGGGATGCTTTGTCCTGGACAGTGGCAAACTTCTCGAGTGTTGTGGGAGCTGCGCTCATCCAGGCAAGTGGGGAGTATTCCATCACACTCCTGACTTGTGCCTTGTGGATGGTGGACAGGTTTTGGGGAGTCAGGAGGTGAGTTATTCGCTGCAGGATTCCTAGCCTCTGAGCTGCTCTTGTAGCCGCAGTATTTATATGGCTAGTTCAGTTCAGTTTCTGGTTGATGGTAACCCCCAGGATGTTGATAATGGAGGATTCAGTGATGGTTAGATTCTCCCTTATTGGAGATGTCATTGCCTGGTACTTGTGTGGTGCAAATTTTACTTGCTACTTGTCAGCCCAAGCCTGGATATTGTCCAGGTCTTGCTGCATTTGGACATGGGCTGTTTCAGTATCTGAGGAGTTGCGAATGGGGTTGAATATTGTGCAATCATCAGTGAACATCCCCACTTCTGACCTTATGACGGAAGGAAGGTCATTGATGAAGTAGCTGAAGATGGTTGGGCCTAGGACACTACCCTGAGGAACTCTGCAGTGTTATCCTGGAACTTAGATGATTGACTTCCAACATCCACAACTGGAGCAGCTTGGCTAGGGGTGCAGTGAGTTCTGGAGCACAAGTCTTCAGATCTATTGTGGGAATATTTTCATGGCCCATAACCTTTGCAGCATCCAATGCCTTTAGCTGTTTCTTGATATCACGGAGAACTAATTGAATTGGCTGAACATCTGCACCTGTGATGCTGGGGACCTCCGGAGAAGGCAGAGACGGATCATCCACTCAGCCCTTGTGGCTGAAGATTGTTGTAAATACTGCAGCCTTATCTTTTGCACTGATGTGCAGGGCTCCCCCATCATTGAGGATGGGGATAGTTGTGGAGCCTCCTCCTCCAGTGAGTTGTTTAATTGTCCTCCACCATTCATTGCTGGATGTGGTAGGATTGCAGAGCTTAGATCTGATCCATCGGTTGTGGAATTGCTTAGCTCTGTCTATCACTTGCTGTTTGGCATACATGTAGCTCTGTGTTGTAACTTGACCAGGTTAATACCTCATTTTTAGGTATGCCTGTTGCTGCTTCTGGCATGACCTCTTACACTCTTTACTGAACCAGGGTTAACCCCCTGGCTTGGTGGTAATGGTAGAGTGGGCGATATGCTGGGTCATGAGGTTACAGATTGTGGTTGAGCACAATTCTGCTGCTGCTGATGGCCCACAGTGCCTCATGGTTGCTCTATATTGAGTTGATAGATCTGTTCGAAGTCTATCTCATTTAGCAGTGGTAGTGCCACACAACATAATGGGGGGCATTCTCAATGTGAAGTTGGGATTTCATCTCCACAATGTGGAGTTGATGTGGAGGGCCCCCAGGGCAACTCCCTCCTGCATGTGTGCCACTGTGCTGTCACCTGTTAGGTCTGCCAGTTGGCTGGACATAACCAGGGATGGTAATGGTGGTGTCTAGGATATTGTCTGTAAGGTATAATTCTGTGAGTATACTATGTCAGACTGATGCTTGCCTAGTCTATGAGACAGGTCTCCCAATTTTGGTACAAGCCCCCAGATATTGGTAAGGCGGACTTTGCAGGGCTGAGTTTGCCATTTCCAAAGCCTAGGTCGATGCCAGGTGGTATATCTGATTTCATCACTTTTTATTGACATTTTAGAATTTTAGTACAACTGAGTGGCATGCTAGGCCATTTCACATGTGGACCAGACAAAGTAAGTACAGCAGACTTCCTTCTCTAAAGGGCATGTAGTAAATCAGATTTTTTTTATGACAATGGTCATCATTAGACTTTTCATTCCAGATTTTTATTGGATTTGAAGCCAGATCCCCAGAGCATTGCCCTGTGTCTCTGGATTACTAGTCCAGTGACAATGCCACTATGCCACTGCCACCGCCTCCCCTTTTAAATACTGCAGCTTAATGGTTTGTATCTGGCCCTATCACACCAAGTGGTTCCTCAGTTATCCTTTGGAAAGATTGAAGAACACTTGCAGAAGGGGCAAACATTTAGAAGATGCAAACATTCATGAGAGAGTACTATTATTATATACCTAAGTTACTCCATCATGCAAGTAAATATAGGGCATTGTAATTTGACTCCAATAAAAGTAAGAGGCTCAGTCTGTTATTGCAGGTGACTGGCATTGCCATACTTAAGAAGATATCTATGATACTTAAGAAGATATCTATGGTAGATCCAGTTCCTTCATTTATTGTGTTATCCGTTGCACATCACACCAAATCAAAATATTAAAACATTTCGCACATAACTGTGATGCAACAACTTTTTTTTAAGGCAAATGGTCTGCAATGAATCTTCTATGCTAAGTAGTATAATTAAGTTCATCATTTGAAGATGTAGATTGTTCAGGAGTTGCCACATATTTGAGTATACAGTATAATGCTGGACAAACGTTGTTCAGGGCCTTACGACAATTATATGTTTTTGAGGAAGGAAGAAAATATCTTAATATTTGACAAGGCTTAATAACATGAATTCTTGCTTGATAGTTGGTGTAAATAATTACTAGGTGGTGGCTGGAGGTGAGTTGTAGGGGAATTTTCTCAGGCTGGCAGAAGCAGACAGATTGGAGAGGGGAGGGGGGGTGCGGGCAAGTGGTGGAGGGCAAGAAAATGGTAAAGAAAAAATGGCATTGGGTTAATATCACTTTGTGCTCCTGCTTTCTTCTGTTTCTCCTGGGAGGTGGGGGAGTGGTAGGAAGTGAAATCAGGAACTCCCGTGGCTGAAGCTAGAAGGTAATTACAGTTGTTAACCAGGCGATTTAAAAAGATTTTATGCATAAATTCCCTCTTTTCCAACAGGAGATCAGTTCTACTCTGTGTCTACAACCTGACAGGCTGGAGAAGGCAAGAGTGGGAGGGGCTTCCTCAGTGAAACTGACAATGCTTTGATCATTTTTACTGAAGAGCTACGGACATGTCCAAGTGAGAGGCTGCTGTGCAATGTACTCCTACGTTTGAGAATATTATCACTGCTTGACATGTGATTACCCAGTGTCTAAAAGGCACTTCACATGTCTACTTCACTCACCTTCAGCTACATTCCCCTGCTGCCAGCTTTCAGACTGACCTGGGAGCAGGTTATGCAGTTCCACTATCCATCTCTTCCCAGGTTCAAGGGCAGGGGGCTTACCACAGCTAATCTCTTCAGCAGCAGCAGGAACAACACCACCACATGCTTTCTACTCCTCAGTCACATGCTTCTCCACAGGGAAGAGGAGATGGTCACTGAGATGAAGCTAGAATGAGGTGAAAATCTAACAGAAGATCTAAAGGTAGAGAACCAATAATATCCTGACTAGGTGCCTGATACTAGATTCCACACCTCCACCCACTGGCATCCCACCACCGCCACCTGCCACCCCCCACCCCAAACCCAACCCTCCCCCTCCCCCCCACCACCTTGCCCAGGCATATGTCTGTCTCTTGCAAAGTTGTGTGCTCTCTTCTCCTGCAAGGAAAGAAAGCAGAGAGGCATGAGTAGTTGTAATGGCAGAGGAGTGAAGGACATGATTTGTTTTGGGTGACTGTGTGTGAATGGTGTGAGAGTTGACTGGGGGCAAGTGTGAGAGTTGACTGGTCAGACAGGGATATGGGGAGGGGAATGAATGGAGTTGCAATGTGTGTTGACCTGAGGAGTGCTGTGCAGAAGAATGCTGTGCAAAGCGGAGTATTGGGCTAGGTGCTAAACCACTCATTTGCCTTGCCTCTGAAGGTCTTGGATCCTCTTGGTACATGGTCTCCAGGTCGCGAGGACACAATATCGCTGCTAACTTCCTCAGCCATTTCCATCCTTGCAACTTAGCTTCCTCCCATCCTTAGGAGATTTCACCATGCTGCAGCCCCTCAGATCCCAGGTATGAGTGGGAGCTCCAGGGGCCAACCTTCCCAGATCCCCCCCTCTTTCCTGTATGTGCTGAAATCTAACAAATCCAACTGGTGATCTTCTTTGCAACATGCCATGGTCCCTTTAAGCAGAGATTCCCTCTCTGACAAAAAGGCTGCCTAACTTCTTGGCTGCCCTCTCTAATTGGTTGGGGAACATAATACAGCTCCTAATTGGTCGCCTTCTGGAAAGAGCAAATTGAAAGCCAACTATTCTTATGTTAGGTTCCCAACCTGAAAATAGTCCCAATGCTCAATCAAAAACTAAGGTGGTAGATTCTGCTCATAGTATTACAAAAATGTAATTCTGTGAATAGAACCAACAAGATACATTTAAGATAAAAACAAAAAACTGCGGATGCTGGAAATCCAAAACAAAAACAGAATTACCTGGAAAAGCTCAGCAGGTCTGGCAGCATTGGCGAAGAAGAAAAGAGTTGACTTTTCGAGTCCTCATGACCCTTCAACAGATCTCATTTAAACTCATTCAAAGATACATTTATGCTATCCAATGTATTCAAAAACAGTCATGATGTCAATACCAGGAATAAAACACTATCAAAGATAGATGGCCCTTAAATGTGACTCAATGCAAAATCGCACCTCTGCCCAAAAACTACATATATAATGAACACCATTGCTACATAGGTGTAAGGTGTGTCAACACCATTATAAGCATCTCAATAATACAGTAATTAATCTAAAATTAGGGCCCCTTTGCATAGATGCAATGGGATCTAATGTTGTTAAATTATGGAAGAATTGTGTGTGGATTGTTTTCATGGTAACCTGAAAACAGAGCCTGGTGTTTATGAAGTGTAAAGAAGGATACCTTTGTCTAGTTTTCCAGCCTCATTGCTGCTTCAGCTTAAATCCTGGGAACATACCTGAAAAAGCACCTTTTAACTAATTTATATTTACGATATAAATTGCTTCACTTGACTGATTTCTGGAGTCTTTAAAAAGCTCCATTGTCTGATTTACATCAAATCCCATCCATTGGATGACATTCCCTGCTGCTGAAATAGAGTTCCAATTCATCAAACAATCATAATGTGTCCGGTGTTGCCAGCAGTGAAAGCCTCACTTCATTTTCTGACATGACAGAAATATTAACATGAAGCCTGGACTGCTGCTAGAAGTTGTCCACAGCCTCGTAACCCAACACTCCTCCACAGGATATTATGTGATAAATAGACTCTTTGAAGCTTCCATGTAATCCTCTTTCACATAATGCTGAAATTAATTAGATTGAGATAAAAAGAAACTTTGAAAACCTTTGTGAATATGGACAGCCATGTTACAGAATACATCTCTGTGCTGCCAAGAAAATGGCAATATATATGGTGTCAGTATTTGATGGTGGAAGAGTAGAAATATATATTATTTACTACATGAGCTAAACAAAAACAGGAGTTAAACTGGCCTGAAGAAAGGAAAGATCATTTATGCAGCTAGGGCTAAATATGAACTTACTGTGATTCCATGAGGGGTTTCAAAATATAACATATCTTTTCAACTGAACTTTATTACAACGTCAATGAACCCATATGAATATTACATAAAGACAGACACAGTTGACTCAATCTCAATTCTGGATAACTCACTGTATGGTGTGGCACAGAACAGTGCTGCAGGGGTAATTCTGTTCTGCAAAATATAACTGATACATCAACTATTTTCCTGTTTTTCATTCTGATTTTTTACTGTTTAAAATAGTATCTAGAAGTGGAGGGCTGATCAAGTGAGCTGTTTTGTCCTGAATGGTGTGAAGCTTCTTGCGTGTGTTTGGGGCTGCAAGTGTAAAGTATTTCATCACGCTCCTGACTTTGAGGGGTGAGGAGGTCAGTTATTTACCACAGACTTCCCAGCCTCTGATCTGATTTTTCAGCCACAGGATTTATATGGCTGGTCCAGTTAAATTTATGGTCAACGATAACCCCTGGATGTTGATAGGTTGCGGTTTAGTAATGGCAATGGAATTGAATGTCAAAGGGAGATGGTTAGATTCTCTCTTGTAGGATAAGGTCATTGCCTGGCATTTGTGTGTGCAAACCTTTTCCCATATATCAATCAAAGTTTGATTATTGCCCAGGTCCTGCTACCAGTGAGCACAGTTTGCTCCAATATCTGAGAAATTACACATGAACATTGTGCAATCATCAATGAACATCCCCACTTCTGACCTTCTTGATGGAGGGAAGGTCATTGATGAAGTAGCTGAAGGTGGTTGGGCCAAGGATCATGCTGAGGAACTCAGCAACTGAAATCATAGGCCTTTAATAACCACAACACCTTCCCTGAACATGGATGCAGCACAAGAGGAAGTTTAATGATCTCACATCAGTTGTAAAGATAAGTGAGTTCATCTTTAAATGCCATCTCCTACCAACTGTGCCACTAGACTTATCCACTGCTTAACTCACTACCTCCCATTACCCAACTATCAATCAGGAGTCAATGCTACCATTCATATGCTTCATATCATCTTCACACACTTAGCATTATCACAAGCCTAGCATGCACAAATCACAGCTTGCACTCACTGTCAGCTATTCAATTGTGATAGGTGCATCGCCCAAACATATTGCGTAACACTCATTGACACAAGTCTCTATTCTTGTAGGGAAAGAGGACACATCAGAGCAGTCAGCAGCAAAGGACTAGAGAAGGACAAGCACACCATGTTTGAACACTGAAAGAAGAAACAATGCTGGCCATCATGAGAAGGGGCATCACTGAAGCAATTTATATTGAAGGTATCAGCACACCTAATCCCCCTTCTTCCATTCCACTTCTCCCTCATCCCACAATCAATTCTGAATGACAAGTGCAGAGGTTTAAGCACACACTTCTTACCTTCTCTTACACATCTCCATAATCCTTTTCCATTTTTTGTTTCAGATATCCAAAAACTGAACTGAACTGAAGCCAGGCGGTGCAGGATTGGAAAGAAGAAAGTGAAATGAAGAGATACCATCACTCAATCTCACGATCTCAGCCACCAGCCCACTGTGAGTCCAGGATAAGAGGTGTGGTATGCACTGGTGAACAACTAGGCACAAGGGCATAGGAGCCAGGATGAGTTGAAAGGGTAGTGTGGATACCAGCTGGCTACAGTTGCGGCTCACAGACTAGTTCTGCTGCAAGGACTTTGGTGGGCCATGCTAAAGCAGAGGGTTGGTGGTTGCGCACCAACAAATGTTTGATACACTAGGAAACCTGCCAGAAAGCATGTGCTCAATGTCAAGGAGCATGGAGGAGTCCAGCATCAATTTAACAAAGGGCCTTGCCTAGACCTTGGAGCCCATCCTTTCCAACATTGAATCTCATCAGCACATCTGTGGAACCTGATGGCCAATGTCTCAGCTTCCATTGCAGTGCAACTAGCTTCCACCAAAGGTCTGAATGCAGCAGCCAAACCTCATATTTCTGCCATGCAAGCTCAGATTGCTGCCATCATGGCTCTGGACATGAGTGTTCAAAGGGATTTCCAAGGCATCACAGTGGTTTATTAATTTATATTCCAATACATTATTAGGATTTCTGAAGCGCACTCCGGGGAGTTGTAGAGGTTCCATGAAATGTCCCCTCTCAGAATGGCAACATCCCTGCCCCCCCCACTGCCACTCTTCCACTCTTCCTTGTTATTACCCATAGGTCAGCCAGCTCAGACTGCTGTATCCAAGCTCAGATGTATCTGGAGTTTGAATTCAGGCCTCTGGGCCAGAATTTTACATCCCATGGGCGGGTGCGCGCCCAACCTGAACAGGCGTAAAATTGTGCGAGATGACGTTGCCGATCATCCCGCTGTCATCACACACTCACGCAAAATTTTTCTCAGCGGGCACATGCAGAAGTCGGAAGAGCACCCGCTGACAATTGAGTGGTCAGTTAAACTCATTAACAGCTCAATTGTAAGCGATATTTCGTGGCCTGTCCAACCTTACGACTGGTGGATGGGCCAATCGACCAGGTGGGCTTTACATTTTTGATGAAACCTCATCCAAGGGCAGGATGAAATCTCTATTAGGATTTAAAATAGAAAGAGATATCTGGAGACTTTTTTTTATGAAGTATGCTTTCAGGTGCTTGATTGTGCTGCATGGACATTTTTTGCTGCACTTTTGGGCTTTCTTTTATTATCCGGAAGTTTGTAGCTCCCTGAGGGAGATATTGTCGAGTTTACTGAATTATTTGCTCACCTAGAGCCCAGACAGGAAGGACCTGCTTATATTGCATTCTCTTTTCCTCTACTTGTTCCTCCACTTCCTGTTGGGCTTCTTCCACTTCCTTTTTCCTCTTTTTCCTCTTAGACATTGAGGGAGTGAAATCACTTCCAGTTCAGGAAAATGGTTGTGCTGACATGAAATGCACACAAGGCAATTTATGGGCTCTCATTGGCACCCTGCATCATAGAGAAGCCTACATTCTCTGCAAACTCTAATGCTCACTCTGTCTCCTTCTCTCCTACAAAAATGAATAAGATGAAGCTATCTCTCTTGTAGTAAGTCTCAGTGACCTCACTAATGCTGCAGTAATACTGCAAATAGTAAGACATTGCTTGTATCCCCAGCCGCAGCCTGGACGAAGGTAAATGCACTTAAGTTAAGAGCCGGGTCATCTTGACAGCCACAGGCAATGAGTTCCTTGCCCAGGTAATAGTTGTGGCCCCAGAAATTGGCATATTTCGGTCACAACCTCTTTAACTTAAGTGAGGATATCTCATGCATTGGTCCTCACTGAAGTTCAGGTCAGAGAATTGCTCCCTAAAGACCACAGGCAGATTATGACCTCTTGCCAAGAGCTCTTTGCCTCCTTCCCTCTTTCAGCAGCTTGACATGCTCAGCATGGCTCTTTATTTTCCTAGTCATGCTCATTTCCAAGACAAAGGCTTATCAGGACACCCATGTCTGAAACCAATTTGTGCAGTGCAAGGTTTTAGATCAACAGAAAAAATCTTTGACACCAACCATACAATGTCCTGTGGAGTACAGAAACATTGTGCAAGTATAGGAAAGCACCAAAAATATGTGCAACAAGAAGAAATAATCCATGAAAGTTAATGATCCATTTAAGAAGTGCTGGTTTGGGTGGGAGGTGAGTGAGGCGGTGTGGTGGGGGGGGTCCTTCATTTTGTGAAATGCGTTTAGCTGTGTGACATTAAGATTGGAGCCATAGGCTTGAGTGTGAACTTCCAACAGCGCTGGCATCAAAGCAGCATCACGCACAGAGCAACATCATAGGCCAGTGCTTTCTTAGCTCTTTGTGATGAGAGAGTGTTGCTGCCATGCCATCTTGCTAGTGGTAGAAAAGTTGGCAGATTGGCTGTCTGCCCCGTGCCAAATGAGCCACTTAAGAGGCCAATAAAGGGCCATGGCCGACCTCTGCTGGCATTTTGTGGCTGGGGAACCTGCTGCTGTGTGGGGAGACTGCCCAGTGAAACCTGGGGACCTCTCAGCAGACCCTAGGAGGTGGAGGGTCTAAATTTTTGGAGGCACTCCATGGTGCATGATAATGGCTGCTGTGCAGCAATGTCACTGCCTGTAAGCCACAAACTGCACTGTTGCTAATTGCCAGGGCCTGCCTGCTAGCCCCAGCATAGTTCTACGCCTTGCGAAGTCTATATTTTAAAAGTAGATCTCCAAATTGAAATAGGGGTTGAGGATGTGAAATTTCCAGTAGCCATTCACAATATACAATGAAGCAGAGAAGTTTCCTTTAGTTTCATCGGTATAGAAATGTTGGTAGTCATGTTCAATTTTTTCCTGTGTGTTGCTGATCAGAATATAAGCATAAACAAAAATTGGCCTACAGCTGCACCCATAAAATAAACAGGGAAACACAGAGAAGGAAGGAGCCAAAAAACATTTCTCTTACCAAAACTTTAAACAAGAGAGCGCTGTATATTTAGACTTAGTTTAGACCTTGGAAAGTGCCTGTGCTGGATAGACATTTCATTGCAAGTTCTCTTTATTCGAGTACTTTGAAATACAAACTAGGTAGCACCTCAGTGATAAGAGGCAGTGTTGTTTCTTAGGTCAATTTGAATGAGTTTTAGTTGAAGATCAAACCAAGGTCAGCATTTAATGTAAATAGAATAGGTGACATTCACCCATATTCACTAAGAAATCAGCCGCTGGAACAAATGGGGATGAAAATAGTTTTAAAAGGTAGTCATGGGATACTGAGAGTTCCATGTTGCTTCTCTTTCTGACATCTTCATGGTGTAACTTTTTGCATTATTGTGTGTGTGTGTTTCAGACATTTTTAAGGTACATATGATCGGGCAATTTTAATATTAGGAACATTGTAAATATTGCTCAGGATTGTCACTCTGGTTGTACATTTCTGTACATGATTATTCGCAATAGTCAAAACAAACCAGCAAAACATGACTAGCTATAATCTTATCAACCACATGTTTAATTTTTAAAATGCTGAAGTAAAAATGTAACAATAAAAGCTTATTAGCTAACAAAAGCACTAATTATATTTGCAGACAAACTTCAGATATTACATGAGGTGAGGACCTGTGAAGACATCTGGCCATAAGGAATTTTCAGTCAGCAATTTTTGTATTTAGGAAAATATAGTGATTTCTTGCCTTCGCTCTGATCTGGTGCTGAAGGTAGATTCGATCGTAACTTTTAAAAGGGAATCAGATAAAAACCTAAAGGGAGAACATTGCAAGGCAATGAGGAAAAAGAAGGGAAGTGGGACTAACTAGATAGTTCTTTCAAAGATGGGCTGAATGGCCTCAATCTGAGTTAAAGCATTCTGTCATCATGAGGATGGAGGACGATGAGGACTGATTGACTATTTTTTGCCCAATTTGGAGGTAGAAACAATTTTAACATGGGTGAGTGTGTGGGCTTGGGTGCAAGTGGGGATAAAATCCTGGAAAAGCATTAACGTGTTGGGAAGCAGGCTCCGGAATTCACAGAATTTCACAGAATCTTTGCAGCATAGAGGGAGGTTATTCGGCCCATTTATGTCTGCAATGGTTCTCCGAATGACCAACTTACTTAGTACAACAGTGATGTAAGGTTAAAAACAAAAACAGAATTACCTGGAAAAACTCAGCAGGTCTGGCAGCATCGGCGGAGAAGAAAAGAGTTGACGTTTCGAGTCCTCATGACCCTTCGACAGAACTGTCGAAGGGTCATGAGGACTCGAAACGTCAACTCTTTTCTTCTCCGCCGATGCTGCCAGACCTGCTGAGTTTTTCCAGGTAATTCTGTTTTTGTTTTGGATTTCCAGCATCCGCAGTTTTTTTGTTTTTATCTCTGTGATGTAAGGTTATCTGACATAGCAAGGGTTAATGTGGGACTGGGAAATAGTACCACCCACAGTGTGATGTAAGCAGATACATGGGTGAGAATTTTTCCTATGGTGGGTGGGCTGGGCGGGGGTGGGCGCGGAGCCAATCGCCACCTGCGATCGGCTGCACGCCACCATTTTACACGGGCGAGCCAATTAAGGCCTACCCAGCGTAACGCACGGCCAGTAGTGCCCAGCACTACCTGTGCAGGTGGGGGGAGGAGGGAAAGTCATGGCATGTGCGCGAAACAGTGCAGCAATCTCCTTGAGGCACGGAGCTGCCTCAGGGAGATTGAATGGATTAGAAGACTTTTCAATAAATAAAGTAAAAATTTATTTAAACATGTCGCCTCATGTGACAGTGTCACATGAGCTGGGACACGTTGTGAAGTTTGGAAAATTTATTTATTTATTTTATAAAAGCTTCAGGAAACCTCATGCCGCCTGTGGATGAGCTTTCCTGAAAAAGGCTGCTTGGGCTCTTCGCCTGCCCACCAACTTTAAGGTTGGATGGGCAGCGTTCTTAACAAATGTAATTGCTTTTTTAATGGCCTTCATAAGCCGTTAACAGTCTGGTGGGTGTGCAGTCATCTCTGGCATGTGCTCGCTGAACGAAATATCAAAATGATGCACGATGATGCTGGGACGCACGCCCTACCTCATTGTGCGTCATTTTATGCGTCTGCATGTCGGGCCGGCCCCTGCATGCCGACCAGAAGATTCAGCCCACGATCTGAGACTAGAACCAGTTATGGAGTGGACAGAGACCTGTGTAGAAGAAAGCATGTAGTTAGCTCACAGCCTGGGCTATACCCTGTTCATATATATATACCCATATATGAACATAGTTATGAATGTTATCATGTGTTATCAATAAAAACTCAATGTTCAACCATAAAAGACTCAGAACCTCTTCGTAATACCTGCTGAACACACAACATACAACGTCTCCTGCCTGCTGCCATCACAAATGTCTCTGGTACTGCATCAGTGGAATCCTCTCTCTGCCCTGGAGCTCCATTTTCCATGTTGACAAGGGACAAACTGCCTTTAAGAGCAGGAGGTGGCTGCACCACGTGCTATTAGCACAATGCCATTTGGCCCCCTCCAGAGATCAGAGGCAATCAATATCGTGGCAGATGCTCGGCTGTATGGTACAATCATGGGAAAGAGGTGGCAGCACCATATTTACTCCCTGGGCACCTCCAAGGGAATTCTGTAGGCAAGTCACAAAAATGGTGTAAGCTAATTTTTATCCCAATAATTTTATTGTTGGCAGGGAAAGATCTTTCTCTGCACCTGTAGCCATATTTTCCCATTACAGAATGTAAACTATCTGCTTATTTTAAACTTCCTACAATTTTTAAATAATTGTCTCCTTGTTGAATATTTTTGCATTTCTGACATCTCAAAAACCTTTGATAATAGCTGAGCCTTTTATACATTCTATGCTGTAGGGCGTTTGCTGACAAAACGTGTTTGAACTTGAGCCTTACTTCACTGAAACAAGGCAGTGTGCATGTTCTTTAGTTGTCATTTTCTGCACTTTTGTACCAGAGCATTATGGGTCATGTTTTGTTGTTAGAGCAATAAATTTGAATCATTTCAACTGACAGGTAAAATTTAATTATGCTTCACCCATTTTTCTGCTATGAAATGTCTCCACAACCTACCGATTTTTGCCATCAATTCCATATGATCTGAAGGCACAAGATGTGACTACGTGTTTGCCACAATAATTAGGGCATCCCTCAGTCATCCCTGGTGCCTGCCTTAACCAAGAACAAATAGAGATCCTATTACAGCTCATTTTGATAATTATGTCTTACAGCGGATGCCGTGAATGCTCCAGGCAGTTTTCTGTCCCTTCAAGAAGCCAAATCAATTGTTCTTAAAGGGTCTAAAGGAGCTTGCAGCCAAAAAGGAAAGTTAAAAAATGTACTTACCTAACTGTGGAGCCAGGAGCAGTGAGAATGCTCCAAGCTGAAATTGCATGTCATTCTGGCCTCCACTTACTATCCTCTAGATCTTCGGCCCACAGTCTTACCATGGACCCAATATTTCTCATGCACTG
This sequence comes from Carcharodon carcharias, assembly GCF_017639515.1. Lineage (NCBI taxonomy): Eukaryota > Metazoa > Chordata > Chondrichthyes > Lamniformes > Lamnidae > Carcharodon > Carcharodon carcharias. Next base: position 88,992,400 of record NC_054470.1, read on the forward strand.
TCTTTTGACCTGGGCCCCATCTTGCCTCTCATGTCCTGATGGTCCAACAAGACTGATTTCACAGTGAAGGCTGGTACTGGCCTCAATCTTTATGTCAAAGGGTCATCGTAGAAACCAGCTCCTTATTTGCTGTCAGACAATTAACTCTTTTTTCTTTATGATTGAGATCCTGCAAAATATAGTAAAAGGGATTAATTTTGTTCAGTTGTACAATGGTTGTGGTGTATGTGCTTAATGCTGTGTATCATGTTTCATGACCTTTTCCATTAGAGCAGTGCATGCTGCCGTACTAACGTTTTTTTTTATTCATTCATGGGATGTGGGTGTCGTTGACTAAGCCAGCATTTATTACCCATCCTTAATTGCCCTTGAAAAGGTGGTGGTGAGCTGCCTTCTTGAACCCCTGCAGTCCATGTGGTGTAGGTACACCCACAGTGCTGTTAGTAAGGGAGTTCCAGGATTTTGACCCAGCGACAGTGAAGGAAAGGTGATATATTTCCAAGTCAGGATGGTGTGTGGCTTGTAGAGGAACATTCAGGTGGTGGTGTTCCCATGTCTCTGCTGCCCTTGTCCTTCTAGATGGTAGTGGTTGTGTGTTTAGAAGGTGCTGTCTAAGTAGTCTTGGTGAGTTCCTGCAGTGCATCTTGTAGATGGTACACACTGCTGCTACTGTGCATCGCTGGAGGAGGGAGGGACCGTTTCAGGAAGGGGTGCCAATCAAGTGGGCTGCTTTATACTGAATAGTGTCAAGTTTCTTGAGTGTCATTGGAACTGCACTCATCCAGGCAAGTGGAGAGTATTCCATCACACTCCTGACTTGTGCCTTGTAGATGGTGGACAGGTTTTGGAGAGTCAGGAGGTGAGTTGTTCACTGCAGGATTCCTAGCCCCTGACCTGCTCTTGTAGCCACAGTATTTATATGGCTAGTTCAGTTCAGTTTCTGCTTAATGGTAACCCCCAGGATGTTGACAGTGGAGGATTCAGTGATGGTAATGCAATTAAATGTCAAGGGGTGATGGTTAGATTCTCTCTTGCTGAAGATGGTCATTGCCTGGCACATGTGTGGTTTGAAATTTACTTGTCACCCCAAGCCTGGACATTGTCCCGGTCTTGCTGCATGTGGACATGGACTGCTTCAGCATTTGAGGAGTCGTGAATAGTGCTAAACATTGTGCAATCATCAGCGATCATCCCCACTTCTGACCTTATGGTGGAAGGAAGGTCATTGATGAAGCAGCTGAAGATGGTTGGTCCTAGTGTAACTTTGGAGAGATGGATAGATGTATAACCATCTGGTGAGTAGCAGCGGATCTAGAAGATCAACCTCTACAAATGTTTATGTCCATATTAGATTATTGATTCAAGTTTATTTGTCACTACCGTCAATGCAAAGTTTAAAACCTATGTTCACTAAGAAGTGACTAGGCACTTTCTGAAACACTGACTGAAAGTCCAGACAGATTGTCTGAATGGATATTAATAATATAACATTGAAATGAGTGGTCTGACATTAGAAGTGTTGTTTGACATTGAGGATGTCTGGTGTGACCTTGATGTTATGGTCTGATATTGAGGGTGGGTTGTTCAACATTGATCTAACATAGATTTTGTCATGGACTGTTGGGTCTGTTGAGTGAGCTGTAGTGGTAACAGAATTTAACTAGAGGACTATTTTCTGGGATTAGCTAGAAATTGACAGGTTGAGTGAAGGCTGCAAACGTTTACTTGGAGAGAAAATAAATATCCCTGGTAATAAAATGGGGTATGTAAATATTTTTGTAAAACGCTTTATTTTCTTAGATTTTTAGGAGAAAAAAAATCACCGGGTTTATGAATTTTAACTTGCTAAACTAGTTAACTGTTTAAACTGCATGTTAGCTGCTTCAGAAATATGAAGCTGCCAACTGTAAATAGCTACTGGTTGGTCAGTTTCTGCTGGCTGAGATTAGCAAATTTGTGACGCATGAGTTTGACAGGACAAGTAATGACCAGTGAAACCAAAAGGCAACACAAGGAGAAGCGGTTAAGCTTTACATATTTCAAAAGAGAAGTATGGATATATGTACTGGTGTGTTTGTATGGGTGTGACTATGTGTATGTGTGTGTCACTCTTCAAGTTCTTTCATCTCCTATGGTATTTGTCTTTTGAAATGTATTGTTAAATGTTTGCAGGTATGTCTACCGAACAAGTCAAATAAGGGACAGGGAACATGAACGATGTAACTTATTGATGTTCACTGTTTGACTGAATAGCTTCCTCCAATCCCCTGCAGGCAATAGGCAAATAGTTAACCAATTGTGAAGATTCAGAAGAAGAAACTTTATGGTGTCTACTTTACTCCTTTTATATTCTGTCCTGTTACCCTATCCATACATGTGAATAAACTCTGCAATATAAGAGCTATTAATCACTCTATTCTCATATAAGTTATAAGTGGCAATAGTAATTTTAGTATTATGCACATCATCTTGCAGCAACCATGAATTGCCATGATCTGATTACAAGAATGCAATAAAGCCACACCTTTGGAAACACTTAGCTGGCATTACATTGAACTGTCTTTAAACAATTTTCTACAATCTGAAGAGAATGTGAAAAAATGTGACATGAAAGGGGAGAACAACGTTCATCCTAATGTAGGATGATAAACTAGGGTGTGGTCAAAATGAACAGGGAATTAAATTATTACTGGTACTCTTGTAATTTGTGGATGGAAAGGGAATCAGAGTTTTCTGTTCAGTGCAGCTGTGGTGATATTTTTGTTACTGGCAAATCGACCACTATACTGGGTTTCATCGTGGTAGGAGAGCAGGAACTAAGGTTGGTATTTTCTGCTCCCATTTGCAGTGGGCGTTATGGTGGGCCAGATTGGAAAATATTGTGAGAAGGCCAACAATCAGTTTTACGGCGTTGTAAAACCAGGTCGTGATTGTGAGCTCCAGCCATCAATGGCGGGCCTCGTTTCCCATCGCAGAACATCACTTCAATATTTTTGTAAGTCATTATAAAGTCTCCTCGCCAGAATCATCCCCCACCAATGTTGGATCATCCAGACACATCGACATGCAATTAGAATGATGACCTGCACTATGCTCCTCACTTTGAGGTTAGTTCACTTATCTCGCATTGTGTAGCACTCACAGGAATCAGCGCCAGGCTTCGCAAGCAGCACCACTTCACTTTCAGGGGGTTGTCACAGGCAACTCTCTACCTACCAAGCCAGCAGTAAGGCGGGGGTGGCATTTCATGGGCTGCAGGGTTAGGCCTGCACTAGTGAGGCCATTAGTGGCTTCACACAGGAGAAGGGGCTGCAGGGCTAGGGCTATACTGCGGGCTACGAATGGGGAAGGTTGCATTCAGGCACATGATTGGAGGGGGTGGGGTGTTGGGGCTGGAAAGTTGAACAGTGTAAGTGGCCTCAAGATGGGGATGTGTGAGGTCCTCATGGGCCATTGGCACATCCACTTCAAAATGTTCAGGGGCTAACAAATGGAAGTGCACCAGAAGCATGATGGGATCAAGCAATACAGGGGATGGATGGGAAGGTCTATGAGGGAGGGAAATGGGAACACGAAGCTTCTCCAGGACGATAGGAGGGGATTCCGTACTCACACAGAGAGGGTCCAAGCTGGTCTGGCAGTGAAAGTTCTGCACCACCATCTTCCAACCTGGAGTGATGGTGCAGTGCAAAATTGCAATGAGGAGAAACTGTGCTGGTGAGGACTCTGCAGACTGATTGGAGGGCAGCTGCATGCACTGGGAGGGCTGGTTAAAGGGACGTGCAACTGAACTGTCCCAAATGAGGAGAGACACACAGCTGTTAGGAGCCTTTCAGTGACAGTGAAGGCAATCTAGAAAGTGAAGCAATGATGCCCATTTATGCGAAACTAATCTCACAAAGTGGTACTAATTGATCCCCTTAATCACAGCATGGAAATCCTCCAGAGTAAGAACTGGGTGAGTTGACAAGCTCCAGAAGCCTGTTGGAAAGTTGGTGCTGGACAGTTCACTGAAGAAAAGCCTCAGGCCCCCCTCAAATAATCTAATTTACTGAATGAACATTTACCTTCATGCTTATTTGCAAGAGTGCAGTGTTAGAGTGCAGTGAACCTGGGCTGAAAGCAGCACATCCAAGCACTTGGCCAAGGGAATGTCATAGCAGCCACTCATGTTGGGCGGGAGGAGGGGGAGGGGGAGGAAGACCTTGATACACACGCCACACTGGCCATCATTTCAGGGGCGAGTACTCTCCGACATGGGAACAAAGCCCTTGAACCGACATTCACTGATGAGTCATTGACAGAAAAAGACCTTTGGAGACATATCTCTTTCTCATTGATACTGCAGAGAGCAGACCATCAGGAAAAAAGAGGCTGGATTTATCGCTGCTTGCATTATCGCTTACAAGCAGGAGAGAAGGAGAAGATTGCAATGGAATCACGTGGATCGCCAAAGGGAGGAACAATATCCTCATGACCAAGGGCCAGCAGGGCCTCCTCTGGACACAAGGGATGAGGCAAACAGACATGCTGTGCACAGGCAGCTCACAAGACCCAAGGGCTACAGAATTCATATGTCTTATCTACAGATGAATGAGAACCGACACCCACATGTCCAGGAATCTGGTGACTCACATTTGCCACATCATCCAGGAATTGGCACCATGGGAACTGGGAGGACATCTATTGCCAGTGGCTGTGAAAGTAACAGCTGCTCTGAACTTCTACACCAGTGGCTCCTTCCAGTGCTCCACTGGGGACCTCTGTGGGGTCTCTCAAGCGTCTACGCACAAATACATTCTTGAGGTCGCAGACACCCTTTTTGTAAGGCCCACAATTATTTCAACTTCGACCGAGATCAAGCAAGCCGGGAGGCAAGAGCACTGGGCTTTGCTGTGATTGCCGGATTCTCACAGGTGCAGGGTGCCATCGACTGCACTCATGTGGTTCTAAAAGCTCCCTGGCAACAGGCACTTCAATGCATAAACTGGAAAGGCTACCACTTGCTCAATGTATAATTGGTCTGTGACCACAAGAAACTGATCCTGCAGGTTTACACCAGATATCCAGAAAGCATCCACGACTCAAACTTCTTGAGTAGATCGCAGATCCCGGACAGCTTTGAGGGACCACATAGAATCCTGGGCTGGCTCCTCGGTAACAAGGGGTACCTGCAAAGTAAGGGGCCGGTGACACCCGTTTGGCAACTTCAGACTCCTGCAGAGAGAAGGTACAACAAGGTTCATGGTGCTAGCCGAGCATTGTGGAGCACACCATAGGGATCCTAAAGATGCTATTCCAATAGCTGGATAGATCAAGTGGAGCACTCCAGCACACTCCCCAGAGGGTCTCACGGATCATTGTGACTTGCTGTGCGCTGCACAACCTGGCACTGCAAAGGGGGGAGGACTTGCTTGGTGAGGAGATGGAGGAGCTGCATGTCTCCTCCAATGAGGAGGACCTCGAAGGGGATGAGGGTGATGAATTTGAGGAAGACGAGGCTGCACGGGAGGAGACCATAGCATGAGCCAGACGAGGCAGATATGTGTGTAAGGCTCTGATAGCCACCAGATTCCACCAGGAGGATGATGTGTTGTTGTCAGTACCCCATTGGACAACTACCCTCCAACATGGGCCAGCATGAGCACCAGCATTGAAATTCCTCTCAATTCACCCATGAACTTCAAGGTGAGAGTGAATAGTTACACTTCAGGCTTACGTTGCCATGTGTCCTTGCTGAAATGAGGTGCTAACTGGAGGACGGCTCCCGGCGTCAGGTGTTAGATGGTGCTGCCTCTTCAAGCGTTTCTCCAGCACCCCAGTTGGAGCAACACTTTATAAGGAGCAGGAGCTGCGGTCGATCGTCAGTGGTCCTGTAGCTGTATGCCTTCAACGTGACATGGCTCGTCAAGGAGATCCAGCTCAAGCAATGGAATACACACTCTGTATAACATTGATGCTGAATCAGATAATTCACACTTGGGATAAGGCAGCTGATGATGTTCCACTGCTGTGAATCCATTTAAACATGACTTAGTCGTCTGTGGTGTGTTCTTCCAAATCACACTGACATCCGGCACTCTCAGGGATCCTGGGCTGCATTTATCCTCAGCTTAATATGGAGACTTTGCATGACAATGTCAAACACTTACCTACCAGACATAAAAATGGCTCTTCTTTAATGCTGACATTGTGCCCTCATGGCCAGCTCTGGTCCTTGCCAAGTTTACAATGCACACACCTCCAAGAAGCCCTCAAAAGTACACGGCATTGTGAATAAAGAGCAAACTTCAGCTTCAGTGCAACCTCGTTCCTATCCCATTTCTCCCCTCCACATCATCTAAAGCAACCATGTGCGCTACCAGAGCATGATCAAAGCCCCTACCAGCTGCCAGAAAACATCATTTGCAATTAGCATCAGTGACCTCGGTGAATGCTCAGGTGAGGGGATGCACAGCATTGGATACATAGTTAGTGATGAGAGCCTTGTCCCCGCAAGACACACAACCGTAGGGTGAGAGATGCTCAAGGGTGGATATTCAAGTGCCAGGACTATAACGTGGCTGAGAGGACTGAGTTTCATCACTTCGAGGTGGCAAGGTGCCCCCACTTATTGGTGAGCTTAGCAGCTGTATACTCTGAAAGTCGAAAAACGCGGTTGGCAGACAGCAGCACACATAAGCTCTGAGTATGGACTCATATCATGAAAACCCTGCTGAGAGACAGGGAGCTGCACAGTATTTGACCCTTCTCCATGCGTGACCACATGCTTCCTTAGGCACTGCACCTTCACCTTTGAAGAATGCAGACGAGTTAGGAGAGCACCTCTGTCTCAATCTTACACAGCCAAGAATAAAGATGACATGATCCTGCAAAGCATGTGAACAAGGTTTGATCCACAAGCACACTTACATTAAGTTTGACACATCACTGGTGCTGAGAATGATGTGCAAAAGGGACACACACTGTGGTAATATGAAAGCACACTACATAGACGAGATGCCCATGATAGCGACATGTGCGATAAGCGTTGGAGGATGGGGGGAAGCCATGGTATGACACCTGATTGACAGCAACACGGCTCATCATAAAAAGAAGGCATACACAACAGGGGATGTGAAATGGGTGCGATTCTATTTACATTTGTGTACATTACATACATGTTGTGAACACCCGTGCCACTGCTGTGCTCCTAAATTTTTTTAAACGTTCCTAACCCTATCGTTATGTATTGGTGTTTCCCCAACATCCATAGCGGAGGTGGAGGCAGCCTGCTGACTGCTGCATCATGTTGTCTGTGATGACCTTGGTGGGCACCCTCTGGAGGGCTGAGACCTGGAGGGTCCTGGCCTGCTTTGGGTGTCCTGCTATGGGGAGGTGCATCTTCCTCAGCCTATGGAGCTGGAGGTGATGGGGACACAGGAGGAGGGGATTTGGATCGGCTTGAAAGTCCCTGAGTCACCTGGCTGGATTGTCCTGGGGTGTCTAGTTGCTGATACTCCTCCCTATGGGTGTATATATGTCACTGGCTGACTTCTTGAGGAGAAGGGGCAGCTGGAGTGAGATCTTAATGCCCACCCCCCTCTTGCTTATCCACTGATGGATGTCACCAATGGCTACAGCGATGGAGTGCTGCTCCTGCAGCAGTGCAGGACCGATGTTCTGGACCTAGGTCTGTATGGCGGCCGCCAACCTGCCAGTGTCAATCTCAGTATGTTGGCATGCCGGGGCTAACACCAAAGACTGGAGGCGGACAGACTTTTCCATCGTATGTTGCAATCTGAGGAGTGCAGCTGACATCCCTCCCTGATATTCCCTTGACTGTCGCTGCAGCTCCAGCATCTGATTTAGGACTGAGCCCTGAGGTTCATCAGCTGACTCGGACTCAGCAGAATCGTGGCCTCCAGCAGTCCTCCGAGTGCCGGCGACCTCGGCTGTCCTGCCTCCACCTGATGCAGAACAGATTGTGCACTGTGCTCACCAGATTGTGACCCTGAGCCTGCTCTAGAGCTAGGTCCCACCGGGGTGTGTCTCTCTGCGCTGGTGGAGTGTGTGGGTGAGCGCTGTGACGGGTTTTCTATGCTGCTCTCCTCTGGGTTCTCATCTGAGGTGCCCTCGGGGCAGGAGATGAGGCTTGTGGATGCTGCTGTGCACTTTCCAGAGGTGCCTATGAGAGAAAGAGACTCTGAAACAGGACAAAGCACTTACAGTATGGTTATCTGAGGGATTTGCTGGAGCAGGTGTGTGTGCCGCCAATCTCACTGTGGGAGCAGGCACAGTCGATGTCCTCTCTGGCCAGGTCGATGGCTCGATTCTCAAACTCTGTGAGGACCTTGATATCGGGCATTCCATCTTGGGTCTGGGACCTCTTCCTTTTATTTTGCATGAGCTTGTCCTGTACAAAGATAGACAGAGAGAGTGTGAGCATAGTGTATGCTAGGGCATATGATCAGGATGCCTGGCATGTGTGGGTGGTGAGGGAAGCCATGGACAGGGTGAGGACACGACCACCAGAGGAGATGAGCCCAGCTGGAGATGTGAGGGTGTGCATGAGAAAGTGAGTGGTGATGCCCCTTGAGCTGGCACAATGTGTGTTGGGCTTGTGATTGTGTGAGTTGAGCGTGATGAGATGGTAGACTTATCATGCAGGAAGGGACGAGATCATTCATCCTCCCCCTTCACTGGGTGGCTGAAATCTTCTGGACCACATTAACAATGACCAGCACTGCTATTGCCTCCTGAGATTGATTGATCACTTTGCTGGACCCCCTGCAGCCCGAGCGGGGTAGAGGACATGGCGGCAGGCCTCGACTGCGTCCAGCAGGCGTTCCAGTGAGGCGTCACTGAATTTGGGGGCTGCCATCTTCTTGGGTTTCGGGGTCATGTCTTCAGTGGAGCAGTCCTGGACTGCCAGCATTAAGGAGGCTGCGCATGCCTGCACTTTAAATATGGCACTTGGAGCGAGGAAGCGGTGAGCTCACGGCACAGCGGGCAAATCAGAGGCCACCTGCCTGCGACCTGATGGGTTTCACATGCACACATAATTAATGAGGCAGGGAGCAGACAATATGGTGTGAAAACTCATAAGACGTAGGGGCAGAAGTAGGCCATTTGGCCCATTGAGTCTGCTCTGCCATTCAATGAGATCATGGCTGATCAGGTAACCCTCAATTCCACTGTCCTGCCTTTTCTCCATAACCCTTGATTCCCTTACTGATTAAAAATCTGTCTATCTCAGCCTTGAATGTACTTAACAACTGAGCCACTACAGCCCTCTGCGGTAAACAATTCCACAGATTGACTACGCTCTGAGAGAAGAAATTCCTCCTCATCTCTGTTTTAAATGGGTGACCCCTTATTCTCCCACAAAGAGAAACAACCTCTCAGCATCTACTCTGTCAAGCTCACTAAGAATCTTATATGTTTCAATAAGGTCATCTTTCATTCTTCTAAACTCCAATGAGTACAGGCCCCACCTACTCAACCTCTTCTCATAAGAAAATCTAGTGAACCCTCTCTAAATTGCCTCCAGTGCCAGTATATCTTTCCTTAGATAGGGGGGCCAAAATTGTTCATAGTATTCCAGGAGTAGTCTAACACCTCGGTCTCTATGGAGGCCGCCAACCTGCCAGTGTCGATCTCAGTATGTTGGCATGCTGCGGCTAGCACCTCGGATTGTGGTTTTAGCAAGACTTAGCTATTTTTATGCTCCATTCCCTTTGAAATAAAGGCTAACAATCCATTTGCCTTCCCTATTACCTATTGAACTTGTATGTTAGTTTTTTGGGATTCATGCACAAGGACTCCCAAATCCCTCCGTGCTGCAGCCTTCTGCAGTCTTTCTCAATTTAAATAATATTCACCTCCTCTATTCTTCCTGCCAAAGTGCATAACCTCACATTTTCCCACATTATATTCCATGCCCACTCGCTTAACCTGTCTATATCCCTCTGTAGACTCCTTGTGTCGTCCTCACCACTTTCCTTTCCAACTATTTTTGTGTCATCCGCAAACTTGGCGATAGTACATCCACTTCCCTCATCTATGTCATTAATATATATTGTAAATAATTGAGGTCCCAACACTGATCCCTGTGGCATTCCACTAGTTACAAGTTGCCATCCTGAAAATGCCCCCCTTATCCCAACTATCTGTCTTCTATTAGTTAGCCAATCCTCTATCCATGCTAATACATTACCCCAACACCATGGGCTCATCTTATTAAAGAAGCCTTATGTGGGGTACCTCATCAAACACCTTGCGGAAACCTAAACATATTACATATACTGGTTCCCCTTTATCTATTCTGTTTGTTACCTGCTCAAAGAATTCTAATACATGTGTTAGGCATGACTTGCCCTTCATGAAGCCACGCTGACTCTGCTTGATTAGATTATGTATTCCTAAATGATCTGCTATTACATCCTTTATAATAGACTCCAACATTTTCCCAATGACAGATGTTAAGCTAACTGGTCTGTAGTTACCTGTTTTTGTCTCCCTTCCTTTTTGAATAAGGTTGTTACATTGGCCATTCTCCAATCCTCTGGAATTTTTCCAGAATCTAAGGATTCTTGGAAGATTACTACCAATGCATCCACTATCTCTGCAGCTACTTCCTTTAATATCTTAGAATGCAACCCATCAGGTCCAGTGGACTTAACAGCCTTTTGCCCCATTAGTTTCCCTAGTACTTTTTCTCGAGTGATAGTTATTGTAATTATTTCCTCCCCCACTATTTTGCCCCTTGATTATTTAGTATTTTTGGAATGCTATTCATATCTTCTCCTATGAAGACTGAAGCAAAGTATTTATTCAACTTCTCTAACATTTCCAGGTTCCCATTATTATTTCCCCAGTCTCATTCTCTAACAGGCCTATGTTCATTTCGATCTCTCTCTTCCTTTTTATATATTTAAAGAAGCTGTTACTGTCTGTTTTTATATTACTTATATTGCCCTCAAAGTTTATTTTCACCCTCTTTATTATTTTTTGGTCATCTTTTGTTGGTTTTTAAAACTTTCCCAATCCTCTGGCTTACCACTAATCTTTGCACATTGCATGTCTTTTCTTTTAATTTGATATTATCCTTAACTTCCTTGGTTGCCCATTATTGGTTTATCCCCTTCCTTGAATCTTTCTTCCTCATTGTGAAGTATCTTTGTTGAGACTCATGAACTATTTTCTTAAATGTCTGCCATTGTTCATCAACCGTCTTTTCTGCCAAACTGCTTTCCCAGTCTACTCCAGCCTTAATTCTGCCGTCATTCGATTATAATTGCCCTTATTTAAGTCTAGCATAGTTGTTTCTGACCCAAGTTTCTCACTCTCAAACTGAATGCTAAATTCTACCATATTATGGTCACTGTTTCCTAGGGGATCCTTTACTGAGATCATTTATTAAACCTGCCTCATTACACATTGCCAAATCCAAAATAGCCTGATCCCTGGTTGGATTCACAACATATTGTTCCAAGAAACTGTCCCGAGTACACTCTATGAATTCTTGCTTGTGTCTACCTCTGTCAATTTGATTTTCCCAATCTACATTAAGATTAAAGTCACCCATGATTAATGTACTGCCTTTTTTTATGTGCCCTCATTATCTCCTGATTTATTCTCTGTTGTATGAGTATAGCTACTGTCAGGGAGCCTATAGACTACTCCAACCAGCATCTTCTTCCTCTTGTTATTTCTTACCTCTACCCATATGGATTCTACATCTTCCGATCCAAGATCCTTTCTTGCTATCGAACTTATTCCATTTTGTACTAACAAAGCTACCCCATCACCCTTTCCTTCCTGCCTGTCCTTTCGAAAATTCACATACCCTGAATTTTTAGTTCCTAGCTTTGATCTCATTTTAACTACATCTCCATAATGGCTATAACATCATATCCATTAACCTCTATTTGTGCCGTTAATTAATTCATTTTGTTCTAAATACTACGTGCATTTAAGTAAAGGGCCATTAATTTTGCCTTTTTACCATCTTTTCCCCCTCTGCCCTATTTACTGTTGTTTTTTATGTTTCTACACTCTGTCCCTTCCTGTCACACTCTGGGTATCATTACCTAAATAGCTGCCCTGCAAGGCTGCACATCTTTTTGCTTTATAAACCTACATATCCCCTAAGAAAAAGAGAAAAAAAGACTGGAGATCTAAACACAAACTAAAGACCTTACTTTTAAAGACTAGAAATACTCATCAATCCGACTCACCAATCAACTGCTCTGCACATTCTTTTCCCTCTAGCGCTCTGTAATGGTCTCACATTCTTCTCTCACTCTCTCACTGTTAAAGGCCCCGCTCATCTCGCAGTGTTTCATTGTAAATGACCCTGTTGTTTCCCTCGCACTCTCCTCCTGTAAATGGTCCCACCATTGTGGCCGGCATATACAATGACGTCTTTCATGCCCACTCCTGCACATAGTGCAATGGGGTTGGTTGGGTGGGGGGGGGACTTCCCACCCTAAATATAAAAGTATTAGTGCAGATATGAGGGAAAACACAGCACTTGAGTAGGTAGGAATGGTATACAGGATAAATTGCATGAAGCAGTAGCAGAGCTGAGAGCTGATGAAGAGGTAAAGTTAATGATGAAAGACTGATTTACAGATTTAGTTGAGGCTGCTTTCCAAAATATTTGCTACAGCAACTGTACTGTTTTTTTTATAAATAATCAGTTGCACATAATCATGTAAGATAGTATTGGATGAACCGTTGTCTGCATTGAAGTTAACCATTGTGCTATCAACAGTGTGCTTCTAGGGAAGCATAAGCACAGACAGTAGCAACAAGCATCCTTCATGAATGCTTATGGTCTTATGAACATCCCCCGAGCAATAGAGGAAGCATTCCTCTATTGCTCAGGGGATGTTCATAAGACCATAAGAAATAGAAGCAGGGATAGACCATTCGGCCCATCAAGCCTGCTTTGCCATTCGATAGATCATGGCTGATCTGATTATGTTCTTAACTCCATTTCCTGCCTCTCACCCATAATCTTTAATGTCCTTGTCAATCAAAAATCTGTCTAGCTCAGCCTTGAATATATTCAATTACTCAGCCTCTACTGCTCCTGTGGAAGAGAATTCCAAGACTAACGTCCCTCAGAGAGAAGAAATTCCTCCTTATCTCTGTCTTAAATGGGTGATCCTATATTTTTAAACTGTGCCCCCTGGTTCTAGAATCCCCCATGAGAGGAAACATCCTCCCAGCTTTTACCCTGTCAAGCCCCCTCAGAATCTTATGTGTTTCAAAATTATAGTCTCTCATTCTTCTGAACTCCAATGAATATAGGCCCAACCTGCTCAACCTTTCCTCATAAGACAACTCTTTCATCCCAGGAATCAGCCTAGTGAACCTTCTCTGAACTGGTTCCAACGCAAGTATATCCTTCCTTAAGTAAGGAGATCAACTGTACACAGTACTCCAGGTGTGGTCTCACCAATGCCTTGTGCAGCTTAAGCAAGATTTCCCTAATTTAACATTTCATTACCTTTGCAGTAAAGGCCAACAGTTACCTTTCTAATCACTTGCTATACCTGCATGTTAACAATTTGGGATTCATGTACAAGAACATTCAGATCCCTCTGCATTGCAGCATTCTGCATTTTCTTAATTTAAATAATATTCTGCCTTTCTATTCTCCCTGCTAAAGTGGACAATGTCACATTTTCCCACATTAGACTCCATCTGCCAATTTTTTTCTCCACTCACATAACCTATCTATATCCCTTTGCAGGCTCTTTGTATCCTCATTACAACTTGCTTTCCTATCCTTGTATCATCAACAAATTTGACTACAATATAGTTAATCCCTCCATCCAAGTTATAATACAAATCATAAATAGTTAAGGCCCCAGCACTAATCCCTGTGTCACTCCACTAGTTACAGTTTGCCATCCTGAAAATTACCCTTTTATCCTGACATTCTGTGTCAGTAAGCCAATCCTCTTTCAACTATGCAGAGTATAAGAGAGTTCATATATGCTCAGCATTCTGTGCTCACATGACCATATGTCCTTTAACAGTGTCATTCATAATGAATGCAAGGAACAATAGGCCTTGTTGATACCAGTGTCACCACTATGCCATTAATAACCATTGCAAAAGTGACCAAATACTAGGAGCCCACAATGACCATATGAGGGAAGACTTTCTGTATTCCATGAACTCTTTAGTTGGTTGGTCAACCATGCACCACTGCTTTAACCTTAGCTCACAGAGCATATGGAGCATTTAACCATAAAATTAGGAGCAGGAGAAGATCACTTGGCCCTTCTAACTTGCTCCGCCATTCAATAGTTGATCTGATTGTAACCTCACGCCTACCTCCAACAACCTTTCATCCTATTGTTTATCAAGAATCTATCTACCTCTGCTTTAAAAATATTCAAAGACCCTGCTTCCACTGCCTTTTGAAGAAGAGAATTCCAAAGACTCACAACCCTCTGAAAGAATATTTTTCCTCATCTCTGCCTTAAATGGGCAACCCCTTATTTTTAAACAGTGACCCTTAGTTCTAGATTCTCCCATAATAGGAAACATCCTCTCCATATCCATCCTGTCAAGAACCGTCAGGATCTTAAAGGTTTCAATCAAGTCACCTCTTCCTCTTCTAAATTCCAGTGGATACAAGCCTAATCTGTCCAGCCTTTCCTCATAAGACAACCCACCCAATCCTGGTATTAGTCTTGCAAACCTTCTCTGAACTGCTTCTAATGCATTTACATTTTTCTTAAATAAGGAAACCAATGCTGTACACAGTAATCCAGTGGTCTCACCAGTGTCTTGTACAACTGAAGCATAACCTCCCTACTTTTATATTCAGTTCCCCTTGCAATAGATGATAATATTCTATTAGCTTTCCTAATTATTCACTGTAGTTGCATAATAGCCTTCTGTGATTCATGCACAAGGACACCCAGATCCTTCTGAATCTCAGAGCTCTGCAATCTCTCATCCTTTTGATAATATGCTTCCTTTTTATTCTTCCTGCCAAAATGAACAACTTCACATTTGCCTAAATTAGACTCCATTTGCCAGATCTTTGTTCACTCACTTAACTTATCTATGGTCTTTTGTAGCCTCCTTATGTGCTCTTTACAACATACTTTCCTACCTATCTTTGGTGTCATCAGCAAATTTAGCAACCATACCTTCAGTCCCTTCATCCAAGTCATTTATATAAAATGTAAAATGTTGAGGCCCCAGCACTGATCCCTGTGGCACACCATTCATTACATCCTGCCAGCCAGAAAAAGACGAATGTATGCCTATCCTCTGTTGCCTGTTTGCTAGCGAATTTTCTATCCATGCCAATATGTTACCCCCTACACCATCAGCTTTTATTTTCCGCAATAACCTTTGATGTGGCACTTTATCAAATGCCTAAATACGTATACACAAAGCTTTTCCAGACATTTGCAAGTCATAATAGCAATGGTAAAAGATAAAAGCATACAACACATATACATTACAATGGATCTATCTTCATCAATTTGCATTCTCTGTGATCCATTGGTTTAATCTATCCCTTTAATTTGTTTTCATTGTAAATAAACTTATGCACTTATTGTTGTGATGTCACGTGTAATCAAGGTGTGCATGGATAAAACCTAACAAAATGTCAGATGTCAGATCTGGTTGGGTTACAAGAAAAATATTCAAAACAAAACCTTTTTTCCCTTAACAGTTGAAATATTCTCAGGAAGCAAGAAAGTAAAAGCCTTGTAAGCTGTGTGTGAAACACTTTTAGGCTGTTCTGAAATTGAGTTAAATCTCCAGCAATACTGAATGTGACAGACAGTGATATTTCTACAGTTCCTCTGTAGAAACTGTAAAATCATAACTTTTGGAAAATCTAAGAAATGACTGAAATACAAACATGTGAATTAGGAGAAATAGGCCACTCGTCCCCTCAAGACTGCTCCCCCATTAAGTAAGATCATGGCTGACCTAATTCTAACCTGAACTCCACATTCCTTCCTACCCCTGATAATCCCCTTGCTTATCAAGAATTTATCTCCTTTGCCTTAAAGATATTCAAAGTTCTGGCTCAATCACCTTTTGAGGAAGAGAATTGCAAAGACTCACAACCCTCTGGAAAGACCATTAGAAATGCTGGTGTATTCTTTAACAACAAGATGATACAACTGACATTTCATAATAATCACATTAAAGCAGACAATGTTCTAATAGAATTTAATCTAACAGACAATGAAAGTAAAAAGCATAACAAAATGATACAAAAGTATGAAGCCATTTCAACACAACAAAATGCAATGAAAGGGCTGCAATCAGTTATAGGAATATAAATTGGACAGCAACATCTGGCAACTAACATGGAAAACAGGAGGTTGTCCTCTTTTTCCAGAACCCAGGCTATAACAGTATCTCACTGAGAAACCTAACATTGAGATACATAGAATAACATTAAGTTGTTGTACTTGCATGATAGATAAACACTATGTTCACCAGGAAAAATTAGGCCTTGTCCATTCCAGTGTAAGTAAATTTTTAATGGTATGATAAGTCTTCATTATCAAATAAACAGGCGCAAAAAGCTTAATTTTTACAAGTCTGTATTCTTATTCCTTCAAACTTTAATTATCAGTGGAGATTTAAAGAGTAAAAATAATGTAATTTTTAAAAACTTTTCCTTCCTATCTCTTTTTTTCCTCTCTCTCAATTCCATTTTGCATTATCTCTATTTCCCCTTCTTTGCATGATCTCCCATTGAATTACACCTTCTAGCTAACACTTCCTGGTTCAGGCTCTGTGATTCATTAGTGATCTTTCAATCTGATTGGTTAAGGAGATACACATATTCACATATTCACACAAATCCCAGGTCCCCTTGTAAAGGTGCCATATCAAAATGGCCTTCTAATTATTGTACCTTGAAGTTCATAATCCCATAGAAAGTCTCTGGACAAATACAAGTTTAATGAACATCCAGTGCTGTTTGTTTGGCGCTGAGAACAAAATCTGGCCCAAAAAGTTCAGTAGGTATCTGTTATAGAGTTGATTTTCCAGGTAGCTTTTCTTGGTGGAAATGTTGAACTTTATTTACAAGACAGCAACAACAGCTACATGTGTGCATCAAACTAAGGAAGAACTCTCTCCTAGAGGTTTCCCACACTGCTAGCACATTAGTTTACACAGATCATGTGAACTTTCAACACAGGATTGTTCTTAAAGCTACGGTCCTATGTTTATTAAAACTATAAATATTACAGTATTGTAGATGTGGACAACTGCAACATAGCAGGAAGAATTGCCAAGATAAGTGCTATAAAAATAAGAACAATTGATGTTTGATGTTTGAATCAATTAATTTGTACACTAAAAGAAAAATATATAGAAGAGGAGAGGAAGTATCTCAAAATGAATTGTCCATTTCCTCTTGGAAATAGTTACAGTGGAAGATAATGACATCATAATCGGCAACACCGAAGGGAAAACCTTTAGCCCTCAATAGGGGTGGCACAGAGGCGTGTGAGTGTGGAATTTCACACCAGTGGCTGGTATGCTGGTTCCTTAGCTCTGTCCAGCCCCCTAGCCATTTTCCCAGATGCAGGATGGGGTGTCCGGCTGGGCTAATTAAGAGCTTATTAAGGCCCATTGCCAGAGGCAGATTAGAATTTTCTAGTCAGCCTCCAAGTCCCTGGAGGTGAGGGGGAACTGTATACTTGCCTGGAGGTGGCCTCTCGGTGGCAGATGAGAGGCCAATGCTCCAGCAGGCTTAGAGGCCTAACCATGCCTACCTGGCTTCAGCTACAGCCAGAGATGGGCCTGTGGAGAGGCCCCTTCCCTCCCCACCCCACCCCATCCCATCCCCAGCAATGGTAGCCTGGTTATTAAGGCCATTTGCATTATAATTTAATAAGTTGGAGAGAGGGCCACTTCCATCTTGGGATGCCTTCTCCCTCATTTAACTGCAAAGGCAACCTGCTGCTATTTCCAAGCTGGAGAGAATCCTATTGGCCCTTCATTGAGAGCCCACTGTTGTTCTTGATTGGACCACAAGCTTGCCCTCTGGCCACTAATTGGCCAATTTGAGGAAGATCACATATAAGTAATTGTTCCCCATGAAATACGGGCTTCTGACCCCAATTTGAGCCTGACAGGATGGTCCTGGAGACTGCCAGGAAAATCCTACTGATTTAAATTACCTTTAAACCCAATCCAATGTTATAACATGGAAAAAAATGCAGTTTAAGGACAAGATATTAGAGCCGTCAGATATTAAACTGGTATCTTTGAACAAGCTCAGAGTAAACCCAGATGAACAAAAAAAATTTGCAATCAGAAGTAAAGGGAAAAACAATGTTTTGAAGCTCCGGCAAACATTTTTGTTATGGTGGCTCTTGCTGAGAATGCTTTTGTGAAACAAGCCTGTTATAAGAAATGAAAAGTGGACAACACTCACATATAAACAAAGATTAAGGTGACCTGTGGGTCTTTGGCCAAAGCTATGGCTGAACGATCAGAAGAACCTCTGTTGGAATTCAGTACATGTTAGTTTGCTCTACAGATAAAAAAAAAAATCAGATTCACATTTGCAGAAATTACAATAATACAAACAAAGCAATCACGAGGGTACATTGAAGAGATCACACCACTCACCCCTTGCCTTCCCCACTCACCCCTTGCCTTCCTCCACTCACCCCTTGCCTTCCCCCAACCCCCTTGTCTTCCCCTACTGCGCGTTGTCTTCCCCAACTCCACACCTTGCATTCCCCCACTCCTGCTGATCCCATTCCTGGACGTAAAGTCCAGATACTAGGAGCTGTTGATGAGTAAAGCAGTAAATATCCTGTTTGGATGGCAGAGATTCACAAATGTACCACTTAAAATTCAGGATGTGTCCCAGCAAAATATCCACTTAGTCTTGGGTGTTCTTAAGGAGTATAAGTTATGGCTAACAACAATTTGGTATTCTAAGCTATAAATGCAAATGTAAATGTCTCAGAGCACAGCTTCAGTGTTATTTTGAACAAAACCTGAGGTTCAATAAGAAAAAGATGCACATTGCATCTCCAAAAGTAATGTATTTTGGACAATATTACTTCTAATGGCCTTCACTAGATCTCAGAAGAGAAAAACAGAACCTGAGACAACTAAGGGTACATTGAAATATTTTATGGAATTTGCTCCAAGCCCATTGCGGTTGATAGAAACATTTTGCTATCCAATGGAAAAAAATGAAAGTTTCAATTTTACATCAAACTAAAAGCTTTTGAAGAAACAAAGTAACTGATTGTAAAATCTCCAGGATCAATGTTACAATATTCTGAGACCAAGAGATCATAATACAAAGTGACACATTACAGATTGCCTTGATTGCTGTGATCCTTCAAGATGGCAATGTATAGCTTACAACTCTCATACACTGCCCAAAGCACATCATAAATTATATGTAAAAAGGGAAAGACATGTTGGCAACTGAATGGACATAGGACCAAAGTGGAAGTTCACCAGACTTGGAGGATGCTGAAAAAACATTGGCCTGAATTTTACGCTTGGCGCAGGAGTTGTAATTGATGAGCCCGGAAGCAGACGTGATATCTGCTTCCACCTGCGATTGTCTCCCAACCTCAATTTCACTCTAGCTGGCCAATTAATGGCCGTCCAGTATGAAACGCATGGAGACTGGCTCAGCATTGCCAGTAGGGGCGGGAGCAGGGCAGGCACCTGGCC
Organism: Carcharodon carcharias; assembly: GCF_017639515.1. Classification (NCBI taxonomy): domain Eukaryota; kingdom Metazoa; phylum Chordata; class Chondrichthyes; order Lamniformes; family Lamnidae; genus Carcharodon; species Carcharodon carcharias. Next base: position 89,012,110 of record NC_054470.1, read on the forward strand.
CAATGGGTTTCTGGGATGGGGTGGCGGTGGGATTTAAAAGTGGACACGGAGCTCGCTGAAGGCTGCCTAGAAAATGCAATAAACTTTCTGAAAACCACCTCCAACCAACTCACAGCCAAATCCCTACCTACTTCACTTGCCAGGATCCTGTTCGGCTTCCATCTCACCCTGGACCAAGTTTTAATTAAAAATGTGGTGGCCACTTGGCCAAGTAGCCCATGCGCCGAGCATGAAATTGCACACGCTGCATAAACTCCCAGTGAAACACCTTTTTAATTGGCCTGATTACCTCTTTAATTGTCATTGGGAATGCCTCAGAGATTTGTGTGCATCAGCTGACCGTAATATTGCCTGATGGTGCAATGACATTGGGATGCTCCCCTGATGTCTTGTTAAGCAACTTTACATGAGATCGGGACCACTGTGCGTCTGCTCTGACACCGTAAGATTCAGGTCATTGTCTCCGTTACCGTCACAACTGCAGGTTGTGACCTAAAAACACCTAAGATCAAACTTAAATGTCCAGCATGGGTCAGAAACTCAAGAATTTGGAACACGAGGGAAAGAAAAGAAAAATGCATGATGGGCTTATAATGTTGTATTACGGCCAACTTACAAGGCAATAAAATGGTTGAAAAAACAAGACAGCTGCAGATGATACACTGTATATTGAAATTAGAAACATCAGAAGCCAACTTATCTGTTGGTATCAAGGAATACTGTGTAAGGGGACTAAGACTTCACTGTATATTTCTATAAATATATAAATATCATCCAAGCTATTCTATAAAGTTATTTTAAAAAAAAAACTGTACAAAGGCTGTAAAACAATTGAAGCCAGGATCGTCTATGCCTCATACAAAAGGAAATTCTGGCCTTCAGAAGCAGCAGTAACTTTGTTATCTCTAAACAGGTGCAAATGCCCCTTATGATTGCCGAGATCAAATCTTCAGGAGTTGTACAAAGAAAATTTACATTTCTAAGGCCAGGCTCTGTCAATGGAGACAATCCATCTGCAAGGACAAAGGGCCCTGACACCTAGTTGAACTTATTAATGGATGAAATATTCACAATCTCAAGAACCCAGACCAGGAATATAAAATTCTGTGTCCAAACCAAGAGAAGAAGTGGGAGTTATGTAACATGACACAGTCACCACCAACCCCTCCCCCCACTCCCCCCACTCACCATCACCACCAATCAGCTAGAGCCTGTAATTTTACCTTGTGGAGCAGTTTGCCACCTTCCATGAACCAAACAGCAACAGAAACAAAGCTCTGTCCAGGTTTACATTGCTTGGCCCTCATCTGCACTGTTTCTATGATAACTTCTGTACCTGTATCTATAAGACTAATTGCTCCTTTGCTCCCTCCTAGCCCATCTCACCATGGAAGTAATCATTTCTACTGGAAAAGTGAATTTTTCAGCATAAGTCTTCAGCCACTCCACTCTGAAAGAATACTTTGATTCTGGGCCTTGGACTCATGTGAAACTAATTATTATTTTGATTGTGGTCTTTGCCCTGTATCTCTTTCTTTCCCTTATCCCTCTTTTATTGTATAAATGGAACAGGGGTTTTGTAGTGACACCCCCTCCCCATGTTTTGAGTGTGTGTAAAATAAACTAACTCTCTGATTTTACCCAATCTCGAGTTTGTTGTGGGGTTATTAATTGAGGACTGAATCACTCCAAAACTGGTAGATAGTATGAAACAGCCCTTTAGCTGTCTGCAACAGGCAAAACACTGACCATACTCAACCAATCCATGCTTGCAAAACTCAGAACATAATGTCTAATGGCAAATGTGATGCTGTGATTGGACAGAACTTTCTGAACAATCCCGAGTGTGCTAAAAATTACACTAACAATCAATTAAAGATTATTAGTTGGGCTCGCAATGTAGCTTACTTAAGCTTGCTAGAAGCTACATATTCGTTTGCAGGGACCTGTCTTCTGCAGGCAAAATAAACATGTCCATTGCACCTTTTTTGAATAAACAAAAGCATGGGGATGATAGCTCCCTGGTGCATTTGCCATGGCAAAGTATCAATCAATCAGAGCCAACTTGCCAACTAATCAACAACTCTTTACTCAGCAATGTCCTGAGGCAGAGATGATCAGCCTCCAACAACAACCATCTTCCTTTGTGATGAGTATGACTCCAGCCAGTGATCCCACCAACCTTCCACACATTCCCAACACCTGACCCCATCCATTGAACCCACCAAACTCCACATCCCACTCAAACTCCATCCATTCCCACCCTCCATCCATCTGCACCCTTCATCCCAAAGTGCCAAGCAGGGCATCCATCTTTCTATCTGCTTTATTAAATAGTAATATTAAGTTCTTCTCAAGATACCAAACAAGGGACCAGTTTTTTTCACATCCCCATCACTTGCCAGAGAATCTGTTTGTGTCTTGCATTAAGTTTTCTTTTAGTTTGTTTTCGCTTGGCACTTGTTTCCCTAACATTTTTCTCCTCCTTCTCCCCCTTTACAGTATTAAGGAAGGTCGAGGAATAATTAGAATAAATTTTGAAGCTTTTTCATGCCTGAAACTATAATTTGTTTCCATATATAGTTACTTAAGTAACTCAACTTGAGCTGTTAGTTGGAGTTTTGACATTGTGCATTTGACTGACACAAGGCCAGAATTGTGCTGTGTGTTCATAATAATCATTTCAATGGAAATGACCCTGGAAAATTGTGGACAATCAACTCAGTACACATTCAGCTGGCAAACTTTGGAAAGCTGAAAGGCTGTGAGGAATTAATAATCAATATTGTATGGGGGAAACAATGGCTTTAAATAACATGACCTCTGAAAAAGTCATTGTGGTTTATCATTCCATCACATTGCTAATGGATTGCCTCAGGGTGGAGAACACAAAAGGCTAATGAAATGTCCAATATTCTGCCACCATCAATACTAGCAACAATGCAACTGAAATGAAACTTGAGTTTAACCTTCAAATACCAATCTTCCAAAAACTAATTGGCCTGAATTTTGCAGTCAACGGTCAATGAATGGGAACAGCCATTCGTTACACTTGCACTTGCCTTCAGACTTTACAGGCTGAATTTTGCGCTTGATGGATGGGTGGGCCCGACTGACTTGGCGGTGTGTGGACAGTCGATTGCTGCTGCCGAAATCAGCCACGCCGCCATTTTGCGAGGGTGGGTCAATTAAGGCCCGCTCAGCGGGGTTGTGACTCCCGTGTACATTGGGAAAATCAAATCGACGGCGGGTGTGTTCAGACCGCCGGTTCCAATGGGGAACCGGTAGTGTGTATAAAGAGTGGCCAGGCAGCCTCCTTTAGGCTGTTCACAATGGCCGCTCATAGGGCAGGACATGATTTGAGGGCAGAGGAGGAGGAGGGGGGCAGGCTGCAGGATAGGCCAGCGGGAGGCCTCAATGCCCCTCAGTTCTCTGATGCCTGCCTTGTTGTCCTCCTCCAAGAGGTGTCCAACCATCGAGATGTCTTGCTTCCAGAGGATGGGAGGAGGAGGGCCCCCATGTCACCAGGCGGGCGTGGCAGGAGGTGACGGAGGCTGTGAGCTCCCATGATGCTGTGCGGCGCACCGGAACGCAGTTCTGCAAGTGCTTCAATGATTTGTTGCACTCTGAAAAGGTGAGTACCATGTCAGCCTTGGCCATTTGACCAGCAGGTAGCCTTAGCCTTTGAGCCTCCCCCCACCAAGTCTTGGTGTCATTACTGCATTGGGCATTTGGCCCACGCTGGGTGGGCAAATAGATAGTGACCATGCTTACATCAGCCTTAGTGGTTGAGGAGAAGATGGGTTCTCCCCGCAGCATACTTTGGTGTTTGTCACATTTGAATAGTCTGGGGGCAACCTGCAGGGGAGGCAGCTAGACACATACTCAGTACTCCAACACATGTCTTATTGATGGTGATGAGATGGTGCAAGGGGTGCCTCAAGGTGTTGTGGCCAAGAGCCATCTGCTGGTTGCACCTCATGGGCAATAAGACCCGTGTGTTATTCAAAGTGATGGACGCTGAATGTGTCCAAGGTGGCCGTTGGGGGAGGGATTTGGGAGCAGCTATACTATCTGCTGGGGACTGATCACCAGTAGTGTGGTGGGCCACAGTGGTTGGGGTGCGGCGTGCGCATGCAGAGTACATGAGCGATCAGCCCCAATAAATGCTCTTCTCTGTTCTGCAGGCAAAAACTAAGAGCAATATGAGGGAGCGCCAGCGGACTGGTGGACGCTATGCTGCAGCACCTCACCACCTATGAGGAGCAGGCCATGAAGCTAGGGAGAAAGCAGGTGGCCAGGTTGTCATGTGTTGGTGAGTCTGGGTGCAGCGGGCAGGTATTTGAGGGCCACATTCCCATCCACCCTGTCTCCCCACCATCCAAACCACTGATGGTTGCTGCAATCATTAATGCTGCAACATTGCTCATTCACAGACTGATACAGTCAGACGTATGGGTCATACACAAAGGTCCCTCGGCCCCTTGAGGATGCGTGTCTCTAGCACCTTCCAAAGTCGCCTTATCCCATTTGTGACCACTATCCCCATGGCCTAACATGCCATGGCATCGCTGCTGCACATCCAAAGACTTACTGCATCTTCGGAGGGTTTGTACCTCCACCACCCTTTCAGCCAGTGCGTCCCACATTACTCTGTCTAAAAGGTCCTCAGCACCTCACCTGTCAACCTCATGGCACTAAACTTAAATAAATGCCACCACGTTAGTCATCCCTGCGCCAAGGGGAAATGTTGCCTCCTGTCCACCCTTTCTATGCCCCTCATAACGGTATGAAGGTCAATAGTGTGACTTGTCAATCTCCTGTGCTCCACGGCAAATGTCACAAGTGTTTGCAATGTTTCCTCATAACTCCAACTCTCCAGGCCAGCATGCATCCAGGTCAGGAACCTCTGCACTCTTCCCACTCCAATGCCGTCCCTCCGAGGAAGAGCAGGTCACAACTGAACGCAGAAGTGCAAATGTGGCCACGACAGCGTTTTCTGCACTTGCAACATGACCTCCCTTTTCCTACGTTCTATTCCTTGGCTAATGAAGGCACGTCTGGCTTTGACCTTGTTAAACACCTTATGTTCCTGTTCTGCTAACTTAATGGGTCTGCTCAGTAAGGTCCCTGTAATCATCGTGACTTCTCATGGTCCCACCATTACTCATGTATTTCCATACCTTGCTTGTCTTGCTCAAGTGCTTAACCTCAAACTCATCCACATAACATTCCATGTGGCATTCCTTAGGTGATCTGACCAGCTTATCTGTATGCGCCTGTAATGTTTGTGTTCTTCTTGGCTATTTACCACCCCACCAATATTTGTGTCCTTAGGGTCTTGAAGGGTGAGCGACTTATGAGGCTGGGGGGGAAAGAAATGAATGGTGTTACTGACTGAACACTAACTGATTCACTGTCCTTGTTGTTAATTTCAGCATCTGCATGGCCGCCCCCAACACGTCCAGACAACCCCAGCCACACCTGAGGGCCAAGACTTGCAACTTGTGTCACATCATATCCGCCAGCCAGGCACCAGCGCAGCAACAAACAATTCGGTGGGGAATATAACGTCGGCTAGTGTCCCAGGGCACAGTGGAGAGGGCACAATCGTTGGAGGAGATGGCACGGACAGAGAGTGCCGATGGCGCCAGCAGCCGGAAGATTGCAGGGGACCAGGCACATGCTGAGTCCAGCAGTGATGATGTGCCTCTGGAGATGTCAGTAATGCAGCAGCTGCAGGACAAGTGGCAGGATGTACGGGAGCATCTGGCAGGGTTGCATGAGGGTGTGCTTCAGTTGGTCTCTGTGGTGGAGGAGTCCAGGCAGAGTGTCAGTGAAAGCATGAACCTCAGGACAGAGCTTCAGGCTTCCTCCACTGAGAGATTGGCGACTCTCATGGAGGGGGGGGGGGCGGGTCTTCAATTGGATTGAGACTCTTCTGATTGGGTTATGTTATGACCTGCAAGCCTTCACAGTGCTAATGGCCACGGGTGGTCATTCCCAATGTGAGAGATGTTCTGGGCACCAAGTGTCGGCGCTCAGTGCCCATGGATCTGTGGTAAGCAGGGAGGTCCAATGTGACCTCGCTGCAAGCTCCTCTCAGGTTGCTCCGGATGAGGACAGCAGCTCCTCCGCCCCTCTGCCAGTGACCGTTGCATCCATTGAGGCTGCGACAACTGGAGAGGTGCCAGTTCTGGAACTGGCCACTCCCTCCCAGGTGGGGCCATCACAGGCTCCATGGGCCAGAGGATAGCCGCCAAGGTCATCAACGCCAACAGGACAGCAGAGACAGCAGGCTGTCTCACAGGCCACTCTGAGCGATGGGACGGCACCTAGACGTAGCACCCGCAAACGAAAGCATAAGGCACATTAGTCACTCCACGGGTTTGTCACTGGTGATTTTGTGTTAGCTCTAGATTAGGAAAAATATACTTATATATGTCTGAGCAACATTTGTGTTTTATTTTGGACGGAATAAAGTCCACTTTTCTGACCATGGCTGAGGGTGTTTTCTTTGTGCTGCATTTGTATTTTTCACAGACATATCATGAGTGCTTGAGTGGAATTGATGTTTCTGTACTAAGCCCTTAGTTGCAGCTGAGCACCACCCTTGTCAGCGGGTTTGATGACAATATCGTCTCAGCTTGCTCCTGCCCCACAGAACTCATTTCTCGTTATCTTGACTCCCTTCTCTCTCCCCTTGTCCAGTCCCTTCCCACCTATTCCTCTGACACCTTACGTCACATCAACAATTTCCAGTTCCCTGGCCCCAACCGCTTCCTCTTCACCATGGACGTCCAATCCATCTACACCTCCGTCCCCCACCAGGATGGTCTGAGGGCCCTTAGCTTCTTCCTCGAACAGAGGCCCGAACAATCCCCATCCACCACTACTCTCCTCCGTCTGGCTGAACTTGTTCTCACGTTGAACAATTTCTCCTTCAACTTCTCTCACTTCCTCCAAATAAAAGGTGTGGCAATGGGTACCCACATGGGCCCCAGCTATGCCTGTCTCTTTATGGGGTATGTGGAACATTCCTTGTTCCAGTCCTACTCCGGCCCCCTTCCACAACTCTTTCTCCGGTACATCGATGATTACTTCGGTGCTGCTTCGTGCTCTCGTCGGGACTTGGAAAAATTTATTAATTTTGCTTCCAATCTCCACCCCTCCATCATTTTCACATGGTCCATCTCTGACACTTCCCTTCCCTTCCTTGACCTCTCTGTCTCAATCTCTGGAGATAGACTGTCCACCAATATCCATTACAAACCCACCGATTCCCACAGCTACCTCGACTACAGCTCCTCGCACCCCACTTCCTGTAAGGACTCCATCCCATTCTCTCAGTTCCTTTGCCTCCGTCGCATCTGTTCCGATGATGCTACCTTCAAAAACAGTTCCTCTGACATGTCCTCCTTCTTCCTTAACCGAGGTTTTCCACCCACGGTCGTTGACAGGGCCCTCAACCGTGTCTGGCCCATCTCCCGCACATCCACCCTCACGCCTTCTCCTCCTTCCCAGAAACATGATAGGGTCCCCCTTGTCCTCACTTATCACCCCACCAGCCTCCGCATTCAAAGGATCATCCTCCGCCATTTCCGCCAACTCCAGCATGATGCCACCACCAAACACATCTTCCCTTCACCACCCCCATCGGCATTCCGTAGTGATTGCTTCCTCTGGGACACCCTGGTCCACTCCTCTATCACCCTCTACTCCTCAACCCCCTCTTTTGGCACCATCCCATGCCCACGCAAAAGATGCAACACCTGCCCCTTCACTTCCTCTCTCCTCACCGTCCTAGGGCCCAAACACCCCTTTCAAGTGAAGCAGCATTTCACTTGCATTTCCCCCAACTTAGTCTACTGCATTCGTTGCTCCCAATGTGGTCTCCTCTACATTGGAGAGACCAAACGTAAACTGGGCGACCGCTTTGCAGAACACCTGCGGTCTGTCCGCAAGAATGACCCAAACCTCCCTGTCGCTTGCCATTTTAACACTCCCTGCTCTCTTGCCCACATGTCTGTCCTTGGCTTGCTGCATTGTTCCAGTGAAGCCCAACGCAAACTGGAGGAACAACACCTCATCTTCCGACTAGGCAGCCTTCCGGACTGAATATTGAATTCAACAACTTTAGGTCTTGAGCTCCCTCCCCCATCCCCACCCCCTTTCTGTTTCCCCCTTCCTTTTTTTTTCTAATAAATTATATAGATTTTTCTTTTCCCACCTATTTCCATTATTTTTAAATATTTTAAAATCTTTAATGCTCTCCCCACCCCCACTAGAGCTATACCTTGAGTGCCCTACCATCCATTCTTAATTAGCATATTCGTTTAGATAATATCACCAACTTTAACACCTATGTGTTCTTTTGTTCTATTGTTGTTGACATCTTTTGATTATCTGCTTCTGTCACTGCTTGTTTGTCCCTACAACCAAACCAACCCCCTCCACCTCTCTCACTCTCTCCGCCCCCCCCACACACCTTAAACCAGCTTATATTTCAACTCTTTCTTGGACTCGAACTCAAGTTTTGTCGAAGGGTCATGAGGACTCGAAACGTCAACTCTTTTCTTCTCCGCCGATGCTGCCAGACCTGCTGAGTTTTTCCAGGTAATTCTGTTTTTGTTTTGGATTTCCAGCATCTGCAGTTTTTTTGTTTTTATTTTTGTTTTTTTCTATTATATATCCATTTGAATTCCGAGGAAGACACAGTAAATATGGAATCTGACTGAACTCATATCATTTTAAACTTGAGCCCATAAGCCTAGCTCTTGTCTTTCCATTTCAGTTTGTAGAGTGAATATTTTGATATATATGAAGTCATGTTTGTTGGACTCAATTTAAGGTGATGAACTGTATAACACAAGACTAAACCACATTGACATGAAAACCATTACGCTGAATAAGCTTAGTTTAGTACCAGTGTTGGTAAATCAGATAATGCTGCTGCTGATAAATTTAGTTTTTAATTACTTCCTTTAGCAACAGTAGAGAATGTGGGGCCTTTCTGTCTTCCAAATATCTATTTTGAATTAAGTTTCTCCTGTCCACCAAAAGAATAATGAAGATGCCTGCCTCTTTATAAGCCCATGCCTATTGAGTGCTCTCTCAATCAGAGACATTTATGGTACCTGAAGCTGATCAAAAATATAAAAATAAAACTTACCCTGAAATCTTGGTGCAGATTGTGCTCCACCTTACTTCTGGTCAGGATCTCGGCCAAATGGAAAATTATGGACAAAATGATCAAATATTTGAAGGAAAATAATATTCTTATCATCTGTGGAATCTAAATAACCAGAATCAAACAATGTAGCTAGAGGAGGTGGTGGCATAGTGGTAATGTCACTGGGCCAGTAGTCTCAGAGACCCAGCCGAATGTTCAAGGGACATGGATTCAAATCCCACCGTGGCAGCTGGTAGACCTTAAGTTCAGTCAATAGATCTAGACTATAAAGCTGGTTCCAGTAATGGCAACCATGAAACTATCACTGTTGTCAAAACCAATCTGATCCACTAATACCCCTTTAGAGAAGGAAATCTGCCATCCTCACCTGGTCTGGCCTGCATGTGGCTACAGACACACAACAATGTGGTTGACTTTTAACTGTGCCCTGAAAAGGCAATTAGGGATGGGCAACAAATGCCAGCCTTTCCAGTGATGCCCACATCCCATTAAAGGATTAAAAAAAGTAATTGTTAGATTTACACCCTAAGGTTTTGTGGCGCAGGGGGTAGCATCCCTATCTTTGACCCAGAAGCTCTGGGTTTATGTCCCAATCTGAGACTTGATGGCCAAGGAAAGTGCATTCATAATGTGCCCAAACAGGTTGATTATCAACCTGCAGGCACCCTGGCATGTGGTAAGAATGGGAGGGTCTCCTGTTCAGCAGAACTGTGTGGTAGCTGTAGTGCAATGGTCTCACCATGTTAAAAGGCTCCAAGCACTGGTTCTTGCGAAGGGCTCCATGGCAAGTGTCCTCCTTGTTTTGAGGGACTAGCTGAGAGAGAGATATTTATGCCCTAATGCTGTTGCATAATTGACTTTTAAGGCTGAGATATATGTCACAGCTGTTCTGTGTCTTGGAAGTTTTAATTGTGACTATTCACTTCCACCACAAGACTAACTGGAGGCAAGAAAAAATTGAAAAGGTATGTATTCACGCTATTCATAAGCTAAAGGGCTTACCCCTCTGAGGTTAAAGTGGCAGCAGCTCATCACAGGTCAGGGGAGGAGCCAACAGTAAGAACTTGGACAATTCAGGGGGTCCTCAACCTCCTGGCAGCTTGTGGGCATCAGAGTAGTGGGCAAGGCTGCTTTGACTCCAACTGAGCACTAGATAGCAAGAGTGAAGCTGGAAATGAATGCTGCATGCTCAGAAATTGAGGCTATGGGAGATGAGGAGCAGCATCCTGAAAAGGCTTCAGGAAGTCAAAGGAAAGGGTGAAGGGCATAATGCAAACATTATCCTGAGTACAGGACCTGCAAGCAAAAGCAAAGAGACCTGGACATGACTGAGAACCAGTGCCGAAGGTGACTCTGGGCAGATGGTCACAGACATTTGTGCCCTTGTCAGTGTGGGCCTCTGTGGCATTTCGCAGTGGGAGCTGAATGGGTTGAGTGGTGCACTCCAATATCCTCCTGCAAGGATCTCGACCATTGTAGTGGTCTGCTATGCTCTCTATAACGTGGACCTCCAGAGACGTGTGGACCTCGAGGACTTTAAAGCCATTGAAGGGGACAGCTCACTGGGGGAAGAGCAGGAGACGGAGGTAATAGGGGAGGAAGTATTGGAGGCAGAGGCAGGTGGTGCTGAAGAGAGAGGTACCTCTACTGCATGATGAGGTGGTGGCCTTCTCCCACCCTCCAGGAAGGGGGCCTACCTCCACTCCCTCATGGGTTCCAGGCCTCTGCTTTCTATGTGACACCTCGATCCCTGGTGGTGTGGTGGCTGACTTTGGCACAAACATTCTCCCACAACAACCAGCAGCCTCAATGATGCGTCCTTGGATGTCTGAAACCCACATCCACTCCTGCCCACACCAGCTTTAATTGGACAGGAAACCCATCTCCATATCAATCCAAAATTCAAATTTCAGTAAGTTTCCCACCAGGGACAGGGTGACTGATACAAAAACTGATCCAGGTCCTGTTTCCTACCTTTGTGGTGAAAATTCAGCCCCCCAGTATCACCTCCTTTGGGTGAAGTCTTCTGCTCCTGCTAGCAGCGGGAATCATGGGGGAGTGAATCAAAAAAATCAGTTGCCTGAGAGCAGGAAAATAACTTGGAATTTTGTTCTCCTGACTTTCAAGGTGAATTAAGTTTCCAACTGAGCAGTGTTGGGAATTGCATTTACATTCATTAGCATGTCATGAATGCTCAATAAAAGGCAAACTTGCTGGAATCACGTTCTCCCTCCAAATGAAGTGCCCTGCCAGCGGCTAATTAGAACATTTGGTTTTATGACTGTATATAAGTGGCACACCTGGCGACACACATGGTCACCATTCATGACTTGGAGATCAGTAGATGCTGATTTCACCTTCCTTTCACACCATGCTTGATATATATTGGGTCCCTGTAACAGAAGCTGTGCCAAGGCTGGGCACAGGAGGCACGACCAGTGGGGAAGGGTGAGATGGAGGCAGGACCGGGTGACGAGGCAGAGGTGAAGGACCAGCATGGGGAGGTGAGACAGAGGTCGGACTGGTGGGGGGATGAAGGAACAGAGAGGGAAGGGGCGATAGAGATAGAGGCAGGGCTTGGGGCGGGGGGGCGGGGGGGTGGGGGGGGTTGTGGAATGGAAGGGGAAGCATGAGATGGAGGCATGATTGTGGGGTGTGGGATGGGGGTAGGACCAGAGACAGGAAGGGTAAAAGCCTGTCCAGGGACAAGTTTAAGAGACTGTCCGGGCAATTAGGACACACTACCCAGGCCATGATCGAGGGCTCAGCATGGCACGCACGTCTTTTCCCGGTCTTGGGTGGGATAAGGCCTCTCTGGGCCGTGCTGGTCATGCACAGAATTGTGTGTGGGTAGTGGTCAGTCACCTCAGGCATTTGGCCCTGGGAGTTCCTGGCATGGTGCTGGGACGCAGAAGGCACAGTCACATTCAGGGGACACATTTGGATCCGTAATTCTAAATTCATGGAGGGTATTGAATGGTCTCATGGGATGGGTGTCTGAAAGTAATGGTGCAGGTGGCCTCAAGAAAGGGAGGGGTCAGCTAACAATGGGCTTGGAAACATCAATATTTAAGGGAACATTGGGGAGAACAAGAATATCTACATAAATTATAATGGGGTTAAGGGTAACAGGGAGAGGCGGGATGGCCATGGGAGGGAGTGGAATTAGGAGGCAGTGACTGTGGAGGAAGATGGGAGGAACTTGGTGGCAGGGCCAGGGAGAGAAATCATGGGCCCTGGTGCATCTCCTTTTTCCGGATCCCTTATTCCTTCCAACACTCAACCCCCCCACCCCCCTTCAACTTTAACCCTCCCTGTCAATCATGCATGATATCTTTTCCTCTTTCAAGATTCACTAATCAATGCACCAAACAATCACAAGGCCCTAGTAAAATAATGACGCCCATTTTTGGTGCCTGATTACAAATATTGTTCGATACATAAAAAGCATGGGTTATCAATATTCAGAGCAGCAATGAGAAAAAGCAGTGTTAGTTTGTATGTACCTTATAGGTGATCTCACCATGACTATTAAACAAACTAGAAAGTACATATATAACTTTAAAAGCAATATGCAACATTGTTAATTTGACAGGAAAATATTCCATTAGTTATTTATAAAATTGTGCAGACGATAACAATGATTTCGGTGACTGCCTCAGCCCTCATTAACGTGTTCTGCAGATTGTACCATTTGGGCACAGTGATAGTAAATTCACATTTGGGGGAAAGATTCAACACTTGCAACCCAGATAAACTGAACAAGATCTTTTCCATTCTGTAGGAGCAGAAGGTTTTCTTCTGCCTGGGTGCATATTACTCAATATAATCATATCATACATTTTATCAGTAATCTCATAGGGTAGAAAGTTCAAATGACTCCTGAGCAACAAAATGGAGGGATTGAACAATATAGATCTTTACTATCAGTGAGAATCATTGAAGCCTTCAGGTGTGTCTGTGCAACACAACTTTTAGGAAGCCAGAGGATAAAGGTGGGATGGTTCACAATTGTATTTGTTTTTTTGATCACAAGTCTGAAGACTCTGCTGATTGCTACTTCTCACTTCAATATATTTTCAATATCTATTATGCAACACACTTTATCACAATATTTCAATACCTCAAAAAACTCATAAGAAGCACCAAGGTGGAATGGGATAATAGATAAGTAAACAAAGGGACAAGATTGAAGTTAATAGGAAAGATTCTTGAGAATCATGTGCAGTGTAAAACAGGTTGCTGATTCATTATGAGTCCATTATGCACTCCTCTTCTGGCAATCTCATTCCACAAAATCCGTTCACAGTAAATTAATATTAGCAACAAAAGAAACAGAAATCCAGCCATGATTCCAACCTCTATTTGCAAGATAGTTACGGATGACAATGACCATCTAGCCTAGTGCAACCCATCCATTCCAGAATGACATATGAACATACGTATTAGGAGCAGGAGTAGGCCATTCTGCACCCCAGCGCCTGATCTGACATTTGTTAAAATTGCCTACATTATACTGGCAACTACAACTTAAAAGTACTTAATTGATTGTAAAGCGATTTGGGACATCATGAAAAGTGCAGTATAAACGTAGCTTTTGACTTTCTTTCATTACACCTGCATGCAGTAGGCAGAGTGACTGGAGCAATGGTGAAACTGGAGGCCTAATGCTGATTCTCTATCAATCTCCCTCTCAACCTTCCCCCATCCCCCTCCTAACCTCACCCACCCCACCCACCGCGCACACACGCAAACCCACACAAACAGACACACACACACACACACACACACACACGCATGCACAGCATCCAGTTGGTTCTAACATAATGGGGATTTGACTTGTCATTTTTTTAAGCAATAGTTCTCTCCTGACATTTGTTGCACTGCTGCTGACCTTCAGGCAGCTTCATGGTTTTCTGGCAGGCTTTTCAAAAAAAAATTGGAACCACAATGCTGCTTGTAGATTGGAAGCTGCAGCACAGCAACTACTGAAATTGATACTGACACTGAACAGACTAAATTTTTAAAAATTGGAACCTTCAACCTGACAGATCTGCCTTTTTAAGCTGGTCTCTCAGGCCTGCAGCTCTGGCTGCAGCCAGGATGATGAGCAACTCTGTTTGCAACACAGAGCCTGGCAACCCCCCCAGATCCTGGGCCCTGGTATTTAGCACCATCTGCACCCACCTTTCCTGGGCCCTGCTTAGTAGCTGACAGGGGAGGTCTTTGACTTTACACAGCAATGATGCTGTTGGAAAAACAAGCATGAGAAAAATGATATGGGAGGGTCTCAAAGTGTGTTGGAGGAGATCAGGTATGCTCTTCTGGGCCAAATCAAGAGGCAGCCTCTTAATTATTTGCTCAAGCCAAGCAGAGCAAGGCTCAGTTAGGTACAGGTTTAAAGAGTCAAATGCCCATTGAAGGAGCATTACTCCTTGACTATTGGTGCACATTCATGTGCGAACCCATTAGGTTTTGGGGCTACATTTGAGTTGGTGTGATTGGCCATCAGTTCTTGACAGAGACATATGAAAAGGGATGGAGGTTAAATCATTCAAGGGCCACGACTGCTGGACGAAAGCTTCAGGCACACTCCAAGACTCATTAATCCCCGTTAAATAGTCATGGCTTACAAGGAACAATGCTTAAAGTCTGTGACAAGGCTATGTCACAGAATCATTATGATGCTGAAGGAGGCCATTCGACCCATCGTGTCTGCACTGGCTCTCCAAATGAGCATTATGACTAAATGCTATTCCCCTGCCTTTTCCCTGTAACCCTGCACATTGTTTATATTCAAATAACCATCCAATGCTCTTTTGAATGCCTTGATTGTACCTGCCTCCATCACACTTTCAGGCAGTGCATTCCAGTTATAACTTTTTGTTTAATACTTATTCATTGAATTAATTTAATTTAATATTTATTAAATTTACTGTCAGCTGTTATTGCGGGATTTGAACTCAAGACCCCAGGGCATTGTGGCTTACTGGTCCAGTAACATTACCTCACTACCCCACCACTATGCCCTCTGTTTTACATCAATCAACAATGGCTTCATAGTTACCATTACTGAGCTTCATAATTCAGATTATTAACTAATTTAAATTCCACCTGTGTTGAGATCTGAACACTTGCCCCCTCAGAACATTAGCTTGGGCCTTGGGATTACCAGTCCAGTGACACTACCACGATGCCATCATTTCCCTATGTTTTGCATATAGGGTGTCTAGGCTCATGGAGGCAAGCTGACAATTGCCTAACAGAAGGTTCTCACACATGGCTGTATTCACCCTGATCAAGACCCTTTTTGTGAATGTGCAGTCATGTCTGAGGAGGATCTAACTTCAAGGAGTGGCCTGGTTTGCTATGTTTAGAACGAGGCCAGCCCAAGGGCTTTGCACTGGCCTCCTGCCTTGGAGATGGAAGGAAAGTAGTCAAGGGAAAGTTTAAATAAATTCTCAAATGTATTCATTGATGGATACAAAAATGAGTGGTGAATGCAGACTACAGGCTACACTTCCTTGATTATAACTCTAATTCGAATGAGGAGATAAAGAACCCGTCAACAGATTGGCACAGGCCCAGGATGGCCAGTGACATGAGCTGCAAGAGGGAGCGGGGCCCCAAGAAGTCCAGTCCCGAAGAGGGACAAATGCAATGAAGACCACAGTATATAGAATATTCTGTTCATTATAGAGATGAGTGAAAGACAATGCTGTTGTAATGGTCTCTATTACAAGGAACAAAGTATTTGACAAACTAATGGGACTAAAGGCAGACAAATTGACAGGACCTGATGGCCTGCAACCAAGGGGTTTAAAGGAAGTGACTAAAGAGATGTTGGAGGCATTGGTTGAAATATTCCAGAACTCATTGGATTACAGGAGGGTCCCAGCAGATTGGAAAACTGCTAACGTGATGCCCCTATTCAAGAAGAGAGGGGGACAAAAAACAGGAAACTATAGGCCAGTCAGCCTCACATCTGTCATTGGGAAAACGCTAGAGTCCATTATTAAGGAAGAAATAGCAGGACATTTAGAAAAGCTTAACGCTTTCAAACAGTCAAAATGGTTTTGTGAAAGGGAAATCATGTTTGACAAATATACTAGAGTTGTTTGAAGATATAACAAGCAGAGTTGATAAAGCGGAATCAGTAAATGTAGTATATTTGGATTTCCAGAAGGCATTTGAAAAGATGCCACATAAAAGGTTATTGCACAAGATATGATCTCATGGTATTGGGGGTAATGTATTAGCATGGATTGAAGATTGGTTAACACACAAAAGACAAAGAGTTGGGATTAATGGGTCTTTTTCAGGCTGGAAAGACATAGTGGAGTGCCACAAGGATCAGTCCTAGGGCCTCAGTTATTTACTATCTATATTAATGATTTAGAGGAGGGGGCAGAGTGTAATGTATCCAAATTTGCTGATGATACAAAAATAGGTCCCGCATCATTGTTGTTTGCTGTGCTCGGCACAGTCTTACGCTGCAAAGGGAGGAGCATTGCCTGAGGGAGAAACAGGTGAGCGAGACATCTCCTTAGATGAGGAGGACATTGAAGGGAATGGATCTGATGAGAGCCACATGAAGAGGCCATTGCACGGGCACAATGCAGCAGATGTGCCTGTGACAATCTAATAGTGTAAAGAACATATCTTTATATTTATGTTGGACAATGGACTAAAATTATAATGGCTGCAGTTTGAAAGACTACTGGAACAGTGCAAGGTATATATACAATGTTGCTGTTTTGAAACAGAGTGTGCCATGAAAGTCAGGATGGTGCTGAGGAGGAGTCCAGTCTAATAGGGAACTGCCTGGCAACAATGCTTTGATTGGCTCCTAACCAAGTGACAGGGATTTATGTGAGAACAGTGCAGCAGAATAGCTCCTACCATGAGAGGGAAACACCTAAAATCTCTCTTGTCTGTGTGTTTAAGATTCCAGCCATTCCACAAGAAGAGCTAGCTGGCTTTTTATCCTCATGTCTCTATAACCTGCTGTCTCTCTGAAAACCCCTGTGAAGAGGAAAGGGGGAAAATTACTGTTCGAGACTTTGAAAGGCAAGCACTCAACCAGTGAACTAAATACTGAAAGTGCTGGAAGACCACCTCGTGTCATCAACAAATAACTGAAAGGAATTTGGAAGACATTGATCAAAATTAACCCATCAAATCCTGTACTCTGGAATTGGTGCTATTGAACTATTTTATCCCACCCTTAAAATCCACATTTTCTTGTGTCTTATGTGTCTTGTATGTGTGTGTATAGGGATTTAAGAAGAGGTAGAATTTAGGTTATAGAGTTAGAAATTAGCATTTCATATTTCTTTCCTTTGCCACTGGTTAAAGACAATTTGTTCAATAAACAGTTATTTACTTATTAAGTTTACAACCTGGTGCTTGTATTCTGTTAACCTAACTTAAACAATTAGGTGGGTTGATCAAATTGTTTCATATTTGTCGTGGCTTGGGAAGGAGTGGGGCTTGATATTGCAGCGCACTATCCTCAATGAATCATGGCGATAGCTACACAATTCCAGAAGGAGTGAAATGCAGACACATTCTCACAATAGTTAATTTCTTTCACCTTTGCTCCCTGGAAGACCCTATTGACTTTTATCTCAGCAAGAAATTGTCTCAAAAGTTCAATGTTCTCACAATGATTCTGGAAATATCAGTGCTCACTGTCTGCCCTCATGATGGGTTCATCCTTGAAAGGGTTTAAACCACAGCTAACTGAGTACTCTTGGCAACCTGTGGTTGCAATGGAACCTGAACAGTACTCACTTCTTGCATGTTCCTAGGCAACTTTACATAGCGTCATACTTTCACACTTGCCTTCGCCAAGTCAGTGTGCATGACAACTGATAAGTAGCTGGAACGCCAAATTGCACAGATATGCATGCATGTCAGTCTGACACTTGTTCAGTAAGGTGGCCCAACCACACACATCACTCTTTCAGGCATAACCAGATGGATGGCTCAACAGGTACAGCATCATGAGAGACCATATGTCCAATCACCAGCTCTCCTCAATGTAGAATGGTGAAGCATTATCTTGCAACTATCCCTCACTCACCATTCACACATCAAGCAGCAACCATTAACATCTAGATCATGCAGTAAAGCTTTGAGGTTTGTCTGCATTATCCTCATAGAGAGTGCATCACCAGGACAATGGTTTGCTGAGGCACAACCACTCTGGACCCTATAATAGTTAGAAGCCTGAAAAGTCTCTGTCCTAGCTAACCTTTGCTTAGGGCAAAACCTTAAGCACTCATTTTGGACACACCATCCAATGAGTAACTACTCCCTGCATGGACCCTGCAGGGGTCTTAAGAGAGCTGGATTTGCATTGCATTGAGAGCATCACAGTCCTGGAGACGGTACAGCGCACAAGGTCATTCCTGTCTCTCTGTCCTAAGCTACTGAGAGCCCTGGCATGCAATGATTTTCAATTCCAATCAAGTGCTGTGCCTTTACTTGAGGACCATTAAAACTAATGCTAAGGAGCCATGCAGATACAAATAAACATCAAGTGAGATCTGGAATAAAAACAGAAAATTCTGGTCCGACAGCATCTGTGGAGAAGGGAAACAGAGGCCAGAATTTTCCAGCTGATGTGCGGGTGGCAGGGCCCACATGTCAACGCTTAAAATGTTGAGTGCTGACGTCGCACGAGCATGCTGATGTCAGCGCGCGGCATCACGATATTTTGGTCGGTGGGTGCGCTCAGCAGCAGGGCGTTTGTCCACCATTAATTAAAGGCCTTGTTAAGACCCTTAACTTGCCAATTGTCCTGGATTTTGAGGGGCCCGAGTGATCTTCGGGTTGGAGCACAGGCCCAACAGGCAGGCGGGTAGGAGATTTTTTAAGAAAACTCATGCACTGGCAGGATAAGTAGACTCCGAGGAGTTGTTTGTGTTTTACACAAAGTTTTAATTGCTGAAAGTGTTTAAAAGTTGCCTGTGTGATTGTTAGTAGTTCTCATTGATTTCCAAGAGCTTTTTGTGTACTTTGAAACCAGTCTGCAGACTGGTTATCTTTCTCAGGCCTGCAGCTTTCTGGAGGCCTCCATTTAGCCTGGGGGTATGGGTTCTGACCTCTCCACTGGAGGCAGCTCCTCTGAGGAGGAAGGGAGGGATAGAATAAGGAGGAGGCCAGGACTGGATAATCAGCCTCCAGGGGAGCCACCTTTGGGAGGCCAGGTGCAGGTACATGAGGCACAGAGCCAAGAGGTTGTCCAAGGTACAAGGGGCCGCAGAAGACGCCGCTATCCTGCTGCCAGGGTATACAGGCGGCAAAGCAGTTACCTCAATATGACTGAGGTGCAGTGCCGAAGGAGGCTCTGACTCTCAAGGGAGACAGTCAGTTATATCTGTCAGATGATTGGCCCTGAGATCTCCCCTAACTTTGTGGGTGGACACCCCATGCCAGTGGCTCTCCACTTCTATGCATCTGGCTCCTTCCTGGGCTTGGTGGGTGATCTTTGCGGTGTCTCCCAATCAGCTGTGCACATTTGTGTCAAGCAGGTTACAGATGCTCTGTTCGGACGGGTATTGACCTTCATCCACTTCCGCTGGCTCCAGGCAAGTCAGACACAGCGAGCCAGAGGCTTCGCGGCCATTGCTGGCTTCCCCCGCGTCCAGGGTGCTATAGACTGCACACATGTGGCCATCAAGGCGCCAGCAGGTGAGCCTGGTGCCTTCGTCAACAGGAAGGACTTCCACTCCATGATCTTGCAGATAGTGTGTGATCACAGGATGCTGATTCTACAAGTCTGTGCGAAGTACCCAGGCAGCTCCCATAACGCTACATCCTCAGACACTCCCAGGTGCCAGAGCTCTTCAGTGCTCCTGCTCAGCTGGATGGTTGGCTGGTGGGTGACAAGGGCTATCCCCTCAGAAGGTGGGTCATGACGCCTCTCCACCATCCAAGAACACAAGCTGAGGAGTGGTACAATAGGAGCCACGGCACCACAAGGGCTGTAGTGGAGAGAGCCATCGGTCTTCTCAAGATGCGCTTCCATTGCCTGGACTGCTCAGGGGGTGCACTCCAGTACCCTCCAGATCGCGTCTCTCTGATAGTGATAGCATGCTGCGCTCTGCACAATCTTGCTCTGGAAAGGAGGAGCAGTTGACGATGAAGACCTTGATGCAATGGATGAGGCTGCACATGATGAATCCAGCAGTGCCTCAGAGGATGAGGAAGCACAAGGCAATGATGAGGGGCAGCACACCGACCCGCTACTACACCAAGGAGGCAGGGACACCTGGGACACTTTAATCCAAAGAATCTTCAGCTAGCTCCACACACATGGATCAACAGGAACAGCATTGCCTGGAACTTCCACACGTGGCACTTAGGTGCTACATCTTCCACCTGATCAGCTGCAACTAAGGGCTTAATACAGAAACATCAATGTCCACTCAAACACTCATGATAAATATGTGAAAAAGAAAAATGCACCACAAAAAAAAGACCCTCAGCCATTGTTACAAAGGTGGACTTTATTCTGTCCAAAAGAAAAGCAAACAACACTCCATTGCAATAAGAAAAATTTAGATCCTTATTCTAAGGTCATCATAAAATCACCAGTGACATACCCGTGGAGTGCCTAAGGTGCCTTATGCTTACATTTTCAGGTCCTACGTTTAGGTGCCGCCCCATTGCTCAGAGTGGCTTGTGAGACAGCCTGCTGACTCTGCTGTCCTATTGGCCTCGATGACCCTGGCGGGCGTCCTTTGGCCTGTAGAGCCTGTGATGGCCCCGCCTGGGAGGGAGTGGCCAGTTCCTGAACTGGCACCTCCCCAGTTGTCACAGCTTCAACAGAAGAAACGTTGACTGGCAGAGGGGTGGAGGAGCTGCTGCCCTCATCTGGAGCGCCCTTAGAGGAGCTTGCAGCGACAACAGGCGCTGCTGCACCAACATGAGGTCACATTAGACCCCCCTGCTCACCGCAGATGCATGGGCACCAAGTGCCGACGCTTGGTGCCCACAACATCTCCCACATTGGGAAGACCACCTGTGGCCAGTACTGCTGTGAGGGCTTGCAGGTCAGAGCATAGCCCATTCATAAAATATTCCATTTGTTTGAAGCCCCTCTCTATGAGAGTTGCCAATCTCTCATTGGAGGAAGCCTGAATCTCTGCCCTGAGGGTCATACATTCATGTGCATTCTGCCTAGACCCCTCTATCGCAGAGAGCAACGGAACCATTCCCTCCCCTGCCAGATGCAAACGCACTTCCTGTTGCCTGTCCTGCAGCTACTGCATTGGGGACAACTCCAGAGGCACTTCATCAGTGCTGGACTCAGCACTTGCCTCGTCCCCTGCAGCCCTCCGGCTGCTGGCGCCATCGGCGTTTTCTGCCCCTACCATCTCCTCCAGCGATTGTGAAGTGCCCTCTCCACTGTGACACCAGCTGATGGTAAATTCCCCACTGAGGTGTTTGTGTCTGCGCTGGTGCCTGGCTGGCTGAAATGATGTTGGCCATCAGATGTGGAGGGGGGGCTGCGGTGTTGAGGTGTGGCTCGCTCTGGTGATGATGCTGAAATTAACAACAAGGACAGTACATCAGTTAGTGTACATTCAGTTCAACCCTTCATCCCTTTCCCCGCCAGCCTCATAAGTCGCTCACCCTTCAAGACCCTAAGGAGACGAACATTGATGAGGTGGGAAAGAGTCAAGCGGAGCCCCAACCATTAAACGCACATGCAGACAGGCTGGTCAGATGGCCTTAGGAATGCCACATGGCTTGTTATGTACCACTGTAGTGGGGAGAGTGCAGAGGTACCTGACCAGGATACATGCTGGCCTGGATAATTGCGGGGCTGAGGAAACATCGCAAACACTTACGACATTTGCCGTGGATCACAGGAGATTGAAATGTCACATAATTGGCCTTCATTCCGTAAGGAGGGACATAGACCAGGTGGGCAGAAGGCAACATTTCCCCTTGGCGCAGGGATGAGTAACGTGGTGGCATTTATCTAAGTTGAGTGCCATGAGGTTGACAGCTGATGTGCTGAGGACCTTTTGGACAGAGTAATGTGGGGCGCACTGGCTGAAACGGTGCTGGAGGTACAAACCCCCTCAGATGCAATAACTCTTTGGCTGTGCAGCAGCGATGCCATGGCATGTGAGACCATGGGGATAGTGGTCACAAATGGGATAAGGTGACTTTGGAAGGTGATGTAGACGTAAATCCTCAAGGGGACGAGAATCCCTTCTGTATGACCCACACGTCAGAGTGTCTCAGTCAGTGAATGAGCAGTGTTGCTGAATTAACGATTGCTGCAACCATCAGTGGTTTGGATGGTGGGCAGACAGAGTGGATGGGACTGTGGACCTGAAATACCTGCCTGATGGACCCCAGCCTCGCCACACCCCGGCCGCCCTGGCCTCCTGCCTCCTGCTCAGCTCCATGGCCTGCTCCTTGAAGGGTGTGATGCACTGGGGGAGGGTGTGCCCACCTCCAGTCCTCTGGAACTCCCGCTGATCATATTGACGTTTTGCCTGCAAAACCGAGAAGAGGGTTTATTGGGGCTGATCGCTCATGTACTCTGCACGTGCACGCTGCACTCCAACCACAGTGGCCCATCTGAGGCCTTCAGGGGCTCCTGTCCACACTACTGGTGATCAGTCCCCAGAAGAAGGCACAGCTGCTCCCAACCCCCTCCCCCAACGACCACCTTGGACACATTCAGCGTCCATCACTTTGAATAGCCCACGGGTCTTAGCGCCCATGGCAAGATGATGCAACTAGGTATGGCGCCAGTGCCAGTAGATGCCACTTGGCCAAAACACCTTGAGGCACCATCTCTTCACTATCAATAAGACATGTGTTGGAGTTCTGAGTATGTGTCTAGTGGCTTCCCCTGCAGGTTGCCACCAGACTACTCAAATGTCACAAACACCAACATATGCTGCGGGAAGAACCCATTTTCTCCTCAACCATTAAGGGTGATGTAAGCATGATCAGTACCCATTTGTCCACCCAGCGTGTGCCAGATGCCCTATGCAGTAACAACAGCAAGCCATAGGGCTGGGAGGTGCTCAAAGGCTAAGGCTGCCTTCTGGGTCAAATGGCCAAGACCGACATGGTACTCATCCTTCCAGCGCACAGCAAATCATTGAATCTTTTTCTGCACTTGGTGCCAGTGCACTGCACATCAACATGGGCACTGACAGCATCACCCACCTCCTCCCACGACTGGCCGGTGACATAGGCGGCTCTCCTCCTCCCATCCTCTGGATACAGCACGTGCCGAACGGATAGACACCTCTTGCAGGAGGACAACAAGGCATGCATCTGAATATCGGGGGGAACAGTGGCTCCCCGCTGGTCTCTCCTGCAGCCTGCCCTCCTCCTCCTGCTCATGCTGCTGTCCAATCGGTCGTCCCTTCCTCTCTCCATGAGTGGCCATGATGCACTGCCTCAAACAGGCTGCCTGGCCACTCTTTATACAGACTGCTGGCTTCCCATTGGAACTCGCAGTCTGAGACCGCTCGCCTCCGCGACTATTTTCCCGTTCTCCATGGGAGTCGCTTACCCATGGGGCGGGCCATAATTGGCATAAAATGGCGGTATGGCCCGTTTCTCCAGCGGCAATCAGCCGCCTGCCCAGAATTAATGTTTCAAGTCCGTATGACCCTTCCTCTGAGTCTTTTCTCTTAATATTTCAGAATTCCAGCATCCACAGTATCTTGCTTTTATCTTATGTGAGCTCCGGAAATGGTTTCATCAAGGTGAACAGACACCTCTTAAATCATACATTGTAGCTGTTGCAGTCAAGTCAAAGATGCCCTTACTTGCCTAGTTCACTGTCATTGGGCAGAATTTTACACCTTGCGGGCGGGCGTGAGCCCGAAATGATTGAGTGTAAAATAGTGCGAGAAGATGTCGGGCAAGCGTCCCGCCATCATCCGCAGGCTTTCAATCTTCAGGTCGGCAAGCACACGCTGGTGTCAGAATCATGTCCGCCATCAATTAAGAGGACACTTAAGGCCTTTACAAACCCATATGAACCTGATTTTATGTTGCTGTGCGATTCCACGCTTGTCTCACAGGCAAAAGAGCAGGCGGGCTGCCCATTTTTCGCAAAACCCCATCCAAGTGCAGGATAAAAAGGGTCAGCAGCATTGCCAGTGTGAGTAGTGAGGAGTTTAGGAGATAGTTTGCTGCTGGTTGCTTATTTGAACTTGACAGCTTCAACTCTGTTCTGAGCTTCATGCTTAGCATTTCTAGGCTTCGTTTCAGGACTCATTGATGTCTCCAAGGCCCCCGGAGGATTTTGACTGTGTGGACCCTTCCAGGTATCAGACAGCTTTCTGTTACCCTGGTAATGAGATTGTGGTCTCCGCTGGTGGCACCTCCTCCTCCGAGGAAGAGAGGGGCAGAATGGAGAGGAGGCCAGGTGTCCCAGTGCAGCTTCCAGGGGAGCGACCTGTGGGAGGAGAGGCGCAGGCACAAGGGGCGCAGGGCCAGCAGGTAGTCCAAGGCGTAAGGGGCTGCAGAAGACACCACTACCCTGCTGCCCGGGTTTACAGGCAGCGATGCAGCTACCTCAATATGTCCGAGGTGCAATGATGAAGGAGGCTCGGCTTCTCCAGGGAGACAGTGGCCTCCATTTGTCAGATGATCACCTCCAAGTATGTTGGTGGACACCCCATGCCTGTGGCTCTGAAGGTCACAGCGGCCTTCAACTTCTATGCCTCCGGCTCTTTCCAGGGGTCAGTGGGGGACCTTTGTGGAGTGTCCCAATCAGCTGTCCACAGTTGCTTCAAGCTGGTGACAGAAGCTCTGTTCAGGTGGGTAATGACATTTATTCATTTCCATACGGACGAGGCCAGCCAGGCTGAGTGAGCCAGAGGGCTTGCAGTGATGGCTGGGTTCCCCGTATCCATGGTGCAATCGACTGCACGCTTGTGACCATCAAGGCACCAATGGGTCAGCCGGGTGCCTTCGTCAACAGGAAGAGATTCGGCTCGATGAACGTGCAGATAGCGTGTGACCACAGGATGCAAATTCTGCATGTCTGTGCATGGTATCCTGGTAGCTCCCGTGATGCATATATCCTCAGACACTCCCAGGTGCCCATGCTATTCAGTGCTCCAGCCCAACTGGTTGGATGGCTGCTGGTGACAAGGATTATCCGTTGAAAAGATGGCTTATGATGCCTCTCCACCACCCGAGAACAGAGGCAGAGCAGTGTTATAATTGGAGTCATGCCTCCACAAGGACGGAGATAGAAAGGACCATAGATCTTCTGAAGATGTTCTTCTGATGCCTGGACCATTTGGTGGGGGGGCACTACAATATCCCCCAACAGAGTGGGTGTCACTGATTGTGGTTGCATTCTGTGCTTTCCACAATCTGGCACTGGCAAGGGGGGACCCACTGGAAGAAGAGGATCT
Source organism: Carcharodon carcharias (assembly GCF_017639515.1). Classification (NCBI taxonomy): domain Eukaryota; kingdom Metazoa; phylum Chordata; class Chondrichthyes; order Lamniformes; family Lamnidae; genus Carcharodon; species Carcharodon carcharias. The sequence goes on from NC_054470.1 coordinate 89,037,730, forward strand.
CTATACAGCTCTACAGGCCACAGAGGATGATCCCAGTAGTGAGTCAGAAGAGGAGAACAGTGAGGAGAACACTGAGGGTGTGGAAGCAGACCTTTGTATCCTTCAGGGTGGTAGGGGCACCAAGGCACCTTGATCTAATGTTCCTTCAGCCAGGCTGCCAAAGATCTGCTTCCATCTCATGCCAGGGCTGCCACCTCCATCCTGGGTGTCTGAAATGACCCTTTCATTTGCACCCAAAGTCCACTCGGTGCCTGTGCAATAAAGTTTAGAGCCACTGACATCCAGCATTACATACTGGCGTACCCTGCGCCAAAAAAATACAAAGGTGAAGCATATTCAGGCCATTACAACAAAAACAAAATTTATCTCATTTTGACAATCCAAAAAAATTAACATCACCTTCTCTGGTCTTTGTTCCCAGACCACTAAACGTAAACAAAATGTTACGTAAGCATAATCAACAGAAGATCACCCATGGCTAGTCCCTCTTGTGCTCATGGTGCCTTAAACTTATGCTTGCGAGTGCTATGTCTAGGCGTTCCTCTCTCGCTGGCCTTGATGACGTGGCGGTTGTCCTTTGGCCAGTGGAGCATTTGCTGGCTCTGCCTGGAAGGGAGTGGCCAGTGCCACGACTAGCATCTCCCCAGTTATCGCAGCCTCATCTGTTGCCATACTCACTGGCAGAGGGGCGGAAGAGCTGAGGCCATCATTCAGAACACCCTGAGAGGAGCCTGCAGTGATGACAAACTGCTCTCGTGCGCCAATGTGAGATCTCTCTGAACCTCCTTGCTCGCCATTGATGGATGGGCACCTAGCTGGGATACTGGGTGCCTCATCCGTCTCACACATGGAAACTGACCACCCGAGGCCATTATCCGTGTGAGGGCTTGCAGGTCTGAGTGCAACTCCAGAAACCCCTCATTCTGTTCCTGGAGCTGCCTCTCAATTAGAGTCGCCACTCTCTCAATGGAGGAGGCAGTGCGCTCAGTCAAGAGGGCCAACGCATTGCTCATGCTCCGCCTGGACTCCTCCACAACAGAGACCATGGCAAGCATACTTTCATAGATCTCCACCAGATTGTCCCACACATCCCGCTGGACATCCAGCATCTGCTGCCTTTTGGACGACTCCAGAGGCTCATCATCTGCCTTTGACTCAGCATTGTACTGGTCCCTAGCAGTACTCTGACTACCGGTGCTCTGAGCACTCCCTGCCTCCTCCTGCTCCTCAAGCAAGAGTCAAGTGCCCTCACCTCAGTGCTCAGACATTCTAGCCGAGGACCTAACGCTTACTGAGGTGCTGGTATCTGCGCTGGTGCCTGGTTCAGAGAGTGGGTGTGACACAGGTACAGCTGAAGCCTACCGATTTTCTGGCGTCAGGGGTGGCTCTTCAGGGTCTTGAGAAGAGTGTGTGCTGGCAAATCTAAGGGAGAGTTTAGTTTAAGTCATTAGTTTAAGTAATCACAATTTCACTGTGCATGCCAGACACCCTGGTGAGACAGTGGAGATCTGCATCATGGTGCCATCGTCTTTCAATGTGGGGAATCCAGTTTTGAGGTTCCTATCAATAGTGAGACTACACAAGAATGTTTGCACCATCCGAAACTCTCACCTCTGTGCACTGCACTCTTACCTTCATCTGACACCTCAGCCTCTCCGCGGCCGGTTGACCGAAGTGTGTGGTGCCTCTCCAGCTCCAAGGCATCCTGCTCAAAACCGGATAGGATTAGGAGGTTGGGGGCCTCTGCCTGTCTATGACCTTTCAATGGGTTAGCCACTCTCTACCTGCAGCATCATTGCAGCCTGGCCAACCCCAATTGAGGAACACCTTGCAGGGCACATCTGAGTCATGGCCCTCGAACCGCAAGGCACTCAGTCCAAGCAGCCAGGATCACACCCTTGGCCAGCTCCGGTGTCATTGACAGCTGGCACTCAGACTCTAACACCCTTGAGCTCCACGGGGGGAATGGCCAGATCTTAATACTTCAACACACTGGTCCATGCCAACACAATACTCACCCTTCCCGAGCGCAGCAGGTCATTAAACCTTTTGAGGCACTGTACCCAAATGCTCTGCTGACCTGCGCTGCTACCTTGTCCCAAACTCTTTTTGTTAGGTGTGGTGGCCTCCTCCTTCCATCTCTGGGGAAAATGATGTACCTCCTGGTATCCACCTCCTCCAGGAGGACCACAAGGCACTCATCCAATGCTAACCCACAGACGCTCACCTCCCAGGTCACCATAGTCAGGTGGGATAGCCTCCTGCTCCCTTCCCTCAGAACGACCACCTGCCTTCTTTCCTAGATAGTCTGAAGGAGAGTCTCCAGGGAGGTGTAGTTGTACTGTGGGGTCGAAGGTTGCTTTCTCGTTTTGGATATATTGATGGATACAGAATATGGAGCTCCTGGCCTGCAATGAGTGAATGGCTGTCTGGGTGCCATTTAAATGTAGCCTCAGGACCTTCGGCCCATGAGGCAATGGTGGAGCAGGTGACCACTGGCCCACCTTGCCTCAAGATTCACCGAACTCCTCATGAATGCATGCTTAATGAGCTAAAAAGCAGAAGATCGAGCATCTTCAGCTGTCCAGGCACACAACGGGAATCACTCTGACTTCCCCGCCCACCACAGGGCTTAGTCTCCAGAATGGGAGATTCTGCCTTTTGTCTTGATGTCCATTCTTGTCTTATCAGCTCTGTGAAGTGCCTGGGGTATTATGCGATGTTAAAAGCATTGTATAAAGGCAATTATCATGGAAATCACACCTACAGCACAGCCTAATTGCAGTTTTGGTCTCCTTATTTGAGGAAGGATGTACTTGCTATAGAGGGAGTGCAGCAAAGGTTTACCCAACTGATTCCTGGAAGGGTGGGATTGACATGTGAGGAGAGATTGAGTCGATTAGGATTATATTTGCTAGAGTTCAGAAGAATGGGGGGAGATCTCATAGAAAACTATAAAATTCTAACAGGACTAGACAGGGTAGATGCAGGAAGGATGTTCCCAATGGTGGGGGAGTCCAGAACCAGGGGTCACAGTCTGAGGATATGGGGTAGACCATTTAGGACTGAGATGAGGAGAAATTTCTTTACCCAGAGAGTGGTGAGCCTGTGGAATTTGTTACCACAGAAAGTAGCTGAGACCAAAACATTGTATTTTCAAGAAGGAGTTGGATATAGCTCTTGGGGCGAAAGGGATCAAAGGGTATGGGGAGAAAGCGGGAGCAGGCTATTGATTTAGATGATTAGCCGTGATCCTAATGAATGGCGGAGCAGGCTCGAAGGGCTGAATGGCCTACTCCTGCTCCTAGTTTCTATGTTTCTATGAAGTTAAAACAGAAAATGGTGGAAATATTCAACAAGTTAGGCAGCATCTGTGGAGAGAGAAACAACAGTTAATGTTAGGTTGATGAAAGGTCATTGAAACATTATGCCTGTTGCTCTCTCCACAAATTAGATCATTAATCCTCTGTGAAAGCCTTGCTCCTCCTTCAACTCTGAAATCCTGATTTAGTCAAAGGGAATTGGCAGACATATTGAGTTGCAGTGAAATGCTGATGACAGATATGTGTCCTGGATGGAGCCCATATTCTTATCTGTCACACACATATGCTTAACCAAATAAAGTAGAAATTCTATGCTGTAAAGTTTCATGCTCATACTTGATCATGGTACATTTAACAATTTGAATTAATAAACTGATTTCAACTTGGGAACCTATCAGAGCATTACTACATTGGTCAAAATCACTGCACATGACCTCTGTCTGTGCCACTTTGATGCCTTTAAATTATGTTTCAAAAGGATGTTAGTTAACAAGCTGGAATAAAACATTACTTCAAAAAAGGAATGATTTTTAAAGCAATCCTGAACCTTATGGCTAAGGACCATCACAGGCTTTTGTTGGGATTTTCCTATTTTTTTCATATCCTTTTTAGGCTGGATACTAAATCTTATCCCAGTCAGTTTCAATCAGACACGTATTGTGGTGTTAGGAACAGTTTGTCATTTTTCACTACCTTTTGCTTTCTATTCTAACCTAAATTCCTTGCATCCCTCTGTCATGAAGCTATTAATGTATATAATATTATTGGAAAATATTTTTCTTTTAAAATAGAAATTTAATCTGTGGGTATGCCTTAATTGGAATAAAGCCAACTAGTTTCGGTGCTTTCATGTGTACAAGTTTTGAGATGTAAGAGAGATAGCGTGCATTTGCATTTTTTGAATAGAATATTCAAGAAGTTGGGTGAAACCTGGCACTTAGCTAGCAGAGGCCAAGCAATATGTTTATATTACTATTAAATTGGCACTATGAAAGGGGTTTTATTATTAGAAGAGACTGGTGATACAATTAGAATTTACATTCAATGAGCTGTGCTGGGTATAAGGATAGCAGTTTTGTATGTGCAGAGCAGAGACAATGCGCAATCAAAGTAGCTGTAAGCCTACAACTGTCTCCACAGGGACCAAAGTGAAAAGAACCTCATTTTGAATTTGTAAGGTGAACATGCTTTGCCTAGTGTCTGGGTTGCTGTTGCCTTAATGGAGATTAGTTTGGGAATTTGTTAAAAGTTATGATAGCAGTAATTTGTAGTCATGTGCAATAACTTAACTTGTGTAAATTAATCAAATGTGTCCTTTAGTTTAATATAAAACCTCTGAAGAACTGGTGGTCTGATTCCTGAATTTAGAGTTGCATCTCAAACATACCGCTTAAAACTATGTTAAGGGTTATGACAGTTGTTTACAGTTTCCCTCAGGGATTTTTAAATAACTCAGCTTTACCGAAATCTTGCCAGGATAAGAATATTTCTAATTCCTTGATTGATTTGGAATTGGTGATTCTTAAGATTGCGAGAATGAGAAACACTTTGAATTTAGGTGTTAGTGAGGTATTTTAGAAGTGGCGAGACTGCAGGATGGCTTTGACAATTGCTAAGACTTGTCTGGGAGTAGAAGAGATAACTCTGCTTGGGTTGGAGAAAATAACCAAAAGTAAGATAACATAGTTGGCAGATAAGTTAAAATTGGGGTTACCTGAGGGTGCTAGGAAATCAGATTTAATTAAAAGTATAGCACAGCATCTAAAGTTGGAAGTGAATCCTGACATTAGTGAGTCACAGCTTGAGGTAATGAGACTTCAGTTGCAAATGAAAAAGCTTGAATTAGAAGCAAATGACAGAGAAACAGCTTTTAAAAGGGAATTAGAAATCATGAAGATAGAGAAGGAAAGAGAAAGAGAGAGAGAGTTCCAACTGAAAATGTTGCAGTTAAAAAAGAGATGCCAGTAGGTGAGGAAGGATTTATCTCTAGAGTAGAACCCAGTGGGGTTATGTTTAAATTTGTTCAAGCTCTTCCAAAGTTTGAGGAAAAAGATATTGAAACATTCTTTATTTCATTTCAGAAGCTAGCTAAACAGGTGAAATGGCCACAGGAAAACTGGACATTATTATTACAGTCTAAGTTGTTAGGTAGGACGCATGAGGTATATGCTTCGCTGTCAGAAGAAATGTTGGGGAATTATGATGTGCTGAGAAAGTCTATTTTAAGTGCGTATGAGTTGGTTCCTGAAGCATATATTTGATACATACTATAATTAAGAAATTTAGGAATATGAGAAAACAGCCTGGGCAAAATTATATTGAGTTTGAAAGAGTGAAACAAAGTAATTTTGGCCAGTGGATACAGACATTAAAAATAGAAACAACCTATGCAGCTCTTAGGGAAGTAATTATTTTGGAAGAATTTAAAGATTCAATCCATTCAGTAGTGAGAACTCACGTGTAGGAACAGAGGGCTGATTCTGTAAGACAAGCAGCAGAGGTTGCTGATGATTATGAGTGAGTTCATAGAGTTAAACCTTTTTCTGTCACCCTTTCAAATTGGAAAAGATAGAAGGTGGGAAGATGAAAAGAAGGCAGGTAGTCAGGGAAGAGAAGGAGTAGCTGAAAGTTCCCAGGAAGTTTTTTCTCAGAATAAAAAGGAAGGTGCTGAAGGTAGAAGTGACATTCAAAAATTGAGGTGTTTTCATTGTAATAAAGTGGGGCACACAAAGTTGGTGTGTTGGAAATTTTGTGGTACAGAAAAGCTCTGGAAGTAAAAGTGCTGTGGGTTCTGAGGTTCAGGCACAGGAGAAGCCAATGGTTTGTGTACTGGTGAAACAGGGAGAATCAGTGAAAGGTAAAGAAGTGGGAATGTGTTCACAGTTTACTCAAGAAAATTCTGAGGAGCAGGTTGAAGAAATGTTTAAAGATTTTATATGTGAAGGGAAAGTCTTTCCATGTGTACAGGGTGGAGTAGGTAAAGATGTTAAAATTTTAAGAGGCACAGGGGCAAGTCAATCCTTAATGTTGTGGGCTAGTGATATTTTGTTGTTCAAAGGGAGTATTGCAGGAGAAGGTGAAATTAAGTGGGGTTCATGGAGATGCTAAATCTATTCCATTGTGGAAGTTAAATTTAAAGAGCAAATGGAGGACAGGTGAAATTATAGTTGGAGTGGTGGAAAAAATGCCCATTGTAGGGGTTCAATTTATACTGGGTAATGATATAGCTGGATTGCAAATGTGGGTGATGCCTAGTTGAGCAGCCAGTCGAAGTTTTTTCAACAGAGGTGTTACAGAAGGAACATGCTGGATTGTTTCCTGACTGCGTTGTAATGAGATCAAAGGCTCATCGGGAAGAACAAGACAACCAAGATAAGCAGGCAGTTCAAAGGTAAGAAGTAGGTGTCGAAATTCAATTAGCTGGCATTGTATTTGATAACATTGTTCAAGAGGGAGGAGTACAGCACAATTCAGCTGAAGTGTTTAACTCAAAGAGGATAGTAGAATTGCAGAAAAATGATCTGCAATTAAAACAGTTATATCAGAAAGCTTAAACAAAAACAGAATTACCTGGAAAAACTCAGCAGGTCTGGCAGCATCGGCGGAGAAGAAAAGAGTTGACGTTTCGAGTCCTCATGACCCTTCGACAGAACTTGAGTTCGAGTCCAAGAAGGAGTTGAAATATAAGCTGGTTTAAGGTGTGTGTGTGGGGGGCGGAGAGATAGAGAGAGAGAGAGGTGGGGGGGGGGTGTGGTTGTAGGGACAAACAAGCAGTGATAGAAGCAGATCATCAAAAGATGTCAACGACAATAGTACAATAGAACACATAGGTGTTAAAGTTAAAGTTGGTGATATTATCTAAACGAATGTGCTAATTAAGAATGGATGGTAGGGCACTCAAGGTATAGCTCTAGTGGGGGTGTTTTTTTTTAAATTTTTTTTATAATAGAAATAGGTGGGAAAAGGAAAATCTTTATAATTTATTGGAAAAAAAAGGAAGGGGGAAACAGAAAGGGGGTGGGGATGGGGGAGGGAGCTCACGACCAGGACTGTCACTGACCTCATCTCCTCTGTGGATCTCCCTCCCACAGCTTCCAATCTGATAGTCGCCCAACCTCGGACGGCCCGCTTCTATCTCCTACCCAAAAATATTTAAAAAAAACAGTACCATGCGCCCCCATATGAACACACTCGACCTCTCCCTCCAGCAGCACCGCCGTACCCTTTTTCAAAGCTGCGCGTGCCCCCAGTTTCATTTTATTCTTCGGCTCATCCGACGCCTCAACAAGAAACTTTTTCTCTT